>NW_026733286.1:0-346625 GCF_028476545.2 Physella acuta
GTGTTCTCAGTTGCTTGTCTTCGTGAAATTTATTCATTTTAATGAAATTTTAATGAGAAGACAAAACTTTTTTTTGAGACTGCAGGATTCAAGTGAAAACAAAAAGGTCAAGGGGTTTGTACTCAGAGTTTCTTACAGGCATCTCTTCGGGGGGAGGGGGGAGGCCCATCCCCCCCCCGAAGAAAGTCTACCGCCCCCCGAACGAAATGGAATTTAAATAGAAAATATATAGTTTTGACAGTGTCCGCCCCCCCCCTCGGAAATTGTTGTCCGCCCCCCCTCCCCCCCCCGAAAATTTCAAGTGCACCCCGGGGAAAAAAGTCTGGAAGAAACACTGTTTGTACTGATGGTGCACCATCTATAACCAATTATTCCCGATGAACTACAAGATGAATTCTTAGATTTGTAGTATAAAATTGGTAAATTTTAAAAATTATTTTACCCCCACTACTTCGTCACACATCGTCACAAAAAGCAAGACCCCAAACCTTCACCCCCCCCCCCCCCCCATCAGCAGTTTTTGATTTTTAAAACATCGATTGCTTTTTACAAAATTAATTTACTGACCTCAGTTAAAAATATATTAATCAATAGCTATTACAATTTACGAAAACGGTCCTTTAAAATCAGCTAAAATTCTTTTCCTAACATTACTTTTTAAAATGTAAAAATAATTTAAAGGTGACACAAATCCTAGTGACGCCATTGAATGCCGTTATTATTGAAAGTGCTGAAAGATGCAGTTTACTTTTAAACTGGAGGAGGACACCAGGACAGTGGTTATTTATAAAAGACGTCATGCTTTTTTTTAAGTGCATGCCTACTTCTTGTTTTAACTATACTTTCATATTATAATTATATAATTTAATGTAAAAATCGAAAAAACAAAATTTAATTTGAGCTCTTTTGTTTATGAAAATCTTTAAAACTACAAGACATATACCACAATGCAAATGCTTTTCCTGAATTCCTAAATCAAGTTTGTTGACATCGGCAACCAGTAACGGAACGATAGAGATTAGTACTAAAATTAATTGAACACACTAATTCAAACAAGATGTATGTATTTGATGTTATTAAATTTCTACTAGTTTAACGTAACAGATTAGGGCACTTCTTGGCTTGAGTAATAAGTACGCCTAGCACTAAAAGTAGCTAGCCCTACGACGGCCTACTTGCTTGCTGCTCACTGCTGGTCACCGCTGAGAGCTTGGCTAGGGTCACTAGGGAAAACTCTTGAATCCTGCCTGTTTCAGTTTGTCAGTGTGATCATAAGTATTAGGCATTGGCCTTCTGAACTGTATCTGATTCAGAAGCGAATTGAACATTGACGAAATACTTTCTAAGAATTAGAATGTAAGTTGAAATGAAAAAGCAGTTCACTGGAAATCAGCTGGTAAACAACCACCTACCATAGTGTGCAGATGACTGAAATTTTGTACTGTAGACTTGTCCGCTACATGTAGATCATTGATCAATGCTGCTGACATTGAACAGCACCTTGCATCTTTACGTTTTATTTTAATTTTAGCATTATTAGTTATAGCTGCCGCCAACACTATTTTGATATTTTGTAGCTGCTTTCTCCGATATGTTGGTTGGTCATCTGCAGATCTCTCCCCCTTCCCCTACACAATGTTGTGACACTATTATTTCCGAATATTTCATTCTCATGTCCTGCCACCAGTAATTGTTATCATGTTGTCAATTGTTGTTGCTGCCATTTTGTTTTAGGCCTAAAATTTACTCAGTTAATAAAAACAACCAGTAAAAACAAATTTAAAACTACTGGGCATAAGCATCCCCGTCCTGCTGATGTTGATCTAGCAGGCTATGCTAATAAGATGCTGTATTAAAATTGGGAGACACAATAAAAAAAATTGATATTAAAATCTAAAGTTTATTTATTTTTTATTTTTGTAGGAGCCAGCGGCCCCCAACTAGTCTCAATAGACCAATCACTAGTAGACCAATTGGCACAGGTAAATGTGATCACTAAATTCACTAGCTGCGTTTTAAAATGTTCTTTTCTTTACGGCAATTTCATTTTTATTCCTGGGGTTTTTAAATTATCATCAGGGCAATACAGTTTTTTATTGCTTTTGTAGTTTACCTATACTTCTATTTGGGTAAAATAATTTGATAAAAGGTCAGATTTAGTGCTATGGTCACGGGAGTCATTCCAGCAAAGAATAGCTTCCCTACACCATTCCAGTGATTACAGAAGCTGGTCTAACTTTTAATCCATTCATTTTTATAAATCACCAGCCATGGGTCGACAGCCTGGAACAGCAACACGTTTAACCACAGCAAAGGTAGGTCACTTTTTAAAATTTTTTTACATAGTTACTTGACAGCTTCTGGACCTTAATATTTAATACTCTTATGTTCATTGACATTTTCATCTTAATAGCTTATGTTTAAATACAAAACTAAATTCTTTAAACAGAATCCTACCACGGCAAGGCCAGGAAGTAGAGGAGGCCAAGTAGTGGGTGGAATAGGTAAATATTTTCTGGGAATATTTGTGTTTTTAAATATTTTTTTTCTATTTGTACAATCATTACAGAACCTGCTATTATTTCATACATTCTTTTAAACCTTTAATAAAATGCTTAAAACACAAGGATTTTGAAAGCTGTCTTTGACTTTCAAATACATGTTTCAGCTCTGAATGCACAGGTGAATGTTGTAGATCGGCCCACAACCCAACAAGGCTTGGGAGGGATGAAGACAGCAGCTAGAGGTAGCATTATAAGATATTTTTTTATTCTATTTTGTTTTAATTTTGACAACAGAAGATCAAGCAATTGTTTTTGAAAAAATGACTTTTTTTTTAGGTGGACGACAAGTTCAAGATAAAAGCTATTACCTTGGTCTTGTGAGGTAAGTTTTTAAAATTATTTCTGTCTTGTTTGTTTTTTATTGCTTTTTTTAAAATCTGCATATAAATATCCTTTTTCAATAAAAAATATTAACTAACATAAACATTTCTAAACAAAATAAACACACCCTGACGAGTAGCCTAACATAAAAATTAAATTCTTATCGCAGGAGTAAGATTAATGAGCTACATGCAGAGAACACAAAGCTAAACAATGAAATTCAAAATGCCAGTGAAGAAAATTCCAGTTTTCTTTCCTATGAAAAAAGGTAGGCTGTGTTCTTTATTGAGTTAAAATGTCTAATGTTTTAAGTCTAAAACTCAAACATTCATCAGCCACTACCTACTGTAAATTCCAATTTAATTCCAATTTCTAAACAGGGCTGAAGGGCTTGCCTCTGAGATTCGTGACTTACAAGGAGAGCTTGGTGACTACAACACTGTAGGCTACATTTTTTAAACATGCTTATTCTAGTTGTAGTTCAACATACTATGTGTTTATTCTGTACTATAATACTTTAAAAAGTGAGATATTTTGTTAACAATTAGCTAATGTTTTTTTCACAAGCTAAACATAATGTTATTTTCTATCCAATTTAAAATAGTTCATTACTTTTGTTGATGTTCTTTTCTTCTTCTTCTTCTTCGTTCTTAATTATTAGTGTTGAAGGGGATCGAGATTTTTCTGCCAGTGGGTTTGAAATCGAGATTTTGTTCGAATTTATCAACCATGAGCTTTTTGCCGACTCGACCACGCCTCCAACACAATTAAGCGTTACGCGTCAACTGGTTATGCACCATTGTGGCCATTGACTCCGATCTCAGCCTGCTTTTCTTTTTGGATTTGTTTCCATAGCCTTTGTCCAACCAAGAACAAACTACAAGGCAGCAGTTGTTTAATTTTGGAGTTGTCTCTCCTAGAAGAGTGGCTGTCCCCGGCCAACGAGTCTCATCTGCCCGAGGGTTCGAACTCGAGACTTTTCGGTTTAGCAACCATGAGCTTTACCGACTCGACCACGTCGACCCTCTGATGTTCTTTTACTTATAGTAACTTTACAAAGTGCCATACAAGTTTATTTCGGTTCAGATAAACAAAAGTGAATTTTTTTGTTTAACTGAACTAATAAATCTCTCATTTTAAAGATCAATTATAGTTAAATAAATAGCCAGCGTTTTTTTATTTGTGTGTTGATTCTTGCATACCAATAGAATGAAATTGTAATTTCAGCTGGTTGATAAACTAACCACAGATGAAGATATTCAAGATGTTGAGTTTGATTGTGAAAATGTGAGTTGAAGTTTTTTACTGCATCTCTGTAATATATCATGTTTGGTAAAGTGTCCTTCCCTCACTCATCAGCTTAGGTACTTGGTTCGTTATAGAGAGAATACACTGCACCAAACAATTCATTCAAAATTTTCAGCTAATACACTATGTTCTTAATGTAAATGCTACTATAAATTCATAGATTATATGTAAAAGGCCTCAGCCGACCCTCATCTTGTGAAAGATAAAATAGTTTTGTAATTTAGAAGTATATTCTATTTATTGCTACATTATTAACTTGTTATTTTTGTATTAGTTGAGAACAGAAAATGACAGAAATGCTAAAAGGATGGAGGATGGCTTTGAAATAAAGAAACAGTAAGCTGTGGTCTTGGATTTATTAAAATGACATTTTATCTTATAATTATTTTTCTACTTTATATTTTTTTAAATAAGTGATCAACATAGCTAATCAGTTAGTAAAGAAATTTGCGTTATGTTGTAAACGACAAAACTGTGCACATTAATTTCACCTGTGTGTAGTCACCTGTCTCTTATTATCTTCTAGGCGCGAGGACCAGATCCAGATGTTGGAGACTGAGTTAGATCAGGAGAAAAGAATGGCAGACAACCTGGTTAATGATATGGTCAGTGGTCATTCATATGATAAGTGGTCATCACTTGGGGATGACTAGCCTACTTTTTAAATACCTAATAATTTTGATTATTCCAAACTTTTTATTTTAAAATACATAAACGTCAGCCATTTGTCAATATTATTTTAAACGTACATATGTTTTTGCTTTCTATTTTAAACATTGATAAATACAATAGTTTCTAAATATTGGACTGTACTACTAAAATCATTCAAAAAATAATAGCAGCTTAAAATGTTAAATTATTGATGATTTCTACTTGAGATGTTTTAAAAAACCTATCACACCGAGATCTTTTAAAAAACAGATTAATAGCACTTGGCCAGTGTCTATGAATTAAAATGTACTTTAGTTAAATTATGTTTGACATTCTGGGGTGAATGACCTTGCAGGAGTCTGGTGAGAGACAGCGCTACATGCAGCTGAAACACCTGAATGAACACCTGTTGAAACAGCTGGAGAATGGTCAGCAGGAACTGGACATGCTCAACTCCAAGATAGAGAACCTACAAGAGGTGAGTTAGACTAAAACAACCTGAGAATGTTGTGTAGAGAACCTACAAGAGGTGAGTTGGATGAAAACAACCTGAGAATGTTGTGTAGAGAACCTACAAGAGGTGAGTTGGATGAAAACAACCTGAGAATGTTGTGTAGAGAACCTACAAGAGGTGAGTTGGATGAAAACAACCTGAGAATGTTGTGTAGAGAACCTACAAGAGGTGAGTTGGATGAAAACAACCTGAGAATGTTGTGTAGAGAACCTACAAGAGGTGAGTTGGATGAAAACAACCTGAGAATGTTGTGTAGAGAACCTACAAGAGGTGAGTTGGATGAAAACAACCTGAGAATGTTGTGTAGAGAACCTACAAGAGGTGAGTTGGATGAAAACAACCTGAGAATGTTGTGTAGAGAACCTACAAGAGGTGAGTTAGACTAAAACAACCTGAGAATGTTGTGTAGAGAACCTACAAGAGGTGAGTTGGATGAAAACAACCTGAGAATGTTGTGTAGAGAACCTACAAGAGGTGAGTTGGATGAAAACAACCTGAGAATGTTGTGTAGAGAACCTACAAGAGGTGAGTTGGATGAAAACAACCTGAGAATGTTGTGTAGAGAACCTACAAGAGGTGAGTTGGATGAAAACAACCTGAGAATGTTGTGTAGAGAACCTACAAGAGGTGAGTTGGATGAAAACAACCTGAGAATGTTGTGTAGAGAACCTACAAGAGGTGAGTTGGATGAAAACAACCTGAGAATGTTGTGTAGAGAACCTACAAGAGGTGAGTTGGATGAAAACAACCCCAGAATGCTGTAATATAGAGAACCTACAAGAGGTGAGTTGGATGAAAACATCATGAGAATGCTGTGTGAATCAGGAGCAATCAATGACTTGAAGGCTTGTATACAAGATCATAGACTGACTTGACAGTTTATACACATGAAAATTGATTGATTTTTAACTTAATTAAACAGTTGAAAAAAAAATATTTAAACTATTTAAAACTAATTATTTCAGGAACTCTCTTTGTCTCAAGTCAAACAAGATGCAGGTGTGTAAAAATATATTCTACAAAAATTTTTTCTTTTTGTGAAATTTGAAATTATCCTTTTTTATTTTATTTACTTTTTAATTAGTTAGCAATATAACTTTTTGGTTGTGTCCTCTGATTTTTCAATCCACCAGTGCGTTTAATTAAAGACCGTAAACCTTTCAATTGAAATTTTTGTTATTTCTATGTGTAAAGTTGAATATTTTTATCTGGCTATATCGAATTCTTAAATCTCTTGTACATATGATCAAATTTGTATTATAAAGTAATTTTTGTATAATCCGTTTTTGTTTGTTTCAGTTTGCTTGTATATTTTTTTAGTTTAATTACATCTGTATGATTAAAATTTGTTTCATTACATCTGTATGATCAAAATTTGTTTAATTACATCTGTATGATTAATTTTTTGTTTCAGTACGTCTGTATGTTGTTTTTTTTTGTTTTAGTAAATCTGTATGTTTCTTTTTTTTTTCAGTACGTCTGTATGTCCTTTTTTTGTTTCAGTACGTCTGTATGTTTGTTTTTCTGTTTTAGTACATCAGCATAATAAATTTTTTTTTGTTTCAGTACATTTGTAGGTCAATTTTTTTTGTCAGTATTTCTGTATGTTGTATATTTGTTTCAGTACGCCTGTATGATCAGATCCATGAGCTGGAGGTAAAGAGAGATGCTTTGATAGAGGAGGCAAAGACAAGAGGCTCTCCAGCTGAGGAGAGAGAAAAACTCCTGAAACAGGTCAAGGAAGACAATCAGGAAATAGCTAGCATGGAGAGACAGTGAGTTCTGTTGACTGTTGGGTGGAGACTCGTTTAAACTGTTGGGTCAAGTTTTATTTGGTGATGTTGATATAATTTATAGATCAAAACATATTTGACATCAGGGACACACCTTATATACTAGGGATACATCATAATCATCTTGAGACACCTTGTACAGCTGGTACACTTGATACACCATGTACACAGAACTGATACATTTTATACACACTGAATACACCTTGTACAACAGGGATAACAAGACATATCCTACACACTGGACACACCTTGTACACCAGGGATAACAAGACATATCCTACACACTGGACACACCTTGTACACCAGGGATAACAAGACACATCCTACACACTGGACACCAGGTACACACTTGACACTCCAGGGACAGACCTGACACATCATCTAAACACCTTGTTACACCTTTAGCCTTTTCTCCCCAGAACAAGAGAGATCCAAGAGAAGATTGACCAGATGCAGGAAGACATCCAGCAGTTAGACCAGGACATTGAGGAGAACCAGGGTAAGCTCCAGGTTAAGCTCATACTTGTGAGGGTTTATTTTATAAACTAGTTAGGTGATATTAAACACCAGGACATTGAGGAGAACCAGGGTAAGCTCCAACTTAAGCTCCAGGTTAAGCTCATACTTGTGAGGGTTTATTTTATAAACTAGTTAGGTGATATTAAACACCAGGACATTGAGGAGAACCAGGGTAAGCTCCAACTTAAGCTCCAGGTTAAGCTCATACTTGTGAGGGTTTATTTTATAAACTAGTTAGGTGATATTAAACACCAGGACATTGAGGAGAACCAGGGTAAGCTCCAAGTTAGGCTCAAACTTGTGGGTTTTTTTTTTATAAATTAGTCAGGTGATATTAAACACCAGGACATTGAGGAGAACCAGGGTAAGGTTTTAAGTTAGGCTCAGACTTGTGAGGTTTTTTTTTTATAAACTAGTTAGGACAAATAGGAGAACCAGGGTAAGCTCCAGTGAGGTTTTTTTTATAAATTAGTCAGCTGATATTAAACACCTGGATGGTGAGGTTACGTGGATTACTATTGCTCATTTAAAAGTTTTGAAAATGATTTTTTCTGTGTCAGGTGAAAGGAACCAGAAATACAAGGAACTTAAAAAAAGAGAAGAGAGTATGGATGGTAAGTAAGCCTATCTTTTGTTTTGTTGCACCATATTATTCCAACTTTTACATTTACCTCTTTTCATGATATCAATTTGTATTCGTTTATTTCCACCTCTAATTTTTCAGACTTTTTGAACACCTTTGATGGTAACAAATCTGAAGAAATGGTAAGCTATAGGCTTAAGTTTTATAAAAATTCTTGTTAGCTATTTCACCTAACCTTAACAATGTATATTACCTGTTATCACAGTGGTTGTTTTCATCAGTACTGTTAAGGTAGACAGTAACTGAGCAAAATTGGGATTTTCCACACAAATGTCCAGGCAGTGCTGCTCTATGGCTCGGTGACTTGGAGGGTTACGAAGACAAATACTGATAAGCTACAGGCATTCGTAAACAAATGCTTACGACATATACTTAAAATAAGATGGCCAGACAAAATATCAAACAAAGACCTGTGGCGAACTTTAAAGCAACAGCCAATAGAGACAGATATCAAAGCCTGTAAATGGGGATGGATCGGACACACATTAAGAAAAGAAAAAGAAAACATCGCAAAACATGCTTTGGAATGGAATCCCCAGGGAAAAAGGAGGGTGGGCCGGCCAAGGAAGACATGGAGAAGAACGTTTGAAGAAGAGGCGAAAATAGTTGGGCTCACATGAGCACAGATAAAGGGGGCAGCCCAAAACCGAGTCCGATGGAGATGTGTGGTTGCAGCCCTTTGCTCCCAAGGGGCCACAAAGGAATGATGATGACGATGTAACTGAGGTGTTTAAACTCTCATCAGTGAGGGTTCTAGCTACAGTTTCTGTGATTGTTCTGTGTTCAGTGGGGTTAATGTCCTATGTAAAAGTTACATTTGACCATTTTCAATCATTTAATTGATAATTAACCTGCTGTCCAATTAGAACATGGGCACCAACAAGAGACATCCAGACAACTGAGCTGGTTTGTCCAACTGTCCTCAGTGGAGACCTATCTTGCTCATGTCAACTCCATGTCACCTAATTAGTAATCAACCTGCTGTCTAATTAAGACTTATGCCACCGACAAGAGACTAGTTTCTCTAACTGTCCTCAAGTATAACCTAACTTGTTTAATTCAACTTCCATGTCACTCCTCCAGGTTTGGTCTAACTCTTTCTTATGCTGTGTGTATGACATGTTTATCACTATTTTATTCTGAATTTTTTTTTTTTTGACAGATGAAAATCTCCCAGCTGGAACGAGCTGTTGTTACCTTGTTGGAGAATATGAGTAGGGTAAGTAGAACATTCTCATACACCTGGGGTAGGTAGAACATTCTCATAGGTCACCAGCTGATTTATGACATGTGGTGCATTGTTTCAGTAGACCTACAAATCAAAACTAGAACATTTTTTGTGATATTTTAAATCAGTTGTTTGTCACTGTTAAAATGTGTGTTGTTGCAGAACATGGGACGATTTACCCACCTTCCCACCCCTAAAGAGCTGATGTCCTTGAAAGCTGACCTCCAGTTTAAGGAAGATGAGAGGCAAAAATCTGAAAGGACAACAATTGGGCTGGCATCAGGTAAAGTTCTCACCTGTCTCTCACCTGCTTGTGTGTCAGGTGTTTTTTACCTGTTGCCTGCCTGTAAGTCTGATGTCTCTTACCACTTGTCCACCCGTCTCTCACCTGCTTGTAAGTCAGGTGTTTTTTACCTGTTGCCTGCCTGTAAGTCTGATGTCTCTTACCACTTGTCCACCCGTCTCTCACCTGCTTGTAAGTCAGGTGTTTTTTACCTGTTGCCTGCCTGTAAGTCTGATGTCTCTTACCACTTGTCCATCCGTCTCTCACCTGCTTGTAAGTCAGGTGTTTTTTACCTGTTGCCTGCCTGTAAGTCTGATGTCTCTTACCACTTGTCACCTGTCTCTCACCTGCTTGTAAGTCAGGTGTATTTTACCTGTTGCCTGCCTGTAAGTCTGATGTCTCTTACCACTTGTCACCTGTCTCTCACCTGCTTGTAAGTCAGGTGTATTTTACCTGTTGCCTACCTGAAGTCAGATGTCTCTAACCACTTGTCCACCCTGATCTCACCTGTCTGTCACCTGTCTGTCGCCTGCTTGTAAGAAATGTCCTCCTCCCCCAGAGCGTGAGAAGCTGCAGCATGACCTCCAGAAGATGGAACAGTTTGAAGAAAAGCTCAACGAAGAGCTGGTGGTGCTGAGAGAGAAGGTAGTGGAGATGGAGAAGTCACTTGATGTTTACTCCGACCTGGACAAACTCAAAGTTGATTCAGAGGCTAAAAAACAGGTTAGATTAGGAAAGTTGATTCTGAGGCTAAAAAACAGGTTAGATAAGGGAAGTTGATTCTGAGGCTAAAAAACGGGTTAGATAAGGAAAGTTCATTCTGAGGCTAAGAAACAGGTTAGATAAGGAAAGTTGATTCTGAGGCTAAAAGACAGATTAGATAAGGAAAGTTGATTCAGAGACTAAAAACAGGTTAGATAAGGACAGATTTCTTTAAGCAAGCAGGAAAATGAACCATTTAAAAAAAAATCCCTCACTGTTAAAGTAAACATGAATTTATATTAGTTTTTTTTTCACAGAAAAATTATCATGTATTTTTTAAACTCACTGTCACTAAGAAAACAATTATATTTGGTTTTAACCCTTTGAGCCCTGGCCTCCCTGACCTAATTTCTCCCAGGGCCAAACTAATTTTCACTTATCTGCTTCTAACTTTGCCAAAAACTTTTGAACCGTTGAGATAATCAAGCCAAATTTGGTATCCAGACAATGCAGCAAGATTCTGAAATTCTTTATTTTTTTACAATGTATGAACAGAACAATGTATATAAAACAAACACATAATTATTATCAACACGCCAAGGAGACTGAAGTTTTACAGCACCCCGTGCATCATAACGTACTTGAACAGTTTCCTGTAACTGTCAATTTCAATGTCACTGTGTTCAGTCTCAAACAGAGGCGTAGCAAAGGGGGGTGGGGGGGGGGGGGTGGGGTGGGGGTCGTCTCTGGTCTCTAATTCAACGTCACTATCATCACAATATAGACCAGGAATATTATTTTCTTCATCAGAATCAATAAGTAGTTTTACTTCTTTTGTTGATATTTCGGTCTTTTGCTTCATCTTTTGCACCAACTTTATGTGCTGAAGTCGATGGCTGTGGCTGAGCTTTTTGTTTCGGTGGCATTGCTACGAAATGAAAACACTTTCACTTTCACTTTTCCTAAAATCTATTTTTAGAATCAGAATCCCGCACTAAAAAGACATATGCGCAGTTTTAGTCAGTCTTCCGCTAATTATATTTAATTAGACAGTAAACCGGCCGCTAGGAATATGACGCTAGATAATCGGGCTGGAAAACCGGCTTTTCGGACATATATGCCTAATGTTGAAGGCGGGCTCAAAGGGTTGAGTGTATAATGAAAAATTATATAAGTATTAAAATGCTAATACTTATTTTTCATAACCCTTTTAGCAAATGCAACAGTTTGAAAATTTTGTTTCACTCTAGTATTTAGATCTTTTGAGTTATTTTGAATTTTTATTGTTTAAAATTTGAATTAATCGGAGTATCATTTTCTTGTTTAGAAACTGTTGGAAGACAGGACGATTCTCCTGAAGCGTCGAGACAACTTTAAGAAAATGATCCAGTCCTTGACTGTACGTTACGAGGGACTGAAATCACAGCTGAATGAAAATGAAACTTACTCACAGGTTTGATGTTTGTCTTGCATGTCTTAGTATTTTTCAGTATTTTTGATAAGTGTAGTTAGTACATATGAAAAAAATGATATATACATGTAGCTGGTTCCTATTTAAAAAATTGTATCAGTACATGTGGGTGGTTCATATTTTATTTTAAATTGTTTCAGTACATGTGGGTGGTTCATATTTTATTTTAAATTGTTTCAGTACATGTGGGTGGTTCATATTTTATTTTAAATTGTTTCAGTACATGTGGGCGGTTCATATTTTATTTTAAATTGTTTCAGTACATGTGGGTGGTTCATATTTTATTTTAAATTGTTTCAGTACATGTGGGTGGTTCATATTTTATTTTAAATTGTTTCAGTACATGTGGGTGGTTCATATTTTATTTTAAATTGTTTCAGTACATGTGGGTGGTTCATATTTTATTTTAAATTGTTTCAGTACATGTGGGTGGTTCATATTTTATTTTAAATTGTTTCAGTACATGTGGGTGGTTCATATTTTATTTTAAATTGTTTCAGTACATGTGGGTGGTTCATATTTTATTTTAAATTGTTTCAGTACATGTGGGTGGTTCATATTTTATTTTAAATTGTTTCAGTACATGTAGGTTGTTGATATTTGTTTTAAATCATGTTGGTACATGTAGTTAGTAAAAATTCCATTAGCTCTCTGGTCACAGTAACGGAAATATTTTTATTTTTTGTAGCTGATTAATCTGGAGAAGAAATGGCAGCACCATGAACAGAACAACTTTTCCATGCAGGAATGTATCCTTTATACACTTGGTTCTGCCACACTTAGATTAAAGCAACTCCTCTATTACCTTATTATAACCTACGAGCCGGCCCGCGGCATTACATACGCCGCTATTTAGTTGTTTTTTCTACTTTTCAGTAATTCATAATTTGTGAATTCGACAGTACCAATGCTGACACTGAAAATATTTCTTTAAAACACTATAAGTAGCACGTTAAGGACCATAACCCCCCCCCCCCCCCCCCAACGTTTAAAATCGTTTCAAACTAAATTATCTGCCCCTAATAGCCGTCACTAAACCCGACTCCACGAAGGTAAACATAGCGTGAACCACAGCTCACTAAGACCATTTAGGGGTGGGGATGGTAGGGAGCGCGTTTACAGCTTGTTTTCTAGCGTCTCCCAGAAGAGAATTATATATATAGATAGGGCTGGTAAGTAGGTCACCAACCAGTTCTATGGCTCTTGCAGGTTTTATTGAGCCGTAGAACTGGTAGGTGACCTACTTACCAGCCCTATACTGTGCATTTGTTTAAAATTTTATTGGGAGTCATAAATTTTTAAAAATGTAACTTTTAACCCCCACCCTTCACATATATAGAATGATGTGGATGTCCACAAAAATTTGATAGTTCTATGAAAAGTTACTTCCAGTATGCTTAAGTATGTGTACCTTGGATTTTAAAAAAATAAACTTTTTTTAACCATATTCCTCCATGTAGATTTCATAATTGAATGACAGGTGACCCCTTAGTGTCTTACACACCTTGTTTATTTATACTACAACCGACATTAAAATTTATTAAATAAAAACAAACAAGTCCGCCTTAACTAAAAAAATCAGTCATTTCTCAGCGGACAAAAGATTGTGACTTTGGTAAAATCACCAAACAGGTTTATCGAGTCATGGATGAGCTGAACGCATCCCTTCAGAGCCACCTTGTAACCCGCAAGACTTACTAGATCTCAAACGGCTAAATGTTCTAGATTTTTCTTCACGAATTTTGACCATCACTCAACATTCCCCACTTATTCAAAGATATTTATGTGGTGACAATGTACAACACTGTCCAATCTCATGTCACATATTGTAAAGTGTTGTTTTTAAACTAAACAAAGGTGTTGAATGTTTAGCTTACACTGTGTACATACATTTCCCATCACCTTCACATGATTGTTGTAAAAAAAAAATAGAGTTGCTATGTGTCTGGACACGTATCCGTCCATTCTTATCTGTGATACCAAATAGAAAAAATTCACATCACTTCTTCTGATGTATTTATTGTTCAAATTTTGTTTCACGTAAATAAATTGTCATTTGATGAATTCTTGTTTTTTTTTTAACATCTCCTTTTTGCTAACCAACAAACTCATAATCTTTAACTTGCATGCGTCAAAAAAAAAATCTATAACCAGAGAACTTCCAACAATCATGTAAACATTTTTATAAACTCTCTGTTTAAAAAATGACTAATAAACTGGTTACATTGATAGAAAACATAATAAAGATGTAATTGACTTTATGATTTTATTTACATTAACATGATAAAGTGTATTTCATTCAATCTCCATTGTTACACAAATCATAAAAGAAGTACATCAACTTTGTTGTTATTCTGGCAACACAAGAATAATCTCCCCTTGTTGGGGGATTCGTTTTGAACTATTCTGCATAGATATTCATCCAGACAAAACACCTTATTTTATTTAACAATACCTGTGTAAACAGCAAATAATTTGATTTAGAGAGATAGTTGATGGTCAGAAGCAGCACATGAACTATTTCTCTACATGATAAATATAAAATATTTGTTGGCCTATATCTAGGTAGACCTTGTGGTGTGTACCATTTGTGTATGCTATTACTGAACATAATCCTGAATAACCAATAAAAATTTAGTTGAATAATTATAGTCAAAATTATTGAAATAATTACTGAATTGCAAAATCTGTATAAATAAACTAAAACATAACAAATCTCATTTATGACAGAATTCTAATACCCAAGATTTCTCATCCATTTTAGTCCATCTTCTGTTTTCCCTGTAAACAGAAAGATGCAAATTAATTTTTTTTAAAACTATACTAAAATGTGTACACAGACAAAAACAAGATAATATTTAACAATTCCAAGTCTTAATGTGTAAAGATCCAGGCATTGCAAACATCCCTCTATGCATTCAATACAACTTGAACTATCCAACAAATAAAACGAAGTGAGGGGAAATAAAACAAATCCTGACCTCTGGGTTTGTACTCTAGTCCTATGTAGCCCTCATAGCCCAGTGCCTCAAGAACTGTGAACACATAGGGGTAGTTGATCTCTCCATCACTGTCTGGCTCCCCCCTGTCAGGAACCTGTGCTAGTTGGACATGACCTGGCGGAAGAATAAAATGTCTTCTAATGGTGTATTTTTCATAAGGATGTATTTCTGTTATAAAAAGTTGAAATTAAAATGATTCATTTCTGCAATTCAATGATTGTCTTGTACACTTGTTTCCTGTTAGTGTATAGTTAGAAATAATTGTTTCCTGCTACTGTCATTGACCATTTCTGAGTTATATAAACTGAAACACAATGGAGCTAAAAAAAAACACCAAAGAAGTTATTTTAAAACTTACCAACATAGGGTAAAAAATCTTGCAAATTTTTGGTTAGATTTCCATCCATAATCTGAACATGAAATATATCCTGGGGAAAAAGGATAAGTTTTACCATTATAAGATATAACATTCCAAAGAAAAATTCCTAAACTCACAGGAACTGAGTCAAACAAAAACTTACAAACTGAAGCTTTAAGTTGGGGTGGTTGATGCTTTTTACTATTTCTAAACCTGGAATGAAAAATTTATTCTTAGCCCAAAAAAGAGGAAAAAAACTTGTCAATATCATATACTATACCAAATTCTAACCTGTACCTTTAATAAACTCTTAATGAACCTTTGAAAAATAGCAAAAATCAAACCTTCATGTGGGTTATGCATGAAGTAGCCAGGAATTGATAGACGATTGTTGACTGGTTCAATCAATGCCAGAATACCTTCCTGTTGGAATAAATAAATTATTGATTAAAAAAAATAAACAAATACAAGATGTGAAAGAATTGATCATAAAGAACACAAAACCTTGAGAAATCAACACAAATAATGACCTTTTATTCTAATTAATAATGAATCATTTTAAACAAGTAAAATCTTTTATCTAATCAATAATTAACATACTTTGCCCAGCCTATCAGCTGCATATTTTAAGTTTTCTATGTAAGTTTTTTTCATTTTTTCTCTGCCAGCAACATCAGTGCCCTCTGGTGTTCTTCCTGCCATTACATGCATTCTGAAAGAATGTTATGTGTATTAAAAATTGATCACAATAATATTTTTAAAAAAATATTTTTGCTTAGTATAGAGATCTAATTATCTTGGGATGTGTAGAACAAAGGCTAGAAAAAAATGTAAAAAAAAATAAAAAATCACCTTTTGCAGTTCAAAGCTTTGGCATAGTTTATGGACAATTCTAGTCCTTCTTTAAATTCCTTGACTCGTTCTGTTTGAGCAGCTGTGCCAAGGTCACCTGCTTTTAAGTTACCTGAAAGTGTAGGAAGGATGGCTAGAATTTCAGTCCAATATTGAAATCTAAACATAATCTTTATTAAAAGAATATAGAATATTTTACATAAATGTAAAAAATTAAATTAAGTTATTCAGGATTAAGAAAGAGGTTCCTATGATTACTTACAGGGCAATAACAGATCTGTATCAAACAAGTATTAAAAAGGAGGGGCTAATAAGGCAGGCCCTGCAAGGCCCCTCACTGATAAACATAGTCTTAACTCTCCCTCGATGTATCTAGGATTTTCTACTCCTTAATTGTTAGTTTAAATTAGCGAAATGGTAGTAATATAAAATAACACTAGCCTAGTTTAACAGCAAAACATGATTTCATCCCAACCGCTGTTGGTGATCATAAAAGTAGGCCTACCACTACCATTATGTATAGTACATCAAAACCAATGTCAATGGCTGGTAGTCTTATTACTTAGTCTTACTAAGGGGTCGTCAATTAATAATGTCACACTCATAGGGGAGGGGGTTCAGATGGTGTGACGTCACACTTTTGCATTATAAAAAAGCAATGTTAGAAAATGAATTTTAGCTGTTATTTCACATTTAAAACTGTTTTAATAAAGTGTAATAGGAATTGATTAAAATACTCTATGTTGAGAGAGTTCAGACAAGATTTTGGAAAAATATCGAATTTTAAGAAAAATTCAACTGTAATTTTGGGGGGGGGGGGGGGGATGTAGACTGAGGTGTGATGTCATTTTAATGGGGGGGGGGGTCTGGTTTTTTGTGACAATGTGTGACGGAGGGGAGGGGGAGGTAAAAATCATCAAAATAAGTGTGACTTCATTTATGGAAAACTCTTAAGTTACTTGCTACAATATTAGTAAGTTGTTTAAAAGCCGAAAGCCACTGTTTCTTTCAACACTTTGCTTCAAGTAAGCCAATTCATTGTATAAAATGTAATGTATTGTATTCAATATTTGTGAGTTAGTCAGTCTCCTCCTAGTGTCCTAGTGCCGAGTGCACCCTCTGTTAAACTGTAAGTGTAGGCCCTTTCTAGATCAGTAGATCTAGATCCTAGTATTAATTATTAATAATTAGGTATTATTTTCAGCAGGTCTGAGCAGAGTTTCTTCCAGGCATCTCTTCGGTGCCCCCCCCCCACCCCACCCCCACCCCCCCCCCGAACGAAATGGAATTTATATAGGAAATATATACTTTTGACCCCCCCCCCCGAATTGTTGTCCGCCCCCCCCCCCCCCCCAAAAAAAAACAGATTTTTAGAGCCCCAACTTATAGATCTAGATCTAACTAACACACTTTGTTAGGCTAACACAAATGTATTAATTTTAGTAGGCCCTATTAAATAATAGTTTATAATAGTAACAGAACTAGTAAATAATAGATCTAGATCTAGATCTAGATCTAGTAGTGTCACAGGCCTCACAGGGTGTCACAGTCATTTCATTAGTGTAAATCAGTAACATCTAGACTCGATTCTAGGTCTAAATGACATAAATTTCGTTAACGTAAATAGTAAATACAAATAACCCATAACCAACCAGGGAATGCATTGATGAGCACTTGTTCTACTCCAGCTTTTTCTTTAGCTTCTTTTAATTTTTCAATGGGTTCGTCGTATGGAAAAGTTAACTCCACGAACGTGAAACCTGCTTTCTTAGCTGCTGCGTATCGTCCCTCCAAAGTTGGAATCTCTTGAAACATCATAGAGATGTTTGCTGCAAACTTTAGAGGCATTGTGTGCTTGTTAACAGAAGACGTTGTGATTTGTTTGCGTTTAATAACAAGTAAAAATGTGAGTTTGGTTATCGCCCGCATAACAAAGTGAGTTGAAAGTATGCCTACACAAACAAGAGAAAAGAACAGCTGTAGACTGGAGGTAAAGGGTCAAAGGTTACTTAAATACTATTTGTACGTTAACGTAATATTGCTTGTACTGTTAGCTATATAAACCTATGAATAGTACTCTTAATCCGTTTAAAAAATTTCTAAATGAAATAGTTATATCAAATAATAATAACTGTCACTTTTAGTTATTTAGATAGGCACACATATTTTCTTCTTGTCAAATAAATGCAAAAGTGAATTTTGTCATAAAAGTTTCATGTAAATATTGTAAATTATTGAATTTATTGATTATTGTATAGTTAAATTTGATTATAGCTAATTTCCTAAAGTATTTTTATAGAATGACCAGTTTAGAGTTATAATTTTTTTTTTTTAAGTAGCTTTCCCCATTTACTGAATGCTTGAACTTGGCTTTAAGTAGAACTAGCCAACAGGAGGGTACAGCAGTGACAGTCACCAACCTTAACAGAGGTGTCAGTACTCTGTGGGCTGCATTTAGTAGCCAGTCTACTGTGGTTTATCTTTCAATTTATTTTTAAATAGTGCAGCTGATATTGCTTTTTGTTTCTTTTAGTTGTATGTTCAAAGCATCTTCTATTGCTTTTTGTTTCTTTTAGTTGTATATTCAAAGTTTCCTATTGATGTAAGAAAACTTTTAAAACTTTTTTTTAAATGAAATTCCCAGAAAACAAATGTTAAGAATTTTCCCAGTTTTTATTTATATTGGAAGTGAACATGTTTAAATTTATCTTCATGTTTCAAATATTCTTGCTTGTTCATTTAAAGTAAACTCAAGGCACTTTATTAGTTGTTTTAATCGCTAAAATTCTGCTCAATTATTTGTTAGGCAGCAAGTTCCAAAGTGTGATGCTGCCCTTATATTGCCCCCCCCCCCCTCTCTCTCTCTCTCCCCCCCCTCTCTCTCTCTCTCTCCACACAGATTAATGGAAATTCAATATTTTTACACCTCTTTCACTCTGTCATCAATATAGTTAGGTCATGCAAAAAGCCATACAACAAAAGGTTAACAACAAAAAAAAAGGAAGAAACATCATCAGTATGGTATCAGTACTTTTATTTTCATCTACGTACAAGTCAAATGTATGCAGCTCTCTGACCTAGCGAGGAGCTCAAGACTAACTAGGAACAAACAGCGATGAACAGACTAAGTCTAGATCTCAGCAAGTCACAGGGAAAAAAATGACTTGTTTTCCAAGGGTGACAAAAACGCATAAATTAACTTAAGGGGAAACAACTTTTCTTGTAGTTGTATTGTAAAATGGTTTTCAGCTGTTGACAGAAGCAAAAATGTAACAATTTTGTGTGGTAAAAAAATTAAGTTCTATAATATGGGTTTGTTTAAAAAAAAATCTGGTGTAATGGTATGGTACACTATTTATTTAAGATGTTAGCTTTAGTGGTGCTTTAACTTTTTTTTTTTTTAAATTAAGAGTGATAGTTACATTTTTACCCCTTGCAAGTTTGTGATTAAAAATGTTGAAGTCTGTTAATAAAGCATACCCATATTTCAAAAGTAAAAACAATTTTTTTTTTCCAATGTACATGTTTGTGATTTTAAAAAAAAAGTGAAAAGTATTGAAATACCAGTGTGTGATTCTTAAAGAAGAACCTGCTAAATCTGGCCAGAAAATGGGAACAGGAGGTTGTACAAGGGAGGTCACTCCACACTCACACATCCAAGTGACATGGGTACAATGAATGAAGAAAAAATTCACTAGTGAAGTACAAGTAAACACTGTAACACTATTGTCATTCTCCCAGCTGTTTTAGTCACAGCGTCTTCATTTACATATATTTAAAAAACATGAAGTTAACATAGACAGATATATGTTGTTTGTTTTTTTTTTAAATAGGAAGTTTGAACTTCTGGACACTTTAGAAAAAGTTTAGGTAGGTTATTTGAATATTTTTGTTTAATCACAATTGTCAGATTTTTCAAAAATTATTTTCGTAAAGAGATCTATATCTATGATGATCAGTGATTTTTAAAAATGAGTACCAGTGAAAAAGTGTGTACAGATCTGGTACTCCATTTGAATCAATACAACCATGACAATTTTTATTAATTTTAAAGTCTCACTAAGAAAACAGCTTGTGGCACAGGTAGTCACTACAGTCAACAACATTGAGCATTTAATGTCATGTGACTATTACTGTCTTCAGACGGACCAGCAGAGCCTAACTTAAAGTTAATTGCGATTTATTTTTAACATACTTATCAGAAAAGTTTTTCTTAAGTATTTAAGTAAGCAGATCAACTAAAGCAACAAAAATAATTTATCTCTTAGAAATTCAATGTTCAAATATTATCGCAAAATTCATGCTAACATTCAATGTTACAGAAAGTTTACACAACAAAAACTAACAAAACCAGTCAGTTTCTTGTTTTCAAACAATGAAAAAAATAACTAGGAGCCAGAAAAATAAAATGAGGAATGTATACGAAACATCAGAGTGGGTACACGTACATGTATGCAGATTATGAAGTGCGCAGACCAATTCATGGACAACTTAGACATGAAATTGCTTGAAAACAAATTGCACAATTATGTCCAGCTTGTTCCAATATTCTAGAAAATCTCAGAAAATCTGACCAGTGGTTTACTGAACAATCATCAACATAGTTAAAGAATGTTTTTTTTTAATCTGCAACCAATGTCTTCTCACTGAATTGAACATGACAATATTGAAACCAAATACACTAAGAAATATAACAATTTACAGGTCAAATACACTGAGAAATATGACAATTTACAGACCAAATACACTGAGAAATATGACAATTTACAGACCAAATACACTGAGAAATATGACAATTTACAGACCAAATACACTGAGAAATATGACAATTTACAGGCCAAATACACTGAGAATTATGACAATTTACAGACCAAATACACTGAGAATTAGGACAATTTACAGACCAAATACACTGAGAATTATGACAATTTACAGGCCAAATACACTGAGGAACAGAACCTGGTAATGGCAGCCATCTTGTATAATGAGTTATTGCACTAGTCCAACAATCCTCAGAAAATGACAAGCATCAAGCTTCACAAACCTGGTAGCACTTCTTCAAACAAGTTTTGGTTATAAAATTGGCTAACTTTTCTTTTAAATCCACAAATAAAAGTGATGAATATTTATATGTATATTTTTACTGAAAGAACATTTAAACAGTATTATTCTCTGTTGTTGACTAGATTTTCTTAGAACATAAGGAATAAAAGACAAGAAATAGAAATCTGATTAGATTATAGTAGATACATGCAGTCATACCCAGCATACACCCACACAAACATGGCGGCATCAGGGGAAACAACACGGACTACTTGAGAAATCAAGAAACTAACCATTAAGCTAAATGGAATGAGTTTTACAAAGGTGGAAATGTAAACTTTTCTCAAAGGAGAATACTAGGGATCAGCTGAGTACAGAATAGAATAAATATTGACAAAAAGCAGATGACAGAAAAAACATGAAACAACTAACAAGCAGCTGGACCAAGGTGACCACTACACAAATTTGACAACTTTATCAATTATGCTGTCGAAGAGAATGTTGACATCTCATAAGGAAAAACCAATTTAAAAAAGAAACAGTTGTACCGGTATCTGTTTAATTTTTATAAACTATGAGCTTTTTATACAAGACAATTCATCATACACAATCAAAGTTCAAAAAGATTTTTTTTAAAATGGGAAAGTAGATAGACACAGTGAGCACAAATGAAACTTTGTACATAAAGTTTAGAACCAAAACAGATCAAAGTGCCATAATGCAGCGTTACTTTTAAAACAACTGATCTATGTTTCAATTCAACTGTGTGTACATATGGGGAAAAAGTTGACCTACATAGAATTCTGCACATAAGTTTTGCAAATGTTTTCCAAAAAATTGATGCAAAAATTAAGTCAGATGTGATTTGAAATAAAAATTCAATAAATACACAAAAATCAGGCCATATCTGTAAATTTTTTATGAAAAAAAAAAAGTTTTTTTTGGTTAAAATAAAATCTTAATCTGCTCATAGCTCCACAGATTTTCAAATATTATTCCACATAATTTTTCCCTACTTGTTTTAATGTCTACCAATCAACTAACAATTACAGAAAGGACATGAATGAAAAATCTTTTATGGAATAATATTCTGATGCAAATGAAAATGTACAATAAAGTAAAGATCATAATGGGTGGGTATGGGTGGGGGGGGGGGGGGAAATTAAAGAATAACCACACCTAGAGTAATTAGCACATGTAAATATTTATAGAGATAGATAAGAAGAAAATAAACAACAAGTCATATAATATATAATAGTAATAGTTATAATACAGATTTCACAGCCTGATTTGCGAGCGTATTTAGTCCAGTAATGAACAATATTTCATTTGAATATGATCATGAATTAAAAAAAATTTGGATGAAAAAACATTTGCAACCTATGATTAACAATCACAGAATTGGTTTTTTTTTTGTAGTAATTACTAATTTTTTTTTTCTTTTCACATAACAACAGTTTCATGAAAAACACCAACCAAACAACAAGCAACCAATCAAACAACTTTATACATCAGATTCACACGCTGAGGCATCCTGACTAGTTGTATATATCATACTATATTCTTCAAGACAAAAAAAAAATAAAACAAAGTATTCAAACATTGTCTATAATGATTTTTAAGAGAAAATATACACAGCTGAAAATTATAAATAAGAACCCAAGATGTTAAGCCATACAATGACTCTGAATATATTTTTAACAACAGCAAAAGTTAGAATGTCATGGTTAAAATTTACTGAAGATTTTTACAAGCCAGAGAAGACATGACCAAAATGATTTACTCATTTTAAAATAATATATGATAATAACTCTACATGAGAACTTTGAAAAGGTGTGAATTTCTAAAGTCAAGTGGGGGATAAATTTGTTTGCTCTTCCGTTTCATAAGTCTAACAAAATGAAAAAAATGAGTAAGTTGTAATTACACAGTATCCTTGGTGCACGTTTACCAACAATTAAACAGGCAAATTTCATTCATCTTCACTGTCAATCAAAATTTATTTCTTAAAATCATAGCACAATCCTTGCATGTATCAGAACTTTCAAGTAATATTTGCCACCTATCATTATATCTTATTCAATATAAGTCAAAAATTATACACCATAATCACACAAACTCCATTCATACATTCGAATCGCACATTCCAATGATACATTCAAGTGATATATTCCAATCACACACTCCAATCATATATTCCAATCACACACTCCAATCATATATTCCAATCACTCACTCTAATCATAGATCCCAATCACACATTCCAATCATAGATTCCAATCACACTTCAAAGCATCAGTGGCAAGCTACTATGTCCTGAAGAACTGAACAAGTGATAAAAGTCCACATGTAAGTAGTCCAAAGCAGCAAACAGAAAACCTTCTACAGACTGTCTACAGCACCCAACCTCTGCTGGGACCTTGCAGCCTCCAAGGACAATGGCACAATGTCATTTTATTATGATAGGAGACTATTATGGTTCTTTGAGTTGACGTACAGGAGCAACGAGAAAACAGTTATAAAAATTATCCAGGCTGAAATTGTGAGTAGCTTGCCAGAAAATATATGAATAGTAAAATTTTATAAGAGCAGAAATGAATGAAGATAGCTAAATATGTTTTAAAGTTTATCTACATTTCTTGTATTTCACATGAAATAAATGTTTAATTTTATATTAACTTCCTTATTAAAAAAAATTCCAACAAAAGAATAAAATAGTGTAAATCTTTTAAAATAAAATTTGAAACTTTATTTATTTTCAGCTGCACATAAAGTAAATGCGAAGGTTATTACTTTCTTGATGATCAGTTTTCAGAAGAGAAAATGCCCATACAAGAGAGCAGAGAAAATGATGTTAATTACTTATTAGGGACCACAATCTTTAGCGTCATAGGGCTCGCAACAAACAAAGTTGAAATCAGTTGACCACAAATAAAAGGGGCATAAGGAAAACAACAAACAGAATCTTGGATAGAAGTCTATGGTACAAGTAAATGCAAAGGGTATCCTATCACAAAACTTTGATGAGCCATTAGTGGTTTTACAGTAATGGAGAGTCTGAAAAACCTGTTAGTTTCATGCTGCAATGTTGTGAATTAGAATGACTTCCCTTTGATAAATAAACTAAATTAATGGAATTATTTTTTATTTGAGTTGTGTTAAAATTTTAAAATATAAATACTTCATGGAATTGTTTTTAGAATAATATTAATTTCAACCAAAATCTTTTTACGTTTTAATGAGCATGAAAATAAAAGGTATCTCAATTTTTATAGAAATGCAATGGAGGAAAATTACATTAAAAATATATTAAAGATAGGAGAAAATTTTTATAGAAATAATGTTAAGAAATGTGGTTCATATCAGATCAACTGATCAACTGTTAGATCTTTCTGAATGTGGAGGCTAGATTTTTTTTTCCCCAAAACAAATAAAATGCCAGTCAAGCTGTTTGGTTGGTAGGACTTACAGTGTAGAGTGTTGTTTTATTACAGAAAACTATACAATAATGAAAAATTTAATATAGAAAAAAGTACAGCATTAAAAGTTATAAATTTAAAAAAAAAAAAACTGGTAAATAAAAAAAAGTTCAGACATGTGACTGAAACAAAGAAAAAATATTTTTAAAAATCTGTTCCTTCCCATTAAACTTTACAAACAAATATAAAATAGAATTAAAATGTATTTAAACTAAAATATGAATGACTCATTAAATCAGGTGCAAGATTGACTTCCAGGAATGTCAAAAATTAGAAAATGGACACAAAAAATTCATTGCCGTTCTGCCCTCAAGGGTACTTTTAAAAAAATGTCAGTGAAAATTTAAAATCTCTGGAACAATAGTAAAAACATGGAATGCAGAAAAAAAACAACCAAACAAGCAGAAAATATATAAATTTAAAAAAAAGGAATGTCATGTATAAGCAGCTCCCTCACAACGCAAATGAATAAAAGTAAATTATTTACAAATTCTGGATTAAAACGGAATGAAATCCAAAATAAATTATTAAGAAAACAACCACACTGAGAATAGATACAAACGGTCAGTTGTGCAGCCAAATAGATGTCATGTACATCAGTAAAACATCCCAAGATGAGCTTTATATTGAATAATACTCTAGTTTCACCAGAACAAAATTAATAATTAAATTTTTAATTGTATTAATTCAGTCACAACACAAATTTTTATAAATTATAAACAAATTCAAAAACTAAATAAAATAAACATTTAACATAGCAATAAAAATAAATTTCAAGCAGATTTTAGAACAAAAATCTAATGAAGTGTGTGTATAATATTTAATATTGCATCAAAAGTTTCCACAATCTAGTAGATAGTGTAAATATATTTTTTTTTTTACAAATCTTCCTGAAGAATTAAATAGATATAAATTTAAAATCTTTTTAAAAAAAATCAAATAAGCAAATAAAATTTATTAAATCTTATCTGATAGTTTTTTTAAATTAAAATTTTACTTTTCCTGTGTAGACAAAAAGTAAAAGAACTAAAACAAACTTGGGGAAAATTTTGTTACTGCAGAAGAGGAATGGTAAAATAAAATTAAATGTTTAGATGACACCGAGGGGATTTTCAGTTGAGCAAAAAAATTGAACAATAAGTTGTTTTAGTATATGTGGTTTCTGATCCTGAGAAACTATTTTAAAAATCTGTTTTGCAACCATAGAAAAAATAGACTTCTTGTATCTACCTTTTATAATTTCCAGTCCAAAAGAGTTACCTAAATCAGAGATAAGGAGCTGAACTAAAAGAGGTAGATTAAAAACAAAAAGCGAAACCTGAACACACAGTCATACAGCCATGTCTACCACTTGACCTTAGAGACAGATTACCACCAGCAGATGTACATTCTATACACATTTCTAAGACAGCAATCATTTTATAAAATAGTTTAAAATAAAAGTATTTTTTTTCCTGATGCCAAGGGGTGGTATTTGGCAAGGTAAAAAAAAATGTAAAGAATAAGTATTGTTTTTTTGTCTTAACAAAAAAAAAATATTATACATAACACCAGCAATTGAAACTATACTGGGTGTTGTTTAAACCCTTTGAGAAGCACTCTCCCATTGAGTTCTATGCAGGGGTTAAGATCAGCAGGAACAGTTACTGTTGTTCAGGTTGGGGTTCTCTGTCAGCCTTGTGGACTTGGTTGTGTTGTTGACCATGGTGGGGTCAGCATCTAGACTTTCAGACATTTTGTCACAGATGATGTCCACCAAGCGTTCAAAGACGGCCTTGACATTGATATTTTCTTTGGCTGAGGTTTCAAAAAACTCTAAGCCTGTGGGAGAAACAAGGGAATTAACCTGTTAATGTCTACTAAAAGTTGTCTAATAAATTTCTATTTCAGAAAACAATAATTAAAATTCCATTGATGTTTAGCGTTTAACTTAGTTTAAGTTAATTTATTAGAACTTTATATACTATTATACTAAATTTTATTTAACAGTCTTTACATATATATAAAAATTATTTTAAAATGTATATTCAAATTGTAGAAAGTATAACTGCAGATTTATTTAAATGATAGATAGTTTAAATAAATTTACAGTCAAATAGAGTAAAATTTTAATTTAAAGAAATAAATATGGATATGACCAAAAAGGTTAAAGTAAACAATACTATTATTACAAAATGCTGTTTGTAACACACAAATATTACTATGCAGGAAATTATATAAACATAGCATTTACAGTTTCTTTTCTTAATTAATTTTGAAACAATAGAAAAAAAAAACAAATAACAAAATTTTAAAATGCAAGATATTTCTATGAACTCTGGGATGTGATTTCTGGACCTTCCTGAATGGAATGTGTGGCATTTGTCCAAATGGATCACTTGGATAATTAGCCCTTCCCTTCCCATGTCAGCCCACCCCAGATGTATTTCTGTATGCTAACTGCACTCTAATCATGCAAACAATCCAGCAATTATGAGGCAGATTTTCCCTTATGTTAGCAGAAGTAATTGTGTAACTTCAGCAGTGAAGAGTGAGATAATGACTGCAACAGAACAAGAAACAGTTAACTATTTTTTTTACTCCAAACTTTATACTTCTATTTGTTTCTAGATGGGCTAGCAAGAGTGTTGTATGTGTGTGTGTGTGTGTGTGTATATATATATATATATATATATATATATATATATATATATATATATATATATATATATATATATATACATACATACATATATATATATATATATATATATATATATATATATATATATATATATATATATATATATATATATATATATATATATATATACACATACACAAACTACCTTTTACAATGGATTTTATCAAGACTTAAAATTAAGATACTGATACAGAAATATTGTAAAATGATAGTTGAAGAGCTATGGACTAAAACATAAAAGTCAAAGTCTTGTCAACAGCCTTGGGATTTGCTAAATATAATGGAGCCAGGAGGAGCCACTGGTTTGTTAGGATAACAGGGGGCGCCACTGGTTTATTATGATCTTATTTTCCCAGGAAACTCCTCCGAGACCAGACACGCCAAGACAGCCAAGGGGGAGTTAAGGGGAGCTAATTGGCAGAAGACTGAGAGCTATAGCGTTGAGAAGGGGGAAAAAACAGAAATTTTATTACCAAAATAAGTTCAAAATAGACTGGGTATCATGGTGGAAACTAAAGAAGTAATTTTTTTATGACAAGATGGTCTCAGGCATTAAGCTAGTTATGACATCAAAATATACGAGATGAAAACACTGCAAGGATGTTTTGGTGTTACTGTTGTACATAATGCCACAATAGTTAATTGCCCTGATTGTACATAATGCCCAGATATTTTAGTTTACCAGTCATATGCAATGTCAGGATGTTTTAGTCTACCTGTTATACGTAATGCCAGACATTCATGTATTTGTGTTGGGAGAGATGAATATCCCAGACAATTTGTGAGTCAAATGCTACAGCTGCTGCATCCATCAACCATACATCACATACTGCTGTCTCATAAGGCGAATCATGAGCTATAAATGGCCACTAGTTTTAGGCGACGCCATCCATGTATAGTAAATACGTTTACCTTTTTTAAGTCCTAAAACTGAACCTACGACAGCAAAACATGAAATATACATCATGTTTGGGTAGATACTGAACTGAATAATTCCTTTCCCCATTTTTTTGACTTGGTATAAAAAAAACAAAAGTATTGGAAATATGATATTCAATGACAGTAAATGTCATGTCAAATGACAGTAAATGTCAAGCAAAATATCACTAAAATACTACTCTCACATCATGATGTAACAGAAGTTGACATCAAACATCATGTAACTATTTAATTTGTTACACTTCACTTTTCAGTTAATTTATTTATTTACTGATTGTGTGCATTTTTTTGGAGTTAATTTTCAAGGTAAGTCTTTACTGGGGAAAATTTTCATTGTAAAAAATATAATTGTTCTACCTGACCAACTTTTTATATGAATACATAAATGATCTATGCCTTATAAACAGCTACAACTACAATAACTTTAATTAATAAGATAATGAAGGAGAGAAATGAATTCAATATTATGATAACGAGCCTAATTATAATTAATAAAAGGCATCAACTTCAGAACTAATTACTTTAGGATGAATGAAAGTTTATAAAATAACATAAAAATAATGTGTTGTCACATAAGCTGAAAATAAAACTCCAATAAATTGTTATTTTCTTTAAATGTGAGCTTTTGTTAAAAACTGCTTTTGACAAATGAAACTTCAAATATGTAAATATAATTGCAAAGGGGGTCTAATATGTTTTGACTTGTATTATGTGTATGTGTGCATGGGCACATAACAAAATAACACACAAACAGTATAATGACTATTTCAAGAACATCAAAATGTGGTTTGTGACATTAAAAAATTGCCACACTAGGGTGTGTAAGGGAAAGAGGGGGTTCTCACCCCATGACACCCCCTGGCTACGCCACTGCTTGACCGTGTTGATTATGTAAGTCTGTGTGGAAGTAGCAACTACAAAAACTATCCGTGTATGACAATGACAACACTGGAATGTGTGTCTATGTATGGGACTTAATGTAGCATGCCTGCTACGCCAGTAATGTATGATGCTACACCAAAAAAATGTGTGCTTTTCTGAAAATAATGCTGTTCCGTTAAAAGTACAAACTGAATTACTTATTACATTACAACCGACCAAGAAAATATTTTTAACCACTATTCTTCTTCCACCACCACCACCCCTCCCCCGGCTTTCAGAGCGGGTTAAGCAATACCATACAAGGAAATAATCAATAATGTAATACAAACTCAAGATTACAACGAATTACTCTGTTTAAAAAAAAAGAATTGTAGTCGGAATAAATCACTCCGCTCAATATAATTACAAAAGCAATTGAAATAATATGTGCGTCACTGCGCGCGCCGTGACGTCATATGACGCGTTAACAACCGCGTACAATATGGCGACCTGAATGTGCCGCCTCATTCAGAACTCCATCAATTATTCCCCCCAGGAGATGTCATTTTATATTCTCTGGTCGATCCCACATACAAAAATCGTTACCATGTAAATAAACAATACGCCGCCCCCACCCCTCCCCTAAACACTCACACACACAAGCTTCCAACCAATTTGTGCAACAGCTGTGAAAATTGTATTTTTTATTTGAATGCCATTACGGTGTGTCAGCCATATTTACTAGTACCTCCTACGTTAAAGGACGCAAACAACCGACTAGTTTGTAACTGTGGAGTCGAACCGACACAGCCTCCTAGGGTAGTAGGCCTACTGCTGCATTATTCAAACTACAGGAGCTTTAACAAACCCCGTCCTTTCCCTACCCCCACAGAATAATGCTTCAAGCGTGTTAAATCGTGCATTACGTAACAGATATAGTCGTTTATTCTGACGTAATTGAGCAGGTGGGGGGTAGTTCTGACGTAATTTAATAAGGTTATTTCGCAATAACAACCAAGTTCTTTAACTTAACGTTATGAACACGTAAGCCCAAGACAGGCAAGATTTTGCGCTAATTAAATCAATGGGGGTTACATCAATAAAAAATGTCATGTTATGTCAGTAAACAAAAAAAAATTGACAAGTGGTTCAGAGATTGTGTATGTTGTTTTTCCTTCAAGCCCAGTTGAAAATTGGATTTTCGAGTAGGCGTTTGTTGTTTCTGTCAAGTATTGAACAGAACTTACGCCCCCCCCCCTCCTCTCCCAATCGTCTATACATTTCACAGATTGCATGTGTCGTAAATTAACTTATAACCCAGCATTAATCATCGGATTTTACAAACCATTAAACCCTCTGATGATGTATAACATAAAAACCCTCTGACATTACAAACCACGAACCCTGTTACAAACCACGAACCATGGACAGAACGCTCTGACAATACAATCCACGAACACTCTAATATTCCACACTCCCCTGGACAAGATTTTAAAATTGGTATAATTGTGTTGAGTTTTTTTGTGTAATGTTTCTAAAGAGAAAAAGGCCAACAAAACACCGTGTACGGCTGCCATTATTGTACGGTCCCAGCAGTTTAAAAAAAAAAAAAACATTGGACGTCAATATCGCACAACAAAAAGTTTTTTTTAATCGTGTGACATTTAGCCCGAAACCAGGGAAAAATCAAGTGCGTAGCTTCAATAATCAAGTTACAACATGGTTAACTTCAATTTTCAAGTTTCAACATGACTAACTTTAATAATCAAGTTAAAAACAGAGCTAGCATCATTAATCAAGTTCCAGCACGGCTAGCTAGCTTCAATGATCAACTTTTCAGTGCGGCAACCATCAAGAACTTAGCTTGGGCTGAGCAAAACAAAACAAAAATCACAGACTAGAGAGCGCTGAGTAATGCAAGCCTGGTCCCCTACTACTCACACTAGCACACCACACTACACACCACACTAGCACACCACACTACACACCACACTAGCACACCACAATACACATCACACTAGCACACCACACTACACACCACACTAGCACACCACAATACACATCACACTAGCACACCACACTAGCACACCACAATACACATCACACTAGCACACCACAATACACATCACACTAGCACACCACACCACACTAACACACCACACTACACACCATTAACACACGCGACCAGGATACGACACGCAACATCATAACACAACACACGCAGCCAACACAAGGTACATACCCATAAACACAGTACACATAACATCGCACGTTAATTCAACACACCATTTAAATCCGTGGCATATCGTGACCTTTCCCCTCTAACCTAATCTGACACCGTGTCATACTGTAACACGCCATACAACAATTACTCCCATGTAGAAGGCTGTCCGGTTAGGATTTGGTTAGCGTTATAAAAACACAGGATGTGACTGTAGATTCCGTCACAACAGTGTATCTTTCAGGTATCACTTGGTGGTGGTGGTGGGGGGGGGGGGGGGTTAGGGATTACACGGACACCACCTTCCACCTCGCTCCCCCGAGCAAATCCACTCCCAACCCCTCCTGACTAAATATAAAAATATATACTTCAACCAGTGTTTCATGGTCGCCTCCCCCCCCCCCTCCCCCATCCGGAGAAATGAAAGAAACTCTGGTCTTTGCACTAATTTATGGCAATTATTTTGGTCAATACATTTTTTACCAACTCTTTGAAAACACCGTGATTTTAATTTTTAACGCAGACACCCCCCCCCCCCCCAATACCGTTAAAAGACCCAACCACATCCGACTGGTAACTAACCTTACCCCCACCCTTCCTAAAACCTATGTTGTAAGTATGAAACCCGCTCCACAAACAACCCACAGTGTCAGCAAGCATCATCAACCACAAGTCACAAGACAGGCACCACAGAACACGATCACAACACGATCTTAGACTCCCACCCATTCGAATAATTTAGATCTACGTGACAACAAAAACATTGCGAAACTTCATCGATATACATCAAAAAACCATTCCGTTAACGGCCGGAACACGACACTTTTCTCAGCTTCATTTAAAACCGGAAGCTTGTGTTGCTAGGTTACGGAACGCGGCCGTGCTCATACTGCTGATGATTATTAGAGCTTGGGGCTGAAAACTGCCGCATCCTTGTGTCATCCCATTGATACACGTTCTGGGTTAGGCTGAAATAAAAGTGTTCGGTTGCAGGTCGACTGCCACTTGTTAACATAATAGGGAACTCTCGTGATTACGCAACGACTCCGAGCTTAAGACAGATGTTGGCAAATAGAGTGAAGAGTTTCAAGACACAAAGTTTTAAGACTGTGAGGGGGTTAGTTTTTAAGGTATAAGGTTATAGTCGGGTATTTTATGTATCAAACAGGGACCATTGTTTAGATGTGCAACACGAAATGGACCAGGTGGTTTGTTTATTAAATCTGCTGAAAATGTAAACATGGTTTGAACTATTCTAGAAGGGTTTGGGTGCCGCCTATGTCTAGCAGACCAGCCTGTATTTAGCGATTGTTGAAGCCGTGTGGGTGTTGTAGGTGGTGAACACCGTCAATAGGATATCACTCTTATAAAGGTTTTCTTAGTCTTGTATAAAGGTGTTTTTAATTTTAATGAGATTTTTCTAAAAAAAAAATAAAAATCAATAACATTCGCTGTATTAAATGTTGAAGATCCAGCTACCCCTACCCCTCCAACTAGTTACACCTACATCCCCCCCCTCTAAAGATGTCAATGTTTTAATGAATGCAACAGTTGTCAATATCAGTTGCATGAATGTTTCTATGTTATGTATAGATGTATGTATAGATAGTTGACTGCTATTGTGGGCTGAAGAGATTATTGCGATAAGCTCACATTCCTTAAAGTTGTAACCACACTAATAGGATTATACAGACCACGTCATATTTGTGTGTACACGTCATAGTTGTGTGTACACACTGTGTGCGTACGGGGTTTTAGAGGTCAGTAGGTGACAAGTGACGAGGGGTCAGATGACGTGTACATGATAAGCTGGGCTATGGGTACTCACCCTGTACATGATGAGCTGGGCTATGTGTACTCACCCTGTACATGATGAGCTGGGCTATGTGTACTCACCCTGTACATGATGAGCTGGGCTATGTGTACTCACGACGTACATGATGAGCTGGGCTATGTGTACTCACTATGTACATGATGAGCTGGGCTATGGGTACTCACCCTGTACATGGTGAGCTGGGCTATGTGTACTCACCCTGTACATGATGAGCTGGGCTATGTGTACTCACCCTGTACATGATGAGCTGGGCTATGTGTACTCACGACGTACATGATGAGCTGGGCTATGTGTACTCACCCTGTACATGATGAGCTGGGCTATGTGTACTCACTATGTACATGATGAGCTGGGCTATGTGTACTACCCTGTACATGATGCGCTGGGCTATGTGTACTCACCATGTACATGATGAGCTGGGCTATGTGTACTCACCCTGTAAAGCTGGGCTATGTGAACTCACCCTGTACATGATGAGCTGGGCTATGTGTACTCACCCTGTAAAGCTGGGCTATGTGAACTCACCCTGTACATGATGAGCTGGGCTATGTGAACTCACCCTGTAAAGCTGGGCTATGTGTACTCACCCTGTACATGATGAGCTGGGCTATGTGTACTCACCCTGTACATGATGAGCTGGGCTATGTGTACACACCCTGTACACGATGAGCTGGGCTATGTACTCACCTAACTGGTCAGCTAACTGCTTCCCTCTCTCAGTGGACACGACCCTCTCGTCCTCGAGGTCACACTTGTTGCCGACCAGAACTACCTGGGCGTTGTCCCAGGAGTAGGTCTTGATCTGTGTGCACCTGGTGACCCCCAGGTCACGTGACAAACGTCCGGCAGCCATTATGGTCAGAAGGCAGTCAGCCAATGCCAACAGCAATGGTGAATATGGGCGTCCAATGGGAGGGGTAGGGCGGGGGGGGCACGTGTAGAGAGGTGGTGGTTGGGGGAGAAGGATGGTGATGGTACAAGATGAGGTGGACAAGGTACGGGGATGGGTGTAAGAAAAAAAACAACTTTTAGAACATTTAAAAAAAAAATTCAAACAAGAGCTTGAATGTAAACATCCTGTCTGGCCTAGACTTATGGACGAATTACTGACAAGCTCTCCTCTTTCAATAAAATTAACAAGAACATAAATTTAAAAAACAAATCATTAATTGAACTTAACAAAGTCCATACGTCATGACCTTACGATATCTGCGTATGGGTAACAACAATAATAATAATGCAAATTTCAATATTGTTGAACAGAAGCAACCAGTCACGTGAACAGGAAATTGAACCAATCAGAACGCGTGTACCAACCAAGCCTGCTGGCCAAGCTCTGAGCGTCAGCGGTTGACACCTCCCTGTCGTCGGAGTCGCTCTTGCTGCCCACCAGCACGATAGGGATATTGTAGCAGGTGTGGAGTTTGATCTGGTAGATCCTGGTGTAAGGTCAAGGCTGGACTCAACGGGAGCACGTGACTGACCCAACTACACAGCTAATCAGGCTGGGGTGTAAAACAGCTGATGTGGGCAGGTTAGACTGCCCAGGTGCGGCATGGTTGACCAGTGACAATTAGCTTTTAGCCACGGTAATCATCTGCGCCTACACACGCTGCGTGCATGTGCATAAAGCTGATCGTGTGTATTTTTATTTTTTACATAATTATAGCGGGCTGCTCAAGCTGCGTGTTAAATCAATATTTGGACATTGGCTACTGATGTCCACATGACACTCACTAATGATGTCCAGTCTGTATCGACACATTGACTAATGATGTCCACGACACATTGACTAATGATGTCCACGACACATCGAGTAGATGTCCAGCCTACATCGATTTATGTCCACACGACATTGCCAAAAGTTGCCCACATTTCACTGACTAATGATGCCAACACAACGTTAACTACTGATGTTGCCCACCCTATATCAACAAATGCCCACACAACATTGACTAATGATGTCCACACGACATTGACTAATGATGTCAACACTACGTTGACTAATGATGCCCACACGACATTGACTAATGATGTCAACACCCTTGCTCAACAAATACTGAGCCAAAAAAAAAAATCTACTGCCGCCTCGGGCTAAAATTGATGACGTGCACAGAGCATGATCAAAACCAAATTTTTCCACCAAAATGTCCATCACTACACCAATTAATTTGACTTTTTTTAAAGACGGATGCCACCGGTTAAAAAATTTGACAGATAATGAGGACAAATTATTATCAGTCGTCAACTAACTAAGCGAGTGAAGAACACACAGACGCAGTGGTCGTGTTAAACACTTGTTTTCATTCGACTCGAAGTTTCCAACGATTGCGACATACGAGTCTACCTTCGGCCAAACCAATTTTTGTTGAGAGATTTTCTAAAAAGAGTTTTTAAAATCCCGGCCAAATCAATGTCGTCTGCCACACGTGTGGCGGTCACATTGTTAGATGTGTATCATCAAGACTGAGGTTTTGGATGGTATTGTTGGCCATATGTCTTAATCGAGCGGGGTCTAAACTTAATCTACGCCGGGCAAAAGTTAATCTTCCTAGGCATACAAATAAACAACTGGCTTATTGAGCATGAACTTGAAAGGGGCATATATATATATATATATATATATATATATATATATATATATATATATATATATATATATATATATATATATATATATATATATATATATCTGATCCAGCCTGACAGAACAAGACAAACTTACCAATCTTGAACGGCGTTGAACGACTCCTCGTTAGTGATGTCGTACATTAACAAAAACCCCATGGCGCCTCTGTAGTAGGCAGTGGTGATGGTTCGATATCGTTCTTGGCCCGCTGTGTCCTGAGGAAGGAACAGACACCGTTATCTTAAGAACCACAACGGCACTGGGGGTGGGGGAACAGACCGTTATTGTAAGAACCACAGCGGCCTTGGGGGGACGGGACTGTTCCAGTAACAAGCACATAGATAAGTCTATGTCGTCGACAAAGCGTTTCGTAGCTTTATTTAGCAGGCGTCGTTATGCTAACTCTTCTCTAATAGGTACCAGACCACGCCATAAAACTGACCCTCACTCTACCCTAACTTACGCGCCATAAAGGCAGAACAACCTCGCTCCAAAACTGTATTGCCTTGCCGGCGATCAAGCAAGAACTATATATCGCTATGTATGTACCTTTAAGAAGCAATGTGGTGCAGACTGACTTGCCCAACTAAAATGTCCCAACAGAATACTTTTAATTTCACACACCCCCACCTAGTCATCCGATTAAATATAAAACAGTCAACATCAACAAGAGCTCAAAGCATACGACGGGTATGCGGTTAGATTGTGGACTAGTGTTTGAAAATATACATATGTGTAGTCATCCAAGAGAAGGACATCACTACCACCAGTACAGCACTAAATGTAACAATCAATGCGAAAGTACTGTGTCATAAGAAATTCAATAAGTTACGTATCGACTTTTCTTCCACTTCAGAATTTAATTATTTATTTTTTAAACAAAAAAAAATGCAACAAAAGGTCATTGGCTTTTTTTTCCCGAACCACATTAGATGTCTTTAGTACGCGTAACTGTTGTTTTTTTTAAAACCTAGAATGAGACCAAGAATGAGACCTCTGTTATTTTAAAATCTTGGCAGTCGTAAGTGTAGGAACTCACGAAATGGGTTTACTTGGGCTAAGTGTAGGGTGTGTAAAAGTGTGGGGTGTGTGAAAGTGTGGGGTGTGTGAAAGTGTAGGGTGTGTAAAAGTGTAGGGTGTGTGAAAGTGTGGGGTGTTTGAACGTGTGGGGTGTGTGAAAGTGTGGGGTGTGTGAAAGTGTGGGGTGTGTGAAAGTGTGGGGTGTGTGAAAGTGTGGGGTGTGTGAAAGTGTGGGGTGTGTGAAAGTGTGGGGTGTGTGAAAGTGTGGGGTGTGTGAAAGTGTGGGGTGTTTGAACGTGTGGGGTGTGTGAAAGTGTGGGGTGTGTGAAAGTGTGGGGTGTGTAAAAGTGTAGGGTGTGTGAAAGTGTGGGGTGTGTGAAAGTGTGGGGTGTGTGAACGTGTGGGGTGTGTGAAAGTTTGGGGTGTGTGAAAGTGTGGGGTGTGTGAAAATGTGGGGTGTATGAAAGTCTAAGGTGTGTAAAAGTGTGGGGAAGGTATTGTGTAAGTCATCAGGTCGTGCGGTGTAAACACGAATCAATACAAAACGATCTGCAGAGGTCGAGACAGACATTATATGGGGTGGGGTGGGATAGGGGTGGAGTTGGGGATGTGGGGCGGGATGACGTATTGATTGGTCTGTAGAAGTGTATGGACTGAATTCTAATTATATATATATATATATATATATATATATATATATATATATATATATATATATATATATATATATATATATATATATATATATACACACACACAGACAGACAGACAGACAGACAGATAGATAGATAGATAGATAGATAGATAGATAGATAGATAGATAGATAGATAGATAGATAGATAGATAGATAGATTATATGTATGCGTGTGTATGTGTTGTGTATGTCTTGTGTATGGGTTGTGTGTTGTGTGTGTGTGTGTGCCCGCCCACCGAGCCATAAACACACGACCCCAGTACAATGTCACAATACAAAAAAGCGCATCTAGCCTTTCTGTCCTGCCATGATCTTTGACTTGTGCCAACTTCCGGTACAGCGAGGGGACCCGTTCACGTGACACATTAAACAGGGCCTATCAAAGGTCAATCTTTGGAGAATGTAATGTATCGCAATCTACTTGAACTTGGGCAATGCACACAGAATCAGAGGCGTAGCGAATGGGGGGGGGGGGGGGGGGGGGGGCATGGGGTACATATGTCCCCGGGCGCCGACCTCAGGGGGCGCCAAAATGGGTTGTAAAAACAAATTAAAATGTCATTTTAGCTTCATTTTTGCATTATAATAGTTTGAGGGGGGGGGTGCACATCGTAAGGTTTGACGGGGTGCGGGGTGCAAATCGAAAATTTGCTCCCGAGGGGGGCGCCAAAATGAAAGTTTGTCCCCGGGCGCCGGGAAGGGTCGCTACGCCTCTGCACAGAATCATCAAACTGCTATACGAGGTAGCAAGTAGAATCCACGAACTGCCCTACAAGGTAGCAAGTAGAATCCACAAGATGCCCTGCGAGGCCTCAAGTAGAATCCATGATATGTCCAATGAGACATACGCTCCCAACAAAAACATGTCCTGTCTATATATATCGACCACTTGAGGTTTTTCAAACACAAATCTGGGTTGAAATTAGATTGGAAGAGTAGAGAGAGGGGGACACTTCGTCTATATGTTTAAAAATAAAAGCACTATAAAAGGATCCCGATCGATGAAATATCGATTTTTTTCTTTTCCACAGAATCTCAGAGCTGGAACCTTGATTTCTGCCGCCATATTGTCTCCGACCCCCCCCCCCCCCTTTTCCAACACACCCTGGTGGAATTATAAAAGATGATGAATTTGTAGCACGCTAACATCCTGGCTCGGCTGTCCATTGCTTGACAGTCTGGTCAAATTAGAACTCTTTAGTAGGAAGGGGGGGGGGTACATTCGTCAGCTGGTGGGCGAGGCGAAGGGGAGGTAATGGAAGAGTTGAAGAGAGGAAAGAGGCAGGAGAGCAATGGATCTGCTATTGTCGTGCGGTCTACAGGCCTGCGATTGTATCAGCCACTCTAGCGAAAGGTAAACATTAGCTCGACGCCACTGCATCACTGTCAGCTGCAACAACAGCCACCTTACAACCCTCTACAAACACTCTCAACACAAACCCGACAAAACACAACAGCTCAAACCTGTACACAAACACACGTACACACTAACATGTACGGACACAGCTACTGGCCAGTGTACTCCCTGTGGCCGGAGATCAATGCTTCAAATATTTGAACACTATACGCGGCTATCGATTAGCCTCCCTTTCCCCACCGCCACTCCTTTAATGGGAATTAACTGTAGCGGAAAGACGTCATCAAGTTATTTTTAGCGAGACCCACTCACAAGCATGAATGGAGGTCCGGGGTGGGGCCGAGTGGAGGGGTGATGTTCTCACGCGAACACACATACAGCAATAGAAAGACATTTTATTTATTTATTGTTCCAGATTAAGAAATTACAAGGCGCTTTGCGTTGGTTGGGTTTTTTTTCAAGGTTCGACGTCTTTTACTGGGTGGGTCAACATATTGCCAAGTGTTTACACAGACTGACCAGCGGGCCAAAAGAAAGACCCAACGCGTTAACAAATTGACCAACGTATCCATATACTGACCAACGCATCAACTGACCACCGTGTCAACACACTGACCAACGTGTCCAGCTGAGCTGCGTGACACTCCCCAGAAAAAAAAATATTGTGCTGATCTCTTGGCTTATTACTGCTGACTAAGCTCAGCCAATCGATCTTCCACCCTTATCCAGAGACAGAAATTATATTTACGCTGTGTACATTTCTTGCTTGCTTTGTGAAATCCCTACAAAACTAACCAGCACAAAGTGCATCGTATTTCTAACGAGCCACGCCCACCTCACACATCCGCAAAGACAAACGACTCGGGTCAGTGTAACTACCGACAGTTAGGATTAACTACCGACAGTTAGGATTAACTGCCGGCAGTTTGAATTAACGGCCGATGCTCCGTTCTTTTATTCCCTGCTCTGACGTCACGACGCCGGCACTACTCCCACGACACGGGGCTATTTTTAGCCCCACGAGAAGATGGCGTCAATCAATACCCTGGCCGGCCGCAGGGGAATTGGATGCTATGTCACTTGAAAAGCTGGACATTAAGATTTCTAATTACTGCTGGCGGGGGAGGGGTGGGGGTGGGGTGGCAGAGAATTATGCCGGCCATAAATAGAATTATATTTTACTTTCTGGAGGTCTAAGCAGATAATATGAGGAAGGAAAGGGCTGGCGGTGGTGTGATAAATATGATGGAGGAAATCATCGCCAGGAATAACTGGCAGATTGAGACGAGGTAGGGGTGAGAGTGGGTGGGGTTGGGTTGTTGTATAACATTTACAGCTGATCGTTTGGGGTGGGGGTGTGAGTGGGGGGGGGGGTGTTTTATAACATTTACAGCTGGTCGTTTGGGGTGGGGTGGGGGGTTGTTGTATAACATTTACAGCTGGTCTTTTGGGGTGGGAGAGGGGGGGGGGAATAAACAAAAGGCCCTTGTGTTCTGAGGGACATTAGGATGAAGAGCTAACGATTAGTACAAGAATATACGCTAAAATATAACCGACACGACTGTAAAAAGAATTCGCTCCGGCTAGAAGCGCGTCATATTACTTCAGTTATTTGAATCGCCTCCAAAAATGGGAAAGAGAAGCTGAAATTAACGTCTCGCATGCAAGGGCAGTGACTCTTTTAAACAGGGAAGTTAACTCGATCCAGTAACAACTTAAAATAGATAACCTATTGTGACGTAATTAATGTCCCAAACTGAAACACATCTACTACAGTTTTTAAAGACTATTCGATTTCATTCCAATAATAGAAAAACTGTTAGAATATGTTTATGTGTCTCTTACAAACACACCCATGCAAGACTTTAAAAGACTCAAGGAATTAAATACTAGGTGGCGCTGGCCGATAGGAGTTCATCTAAGAAAGGCAAGTTGAAATGCCGCCTTTATCTTCCTAATAGAATAACAAATAAAACTGACAGACTTCTTTTAAAATAACGGATTTTCTTCACTAAAATGTGGCTGATTTTTTTTTCAACATATCTTCTTGGCCACAAGGTACAACGACGACATGAACAAATATGGCAGATATTCACAAGTTCACGTAAATAGTTCTCCAGTTTGCGTGCAATGAGGCAGATATTTCTCCAGTTCATGCGCACCTACGACACATATTTCTCAAGTTGATGGCAACGAAATGAAATCACTAATTCAATCAATAACCTGCACACTGGTGACATGTCAATCTTGTCCTACAATCCACACCTTTAGCCCATCACGTGACAAGACATCACACTGTTATCACGTGACAAGACATCACACTGTTATCACGTGACAAGACATCACACTGTTATCACGTGACAAGACATCACACTGTTATCATGTGACAAGACATCACACTGTTATCACGTGACAAGACATCACACTGTTATCACGTGACAAGACATCACACAGTTATCATCACGTGACAAGACATCACACTGTTATCACGTGACAAGACATCACACTGTTATCACATGACAAGACATCACACTGTTATCACGTGACAAGACATCACACTGTTATCACGTGACAAGACATCACACTGTTATCACATGACAAGACATCACAATGTTATCACGTGACAAGACATCACACTGTTATCACGTGACAAGACATCACACTGTTATCACGTCACAAGACATCACACTGTTATCACGTGACAAGACATCACACTGTTATCATGTGACAAGACATCACACTGTTATCACGTGACAAGACATCACACTGTTATCATCACGTGACAAGACATCACACTGTTATCATCACGTGACTAGACATCACACTTTTATCACTTGACAAAACATCACACTGTTGTCACGTGACCAGACATCACACTGGCATAGTTCCACAGATAAGAGCTATCCCAGCATGCACCATCGTGTATGCCCGTCTGGCAGAAATCTATAACCCCGGCCCTCTAGATCGATCGTCTCAAGACAACCGGACCTAGCGGGCCGACAACCGGACCTAGCGGGCCGACCACCGGACCTAACGGGGCGACAACCCCGAACGCCCCTGACATCCATGACCTTAAGCCTTAACATGTCGGCTATATGCTGCACGTGCATTCAAGAACCGAAAGTGCAAACACAAACCTCTAAATAGGACTTTTTTTATATATAAAAAATAAAGTCAATTTAAAAAGTTATTCGGCCGAGAAGATTCTAGTTGAGGACTGTTGAAAATGGAAGCAAGCGCTGTGAGTTTTATAAGGGCCCTCATATAGAGAGCACACCCCTAATCTAGTCCGATGGAGAAGTCTAGTTGGAGGACAGCAACACTGACACTGACAATAAAAGAACACTGACATGACAAGAGAACAATGGCAATGACAAGAACAACACTGACAATGACATGAGAACACTGACAATGACATGAGAACACTGACAATGACATGAGAACACTGACAATGACATGAGAACACTGACAATGACATGACAACACTGACAATGACAGGAACAACACTGACAATGACAGGAAGAACACTGACAATGACATGAGAACACTGACAATGACAGGAACAACATTGACAATGACAGGAAGAACACTGACAATGACAGGTAGAACACTGAGCTGACAACTGCCATAGACCAAGAACAAAGACTACAAAGCACGAACACATACACGGTGTAAGTAAAGTAATCGAATTCTGCCCTACCCGTCCCAACCTTGTCTGTCCCAATTGAACTCTAATATAAAATCAATACCAGTGAGAAATGCTTTTACGTGTTCGATAATGATGATGTTGCTTTACCGCACTGTCTCTTCATAGTATACGATTTTTTAATGGCGGTCGGCCTGTATAGTTTTAACGAACTAGATTTAGTTAAAATATTTAGGCTTTGTTGACCGCCACTTGGGGCAGTCAAACAACAACAACAACGGTCGATAATAACGGTCTGGCTTGTTGCAACAAAAGGTCTAGCTAGCTGCAGCAAAAATCTGGTTAGTTGCGACAAAACTCTGGCTGGCAGCAAGAAACGTTTAGCTTCAGCAATTTACTTGTTACAACATTAAGTCGCTTACCAACAAGTTTCACCATTTATTCCACCATTCCCTCCATCCCCAACTTTCCCCAAAGAAAGCCAACCAACAAGTCATACCATTTATTCCCCCATTCCCCCCATCCCCAACTTTCCCCAAAGAAAGCCAACCAACAAGTCATACCTTTTATTCCCCCATTCCCTCCATCCCCAACTTTCCCTAAAGCAAGCCAACCAACAAGTCCCACCATGTATTTCCCCATTCCCTCATCCCCAAAGAAAGCCAACCAACAAGTCCTACCTTTTATTCCCATATTCCCTCCATCCCCAACTTTCCCCAAATAAAGCCAACCAACAACTAAACAAATCCCGAAGCCAGGAGAGGTGGGGAGGGAGGGGAGAGATTTATTTAATTTGCTTCAATCGATAGAACTGGCGTTTTGCGGGCCCAAAAAAGGAAACACACGATGGAGTGGGGGATTAAAGGGGACGGTTGGGGGGGGGGGGGCGCTTTGATCCAACGCTAGGAAGCCATCGAAAATTAGTTGTTGATATACGAGTGGGCTCGAGCATATAAAGAGCTGTAATCAGATAGGCTAATGTACACAAGGACTGTTAAAGACAAGGGTTCGTGTAGGCTAGGGGTCAAAGAAGAGTTCAATGGCAAAGATTTTTTTATATAAAAAAAATATTTCCGGAACATTTCGTTTGATACCGTCTCATGTTTACTGGTACCGAGGCTAAAGCCTAGAAATATTGGTGGGGAAAAGCTTGAATTTGTACGCTTATGCCATCAAGTTTTCTACATTTTACAATGTTAGGGACTTGGATAGTACGGCAGGAATTGAGGATACATAGGATGTTTGGGCTAGGGATTGACTAAACCCAACCCACCCGGGCCTCGAAAAGCGATCAATGATACAAAAAGTAAAGTTCCCTTTTCGAACCTGACGGCCAACGAGGCAGATGAAGTAGAGCACCTGTTTATGTGACCTCGGGATAGTGTGGTCAGCAAGATGCCCAGCTGCCTTTACTTTCCCAACTGTAAGTCAGAGTTGGGTGGACACAGTGACGTGCTACGACTCTAGCCAGGGACCCGAATTCGCGATTTTCGGGTTAGCAGTCGAACGCTCTACAATTCAACCACGCCGTCCCTAATCATCGATACATCATATCCATCAATTAAAACAAGACTGGTATCGATCTTCGTATCGAACACGTCCCCTGTCAGACACCAGCCACTACCCGGGGTCGATTCCCCCCCCCCCCCCCCCCTCTACCCCTAGGTCCGACTCGGACAAAAGCCCTGGCCTTTTAACAGAGTACAGAGCAGTTAAGCGCTTTTTCACGTTCTTAGCCTTTCATGCACTTCCATAACGAGGTATGCGATTCACTGCGGCACTCGGCCCGGCTACACAGTCTCCCGCTAGGGTGAGCCGGTGTGTAGAGGGGAGGGGGGGGGGAATGGAGAAACACAAAATGTCAATAATAATTGATTTGCGCCGCCTGTCTTGCGGTCCGCTCCATGCAACCAGCCGTAAATAAATCAAACACGATTACAGTTAAAACCACTTCATAGCCGGAAATGCAAAACAGCTATGCATGTCTTTTAACAAAGGTTCCATAACAAACACACACAAAACCCCGCAAAGTATCGCTTACTTCCGCAGTCTACTTGCACGTGAGGTCAACAGACAGGAGCAGCCGTCAATGTCGGTCAACCACTTGATACAAGGGTATCATCTATCTGGACACGGTTAGACCTAGAGTAGGGGAGGCTATTGATTTCCGATTCGATAGACCTAAAAATAACCACTCCGCACATTATGTAAGATCCATAATTCATGGCCAGTTGCTACCACAGTTCTGGTTCTTGACTACCAGCCTTCAGATTCTAGCAAACATTTACTGACTTAGTAGGCAAGGATCAACGGATTTCTTGTTGACTTTATATATATATATATATATATATATATAATATATATATATATATATATATATATATATATATATATATATATATATATATATATATATATATATATATAAATTCAGAGCTTCCATCAGACTCCCCGAGCAGAGGCCCACCCAATGTTTACCGACCCCCCCCCCCCCCCTACCGAGTAGAGGCCCTCCCAACACATTTTGGAGGCTGTATCGATTTTCTGGCGCCTTTAGACCAGTCTGTTGGTGGGATGGGTTTTTTCTTTTCCCTCGAACTTGTACACACCACACAAAATTGACAGGGTGTGTGTGTGGGGGGGGGGGTGGGACTGAATGACGATAGCAACTAGTACGACTACACAAATCAAACCAGATTTATGTACAACTCAACCATGCCGACAACTTGGAGCCCGTTACATGTCAGACTAACCAAGAAACAACTGTGACTCCCCCTCCCCCCCCCCCCCACACACACACATACATTAGTTGGATGCCAGACTGACCAACCTGTACTGACCTGTAGGCTACTGTTCTAATTGAATGACACGGTGTGCCTTGGTACCAACTGACGTGTCTAGAAGCATACTGAATCCAATACGGTGGTTAACACAAATCAAGATATATGAATGCTATAGTCCCATTCATTGGTTGACATTTTCTAATTGTATTTCTAAATATCTTTATTTTTATAGCAAGCGCAACCTGGGTTTTCTTAATTTTGTTCAATGTGATACCTAATCTAAAAGTTGTATGGTTAGCTAAATGATACCTAATCTTAAAGTTGTATGGTTAGCTAAATGATACCTAATTTTAAAGTTGTGTGGTCAACAAAATAATACCTAATCTTAACGTTGTGTGGTCAGCAAAATGATACCTAATCTTAACGTTGTGTGGTCAGCAAAATGATACCTAATCTTAAAGTTGTGTGGTCAGCAAAATGATACCTAATCTTAAAGTTGTGTGGTCAGCAAAATTACCAATAATATAGGCGCTACCGTTATTTTTTGTTTTCTTGTTTTGTATCTCGTCGCCATATTTTTGGTATTTTTTTTATTTATTTTTTTTGGTAGTCATACAAATTTAATGGCTTAGAAAACTTCACATATTATCTCAAAAATGGATCTGGTCGATTCTTTCTCATGACAAATTCAATCTTTCTGCGCATTTCAGAATCATAAATTTTCCGACATCTTTCACAGGTCGACTTCTTTTAAGAAATGGTTTCTCATATCTTTCTTTTCTTTTGAAATCAGAGAAAAAATGTTCCTTTCTCAGAATATTATCCAAAAGTCTGTATGCTGGTTCTATGTCATTATTTTTTACAAGTACAGTTCTTGCTATAAAGCGCAAATGTTTTGAGGTCATTTTAAAAATATTTGTCAGGCCTAGTTCAGATGGGGAAGGTTGAAGAAAATCATATTTTTGGTAATAATAATTACAAACATGAATACATGCTACTAAATGTAGTTAAAGTAATTTTTAAACATCTCTAAACATTTGTTTTTTTTAATTTAGCTACGGTTTATCCATTTTAATTAGAGTATAGATATTTTGTACTATTATTCTAAAATAACTGCAGATAAAAAAATGGTTTCACTAGGGATTTAAAAATATGTTACGCAAAATAATTATTTGAATCATTTTATTACTATTCAACTATCAATATTTTTTACTATAAGAAACACAATTGGAAATTCTCCCCCTTGGTTAGTATGAATTTATAAATGGGAAGTAACTTTAACATACAAAAAAAGCAATTATTGTATGTTACTTATATTTAACTCAAAACAAGATTATATTCTATCAATTATTTTATCTTTTTATATCTAAGTGGCTAAATGCTTTTAAAATAGGTTACTAGAAGCTATATATTTGCTAATTTGCTATTTTTAGCCACCATAAATTTTAGTTGCATGTTGTTGGTTTTTTTTTTACTTTTAATTACATTTCTTTGAAATTTTTCGATCCCCCCCCCCTCCCACCAGCAGGGGGTTACACGGGTTTCATTTTGAAAACCTGTGATCTAAAGTTGTGTTTACCTACATTTGGGATCATTTCATAGAGTGCTACGTTCCCATATAATAAGGAACATACCCAAATAAATAAAGGCTGTAAACTGTATAATCCCAGGAGTCAAATCGATTGAAGAAATTAAAATCTTATCAAACGGATAATAAATTATGTCCAATTATGTCAATGTGTCTACATAGGTCTTTACCTCCCCTTCCTCAAAAAAACATAAATACTGTATGCATCGACATGGTTCTATATGACGGATTCGCAAAAGGCTTACATAGCTTTGCCCCTACCTCCCCCCCCCCCCCCACACACACACCAATAAACACAACCATCATACTAATTTGTCATCATAATTATATCCACCCCCCCCCCATTTCAAACTGGCTTCATGGCATTATCTTCACACCCCCCCCCATCAATACACAGCAACATCACGCCAGTGTGTCTTACATAGCTCAGTGTTCCCGCATACCTGTGTGTGCAGGATGAAGCGCTATCTGCCATCTGGCTTCATGTCATTATCTTTACACACAACCCTACCCCACCACAAACACCAATTATTCTAATACAACTATCGATTGGCGTGTGGAATCAATGAACCATGGATGAGTGACTCGAGTGCTCGTGCAGACAACAATAGCGTGGCTCTGGTTGCACGTGAGTGAGCCCCAACTCAGTCGTACAGGCATCGACAACTGGACACACCAGCAACAACATTTGTTAGACAACAAAACTGGATACACCAGCAACATTTGTTGGACAACCCCACTGGACACACCAACAACATTTGTTAGACAACCCCACTGGACACACCAGCAACATTTGTTAGACAACCCAACTACACCAACAACAACTTTTGTTAGACAACCCATCATTCAAGTCTCATTCTACAGTACAGGTTCAATACCGCAGCTTGTTTGTGTTCTGCATGCTCCTACACTGCTGGCGTTTCATGGAATAAAAGAAAGGTGCTGACCTTCTGACCCCACCCAGACCCAGTACAACACTGACAATACAGTTATGGATCTCAAACATCCTGCCTCATTGACCTTGTATTCTTAACGACTGGTAAAAAACTTTAAGCTACACTGAACATTGACAGCAACACTGACGCCTGTCACCAGATTTCAGTTCTACACTGACATAAAAATTCGACCCTCAAAATTATAAACGTATTTATGATTACATTTTTACTGAACTACCACCCAAACCAACCCCTGACCCCACACTACCCTCATCAAAAAATTAACTTGCAAATTTTCCTAGATACAATAACCCCTGTAGCACCCCCCCCATAAACACACACACACCGAAATACCCCCACCTCTAGCTGACGCTATACTAACACCAAAACAATACCCATTTCTGTAGTGTGACCCTCCACTAACCCCCAAAATTAAAAAAAAAACAACTCACCCATATCTGTAGCTTGACCCTCCACTAACCCCCCAAAAAAAACCAACTCACCCATATCTGTAGCTTGACCCTCCACTAACCCCCAGATAAAAAAAAAAAAACTCACCCATATCTGTAGCTTGACCCTCTTGTCCTGCCTGAAAACGGTCTTGACCTTGAAGTCGATGCCCACCGTACTGACAAAGGCCGACGTGAAGGAGTCGTCAGCGTAGCGGAACAAGAAAGACGTCTTGCCGACACTACTGTTGCCGATGATGAGGAGCTTGAACATGTAGTCGAAGTTCTGGTCGGCGGCATCCTTCTGCCACTTGGAATCGTTCGCTGAAGCCATCTGCAGAAACGACGGAGACCAGGTGATAGAGGTACAGGAGAAACGTTTAGGAGGGGGGTGGGGGTCATAGAATGGAAACTTTACCGAGACCAGGTGATAGAGGTACAGGAGAAACGTTTAGGTGGGGGATCATGGGATGGAAACTTTACTGAGGTAGGAGAAGGGTTTTTTGTACAATTTTATATAACAAAATTCTTGATATATTCCGTGATGATATTTGAGGCGCATTATAGAGTTAAAAGGTGAAGATATATAAGGAAATAAGTTGGACTTTAGAGACTTGACAAAACTAGATACAGTTACAGACATGACGAACGAATGGCTTTAGGCGTGACAGACAAAAATAGAACTACATACGTGATAGAACTGGAGACATGATTGAAAAAGAAAGTTGGAAGACGAAGTAATTGCTTATATTTTTTAGGTGGTAAAAAAAAATTCCAATGAGAGTTCCTGAATAAACTTTGAAATAACTTGATTACTTCATTCGTTAAGTCTATACTTTGGAAATGTAATGACTATCTATATTCTACAAAGATTATTTTTAAACATTAAAGCAATTAATGAATGGTTATTTTTAAATATTAAAATGTTTCTATAATTATACATAATTTAACTATACAAAGCTGAAACTTTATTTCTTATTTAATTAAAACTAGTTCTATTGCCAGTATAAAAAATTTTGTTTTAAATTATGTACATACAAATTCAAAAATTCATAACGTAGAACATAGAATTTTAACATAAAACATTAATTTTAAAAACAATCAATATCAAATGGTAACATCAAACAAAACACCGGGTATTTTGGTCAAGGGAACAAACTCTGCTGGTTTTTGGTCAAGGGAACTAACTATGCTGTGTTGGATCAAGGGAAAACATTGGATCAAAGAAACAAATTACGTTATGTTGCCTCAAGGGAACAAACTATGCTGTAATAAAATAAGGGAACAAACTACGTGGCTTTATTGAAGACAATGTTACTTTTGGTAAAGTAAAATGTCTTTAAACAAATGTTACTTTGGGTAAAGTAAAATGTCTTGAAACAAATGTTACTTTGGGTAAAGTAAAATGTCTTGAAGCAAATGTTACTTTGGGTAAAGTAAAATGTCTTGAAGCAAAGAAAAACAAAACTAACTAGGCTAACATCAAACGCTATCTAAGTTAATTATTCAATGCATATTTCAGGCATGAAAATCGATGAAACCGACGTTTGCTACACAAGCTGACGAAGCTTTTCCAATGTAGCAGGCATCGTTGTGGGGCTCATATATTTGATTATGTGCTATGTGAGCAGTTTACAGCACATATGTGAGCTGGTGCTACCGTGAGTAGTTTAAACGAAATGCATATGTATGTTCATAAAACAATATGTGAGTTGGTGATACCGTGAGTAGTTTAAACGAAATGCATATGTATGTTCATAAAACAATATGTGAGTTGGTGATACCGTTAGTTGTTAAAACGTAATGCATATGTATGTTCATAAAACAATATGTTAGTTGATGATACTGTTAGTTGTTAAAACCTTGATGCATATGTATGTTCATAAAACAATATGTTAGTTGATGATACTGTTAGTTGTTAAAACCTTGATGCATATGTATGTTCATAAAAAAATATTTTAGTTGATGATACTGTTTGTTAAAACCTTGATGCATATGTATGTTCATAAAACAATATGTGAGCTGGTGTAATATCATGTCACGTGAGAGAAAATGTCTACCCTAGCTTTAGTTGAGAAAATTTTAGCATTGTAAACGTCCCCGGCTATTGCCCGCATGTAAACATCAAAAGTTATTTTAAAATGGTAAACAATAACAATCAACGTTATATTACTTTTAAAAAAACTTTGTAAAAAGAACATCAAACTGAGAACAGAGAATATCAATAAACCGCTTACAAAGAAATGATGAGAGCCTTTTTCACCGAGTCAAATTTACCGCTATTGACTTATATATTTGAATATTCGGGGGGGGGGGGGGGGGGGGTAAGGTTAAAAAAGAGTGTGAGGAATACGCTATTTGCTATTTTTTACAGCAGGGGTTGGTGAAATTTTAAACAATCCACATTTAAACGAGGCTTTACAACCAAAAGCATTGCTCAATGGATTACCAATGTGCAAATCGCAGGGAATCAAACATTTTGGCATTATTTGGGGATTGTCAACGTAACTTCAAAAGTGTGGAATTTTTTACTTTTGTCGGTTGTTTGGCAATGTATGTTTTGGTGATAATTTGGGAAATTGATCCTTCGGCAATTTTTCAAGATTTTTTGATGATGATTTGGGGGATTTAACTTTGAGCGATTCTTTAATAATGGCCATTTTTTATTACTTTAATCTACGGCGTTTTTCAATGGGAGTTGAAAAGAAGCTCCCCACATAACATAATCAAGAACAAAGTGTTAAACGTATGTGAACAGAATGTTAAACTTATGTGAACAGAGTGTCAAACTTATGTGAGCTGCCCCTGTCGACTAACATACTTCTTTTTTTTCATCTTCGCCGCCGCCACCTCCCCCACCTGCATCAGTTCCTTCTGAGGCCTGGAGATGATGGGTTAAACATACAGACACGGTTAAACATGCGTCCACTGGTTTAACATACAGACACGGTTAAACATGCGTCCACTGGTTTAACATACAGACACGGTTAAACATGCGTCCACTGGTTTAACATACAGACACTGGTTTAACATACAGACACGGTTAAACATGCGTCCACTGGTTTAACATACAGACACTGGTTTAACATACAGACACGGTTAAACATGCGTCCACAGGTTAACATACAGACACTGGTTTAACATACAGACACTGGTTAAACATACGTCCACTGGTTTAACATACAGACAAGGTTAAACATGCATCCACTGGTTTAACATACAGACACGGTTAAACATGCGTCCACAGGTTAACATACAGACACTGGTTTAACATACAGACACTGGTTAAACATACGTCCACTGGTTTAACATACAGACACGGTTAAACATGCGTCCACTGGTTAAACATACAGGCACGGTTAAACATGCGTCCACTGGTTTAACATACAGACACAGGTTTAACAAACAGACACGATTAAACATGCGTCCACTGGTTTAACATACAGACACGGTTAAACAAGCGTCCACTGGTTTAACATACAGACACGGTTAAACAAGCGTCCACTGATTTAACATACAGACACGGTTAAACATGCGTCCACTGGTTTAACATACAGACACTGGTTTAACATACAGACACTGGTTAAACATACAGACACGGTTAAACATGCGTCCACTGGTTAACATACAGACACTGGTTTAACATACAGACACTGGTTTAACATGCGTTCACTGGTAAAATATACAGACACGGTTAAACATGCGTCCACTGGTTAACATACAGACACAGGTTTAACATACAGTCACTGGTTAAACATACGTCCACTGGTTTAAAATACAGACACGGTTAAACATGCGTCCACTGGTTAACATACGTCCACAGGTTAAACATGCGTCCACTGGTTTAACATACAGGCACTGGTTAAACATACGTCCACTGGTTTAACATACAGACACGGTTAAACATGCGTCCACTGGTTTACATAGAGTCGCTGGTTTAACATACATTCACAGGTTAAACATGCGTCCACTGGTTAAACATACAGTCAAAGTCTTACAATAGACACAGTTGGTCAAACATATTCTCTCATCTGACATCTTACCCAGCCCCAACAAGATCCCTACAGTTAACCCACCGATACAGGCGAGTTGTCGAGTTGATCAGAGATTTTGAACTTGTATAGATTCCCGGGCACAAGTCCACAGAACATGCTCTAGTCCAGCCATGACCGTCACTCACTATAGGGCTGGTAAGTAGGTCACCAACCAGTTCTACGGCTCAATAAAACCTGCATGAGCCTTAGAACTGGTTGGTGACCTACCTTACTAGCCCTATAGGCGAGTTGATCAGAGATTTTGAACTTGTACAGATTCCCGGGCACAAGTCTACAGAACATGTTCTAGTCTAGCCATGACCGTCACTCACTTTAGGCGAGTTGATCAGAGATGTTAAACATGTACAGATTCCCGGGCACAAGTCTACAGAACATGTTCTAGTCTAGCCATGACCGCCGGGTTATGGACTCGAGTCAATGAAAGTGGAGACTGCAGGGTTTAGTGCTGACAATGAGTGACAACACTATCTTCTCGTGCATCGAGGTCAAAGGGCAGATACACTCTACTTTAACTACCATATCGACCTTCACGGTCGAAAAGGACAATAGAGCCAAGAACGGAAACGTCGTTACCGATTCGTCGAATCAGAATGGTCCCAATTCGTCTAACTAGAAATATCCCGATTCGTCGAAACCACAGATTCGTTCACCATAACAAGTGATGTTGAAATTCGAAAAGCGAAGTAACAAATTATTATGAAACAATTTCAGCAAAGCGGACATAAACACAAAACAGTAAACAAAAAGTTAAATTTTCACTTATGCAAATTTCAAACAGAACAAGAATTTTTGTGTTGTGTAAAAGTAACAAGTGAACGGCCAACGAAAAGAAAACAAAAACAACCTCAGATGCATCTTCATCCTTTGGTTTCTTTTTTCCCATCCTGGAAATGAAAAGATGCAAATGTGTGAGGACACGTTTGACGGAGCACACACACAATCGCCGCAGTGGGGGGAGGGGGGGCGTGTTGGTGTTACCACAGACACACACGCATAGCCAAACATAAACATACACAGGACATATACACACATACAAGGACCAAAATCTGTGTTGACACATACACAGTGGTGTTTATAACAAGAAAGCCCAATTCAACCCCTTCCCCCCGAATCGACATTTGGATGGCAAGGCATAAAGTGAGTTCGGAGATTAAGACTATCCCTATTTTATTAAAACACCTCCCATGATACCAATAACACGACATCACTAGAATCTACTATCATTTAGATTAACTAGGCGTTGAGATTACACTTTAGGTGGGATGGGCACCAGGGTTTCTTTCAGACATCTCCCTTAGGGATTTCAGGAAGGAACCCTGGGTAACACAACTATTGCAGCTCTAATGAAGCTATCGTGCCATATATGGTAGTAACAAATGTGAAGAATGCTTTACACACCAGGCAAATATGGCGACCATCACCTGACGCCATAAGTCGCCAGGAGTGAAGCAGATGCACTCGGGATGTTGCAGTTAGTCGTTTAACACTCGGTGCATTACACATGCGTAATTGCGCATTCACAAAAGTGCTAAGCTTGACATAGCTGGTCAAAAGACACGACTTATTTGGTTAATGTTTTGTCACGACTAGAGTGGTAGGTTTCCTCCCGATTAGGATATTTGAGGCCTGTGATGGCGAGAATAGATTAATGTTGTGGACGCACACCGTCGCCTCTACCATCACTACCACAGCAACTACATCAGCAACTCTTACACCGTCGCCTCTACAATCACCATCACAGTAACACAACTCCCTACATCAACAACACTTACACCGTCGCATCTACCACCACCATCAAAGTAACACAACTACCGGCCTACATCAGCAACCTTTACACCGTCGCCTCTACCATCACTACTACAGCAACTACATCAGCAACTCTTACACCGTCGCCTCTACCATCACCATCACAGTAACACAGCTCCCTACATCAACAACACGTACACCGTCGCCTCTACCCTCAACACCAGTTACACAACTCCCTACATCAGCAACCTTTACACCGTCGCCTCTACCATCACCACCAGAGTAACACACTACATCAACAACACTTACACCGTCACCTCTAACATCAACACCACCGTAACACCACTCCCTACAACAACATCACTTACACCGTCGCCTCTACCATCACCACCACAGTAACACACTACATCAGCAACACTTCCACCGTCACCTCTACCACCACCACCACAGTAACACAACTCCCGTCCAAGACCTACAATTACTGGGCCCGTCAGGGTGGAAGTAATTGGTGTGTTGTGTCACCTGACTCCCGTAAAGCTGACGTTAGTTTACAAGCTGAGTGTAAAGTTAATGTAAGAATCGCGTTCCAGGAAAACAGTTTTAGCAGCACGCAAAGTTGAAGTTAACATTTTAACAAAAAAATGATTAGCTTTAAGGGTTTACGGGGTGGGGGGGGAGGGGTGGTAATTGAACAGAGGCAGATGAAATAGCATCTTAAATTATTAAAACGCGTTTAAAAAAGAAAGAAAAACCCGGATATAACAGCCCCGTGTTTTGGTGGGCGAGGTTGGGGTATAGATTACCAGTGCTGTAACTGGACATGCAGTCTTCGCTGATTGGTGACTTCAGTTTTATGTTTTTAGACGAACTAGCTTTGGTGCCCAGGGGTCAAACAATGCATTAGAGATTGGGTTCTCAATGACCGGTGTACACACACAATCCGACAAGATAAAAACAGCAAGAATACGGGATGATAAGATAAGTGGAGTAGGTCAGGGTGGACACTGACCAGGCGACACCAACTCGATACAGTACAGATGAACACAATACCTAGTTTACACACTGGGCAGAAAACATCAAAGGCGAGCTACACGCTATGCCTTGTTGCAATCAAAATGTGTTGACCCTATGTGTGTTGTAGTTGTCTGTGCTGTCCTGTATGTGTTGTTTTTGTCTGTGTTGTGCCTTTGAGTATGTGTTGTCCTGTATGCGTTGTTTTTGTCTGTGCTGTGCCTTTGAGTATGTGTTATCCTGTATGTGCTGTTTTTGTATGTGTTGTGCCTTTGAATATGTGTTATCCTGTATGTGCTGTTTTTGTCTGTGTTGTGCCTTTGAGTATGTGTTGTCCTATATGTGTTGTTTTTGTCTGTGCTGTGCCTTTGAGTATGTGTTGTCCTATATGTGTTGTTTTTGTCTGTGTTGTGCCTTTGAGTATGTGTTGTCCTATATGTGTTGTTTTTGTCTGTGCTGTGCCTTTGAGTATGTGTTGTCCTATATGTGTTGTTTTTGTATGTGTTGTGCCTTTGAGTATGTGTTGTCCTATATCAACTATATGTGTTGTTTTTGTCTGTGCTGTGTGTGTAGCTTAACTTAACCAATACACTGTCTTTACTTAACACAGCTGAGTTGTCTTAATACTTATTTATTGTGCTTTACTTTGATAAGAGAAAAAAATCAATCATGATCCGTACACAACAAAAGCGTGTGCCGTGTACATTTTACTATACCTACAAGTTGTGTGTGTCGTCGTCGTCCTCTCCCCCCCCCCCCCCACTGACACGCAAATTGTACAAGGTGTGTGCGCCCCTCCCACCCCTGCCAGAAAGACGTGTCCCCCACGAAGATTACATGGTGTGTATCCCCCCTCCACCCCACCAAAAAAGATGTTCCTATGAAGATTGCACAGAGTGCATCCCCCCTCCACCCCACTGTGAAAGACGTGACTACCATGTAGATTGAACAGGGTGTGTGCATCCATCCACCCCACTGTGAAAGACGTGTCTACCATGTAGATTGAACAGGGTGTGTGCATCCATCCACCCCACTGTGAAAGACGTGACTACCATGTAGATTGAACAGGGTGTGTGCATCCATCCACCCCACTGTGAAAGACGTGTCTACCATGTAGATTGAACAGGGTGTGTGCATCCATCCACCCCACTGTGAAAGACGTGACTACCATGTAGATTGAACAGGGTGTGTGCATCCATCCACCCCACTGTGAAAGACGTGTCTACCATGTAGATTGAACAGGGTGTGTGCCCCCCTCCACCCCACTATGAAAGACGTGTCTACCATGTAGATTGAACAGGGTGTGTGCCCCCCTCCACCCCACTATGAAAGACGTGTCTACCATGTAGATTGAACAGGGTGTGTGCCCCCCTCCACCCCACTATGAAAGACGTGACTACCATGTAGATTGAACAGGGTGTGTGCCCCCCTCCACCCCACTATGAAAGACGTGACTACTATGTAGATTGAACAAGGTGTGTGCCCCCCTCCACCCCACTATGAAAGACGTGACTACCATGTAGATTGAACAGGGTGTGTGCCCCCCTCCACCCCACTATGAAAGACGTGTCTACCATGTAGATTGAACAGGGTGTGTGCCCCCCTCCACCCCACTATGAAAGACGTGTCTACCATGTAGATTGAACAGGATGTGTGCCCCCCTCCACCCCACTAGGAAAGACGTGTCTCCCATGTAGATGGGACAGGGTGTGTGCCCCCCTCCACCCCACTATGAAAGACGTGACTACCATGTAGATTGAACAGGATGTGTGCCCCCCTCCACCCCACTAGGAAAGACGTGTCTACCATGTAGATTGAACAGGGTGTGTGCCCCCCTCCACCCCACTAGGAAAGACGTATCTACCATGTAGATTGAACAGGGTGTGTGCCCCCCTCCACCCCACTAGGAAAGACGTGACTACCATGTAGATTGAACAGGGTGTGTGCCCCCCTCCACCCCACTATGAAAGACGTGACTACCATGTAGATTGAACAGGGTGTGTGCCCCCCTCCACCCCACTATGAAAGACGTGACTACCATGTAGATTGAACAGGGTGTATACCCCCCTCCACCCCACTATGAAAGACGTGACTACCATGTAGATTGAACAGGGTGTGTGCCCCCCTCCACCCCACTATGAAAGACGTGACTACCATGTAGATTGAACAGGGTGTGTGCCCCCCTCCACCCCACTATGAAAGACGTGACTACCATGTAGATTGAACAGGGTGTGTGCCCCCCTCCACCCCACTATGAAAGACGTGACTACCATGTAGATTGAACAGGGTGTGTGCCCCCCTCCACCCCACTATGAAAGACGTGACTACCATGTAGATTGAACAGGGTGTGTGCCCCCCTCCACCCCACTATGAAAGACGTGACTACCATGTAGATTGAACAGGGTGTGTGCATCCATCCACCCCACTGTGAAAGACGTGTCTACCATGTAGATTGAACAGGGTGTGTGCATCCATCCACCCCACTGTGAAAGACGTGTCTACCATGTAGATTGAACAGGGTGTGTGCATCCATCCACCCCACTGTGAAAGACGTGTCTACCATGTAGATTGAACAGGGTGTGTGCATCCATCCACCCCACTGTGAAAGACGTGTCTACCATGTAGATTGAACAGGGTGTGTGCATCCATCCACCCCACTGTGAAAGACGTGTCTACCATGTAGATTGAACAGGGTGTGTGCATCCATCCACCCCACTGTGAAAGACGTGTCTACCATGTAGATTGAACAGGGTGTGTGCATCCATCCACCCCACTGTGAAAGACGTGTCTACCATGTAGATTGAACAGGGTGTGTGCATCCATCCACCCCACTGTGAAAGACGTGTCTACCATGTAGATTGAACAGGGTGTGTGCATCCATCCACCCCACTGTGAAAGACGTGTCTACCATGTAGATTGAACAGGGTGTGTGCATCCATCCACCCCACTGTGAAAGACGTGACTACCATGTAGATTGAACAGGGTGTGTGCCCCCCTCCACCCCACTGTGAAAGACGTGACTACCATGTAGATTGAACAGGGTGTGTGCATCCATCCACCCCACTGTGAAAGACGTGACTACCATGTAGATTGAACAGGGTGTGTGCCCCCCTCCACCCCACTGTGAAAGACGTGACTACCATGTAGATTGAACAGGGTGTGTGCCCCCCTCCACCCCACTATGAAAGACGTGACTACCATGTAGATTGAACAGGGTGTGTGCCCCCCTCCACCCCACTATGAAAGACGTGACTACCATGTAGATTGAACAGGGTGTGTGCCCCCCTCCACCCCACTATGAAAGACGTGACTACCATGTAGATTGAACAGGGTGTGTGCCCCCCTCCACCCCACTGTGAAAGACGTGACTACCATGTAGATTGAACAGGGTGTGTGCCCCCCTCCACCCCACTATGAAAGACGTGACTACCATGTAGATTGAACAGGGTGTGTGCCCCCCTCCACCCCACTATGAAAGACGTGACTACCATGTAGATGGCACAAGGTGTGACAGTAAGAACATATCGACAGGTGCAGCAACTATCGATGAGCTCTCTACACGGGGAGTGCCAATCGGAGGTGTCGGGAGTCACGTGGTACCAGCCAGCATTGATCAGCAAGGTCCACAGACACTGGCATAAAGATGGGATGGGAGAGAGAACCCAGGGATCTTCAGCCCCGCCTCTTCAACAATTGGCTCCCAGATTTTAAGTTGCACCGTTTTAGATTTGTACAGAAATAAACCGCAGTGTTTACAAACACAAAAAACAAATCACAATTTAATTTGGGCCTAAATGAGTGATATTAATTATGAAAGGAACGCCATCGTCACAAGAGAAAAAAAAACCAAGAACGACATTGATCAACGGTGGGTCGATCGATCAATTCAGCCTTACACGGTCCGAAAAATGTTACGTTTTGTTAACAAATATCATCGAAATACTTGGTGTTTAAAAACGGTAATTCTATTTAGTATCTGTGTATACAGTAGGTGTGTGGGCATTGTGACAGGTGGTGCATATTTCGTGGTCGCTCACACCTAGGGTTTCTTTCAGACATTTTTCTCAGGGTTGTACACGTGAGATATGCTGGAAAGAAAGTGTTCACAGCTTGACAGATGGATCTAAGGATATTTTCTCGCTTTCTTAACGTTCAAACTTGATACAAACTAGTGACTGACAAACAAAGGTTTACATCAAAGTTGTACCATTTACACGTTATTCTTGCTTGAATGGTTCCTATTCCAGTCTGGATACAAGTATGCCGTGAGTCAAGTTTTATGTACACCATGTGAATGGCACATCAATACAACAACTAACCCAACACACATATGGATAGGTGGCAGGAGTAGGTTCACATCAAATACAAGCAAAGATTGGGTAAACAAGACTAGGGGAACAGGAATAATCAAACTTTTGACTATGACTGGTGAAATAGATCTACTTCACAAGGTGGACTAGAGAACATTGGAACTAAGTGAATAGGGAAAACTGGGCCTTCGCAAATAGGGAACATCGAACCTACATGAATAGGGAACGTCGAACCTACATGAATAGGGAACATTGGGTCTTCATGACTGGGGAATACTAGCCCTACATGACAAGGAAACATAAGATGTACGTACTCAACAGGGAACATGGAACCTACATGATTAGGGAACACAAGATCTACATACTAGGGAACACATGGCTCTACACTAGGGAACTAGATCTACACGACTAGGCAACACCTAGTGTAATAAAAGCACATACCTTTGCCAGGTCTAATGGTTAGACAGGAAGCCTTTTAGGCTTGACACAGGAGAGAAAAAAAGTGGACAAGTGAATACAAGCAGTCCCTAACAGAATCCGAAACTACAAGAAATCCTTGGCACCGCTGGGTGAAATAGTCCAAAGGCAGTGTGCTGTGGATATCTTATAATCCAAATGGATAAACAGTAATCCAGGTATGTGGAGTGACCGTGGGAGGGCGTGCTAAAAATAGAAAGATACAGGGATATGGTCAAGGTGTTCAATAATCATGTGATGTGCTACATGGTCACGCAGCTGTGGTTTCTAAATATAGAAATATGTTGGGATATTGGCATGGGTATGTTGCATACATACATGTGTATACAATTAGTCTAAAAAATAGAAAAATGTTGAGATATTGACATTGAATATGCTGCATAAGCATAAAGTTATATACAATGAGTCTTTACACACACAAAATAGGTGTATTGTTATTATCATGGCCCACATAGTTTTATACTAGAAAAATATCTAGGGTGTATGACATTTTATGCCAGTAAATGAGAGGCGTTTATGTTACTTTATTTAAATTAGCGAGCCGATGTATGCGTGTGTGTACCCCTAGATAAATGTACACACTACACGCATATAGTGATGGTGTGAATCACAGCCAGCTTAATGCTCAACCACAGCTGCATGCCACACTACACTGTGAGTGCTACACTTTACACAGATATCATGCGGGTATGTTGATCTAACCACGAACTACACGTAAAACCATCACACACACACACCTTTACTACCAATGTCACCCCGTGTCACACACACACCCACACCATAACTACCATGTCATCCCGTCAAACACACACATACATACCTTCACTACCAATGTGGTCAAACTACCATAGTGAGCAACTAATCACAAAACATCCCCTACATATTCTTATTCATGCCATGACGAACAAAAAAAATTAATTTTAAAAATGTAACCATCACTGAATATTCGTAATTTTATGTATTATGATATGTAACTATTATTACTGTACAAAATGAATGCTGTTGGCATTTTAGTCGAACAAAATAGAATGTTAACTCAGAAGGGGGGGGGGTACTAAATCAATTTTTAGTTCTGGTTTTAACAAATTAATGTGTTTAGCAGTAATCCCTTCCTCCCCATCCTACATAAATGTGTGTTTGTCAGTAATCCTTTCCTCCCCATCCCTCCATACACAGCCAGGAGAGCATAAAATTGACGAGACGACAGCTGCACAAGACACATTTTATTACAGTCACCCTTCATACACATCTGTGTCCGTGTCTGTGTGAGCGTGTGTCGTGTGGGTGAGTACACGGTGGGTGGAGAACTCCGATAATCCACGGATAATGGAGGATTGTAACTCCTCATTTTACATTCACCCGTGCACTACAAAACGATATTTTTGAATAAATTTTATTCTATCCCATTTTACCGACGCATTTTTTAAATATAGATCTATATCGATTATTACTATTACATAAAATATATAGTCTAACACTGTTGAAAAAACTTCGAAAAATATGTTGAAGAGGTTAAGGCGGCTATATTTAGATCTAGACTCTAGCTTTAAAAAAAAACTGATTATCTGAAAGTGAATGTTTTTAAAAAAAAAGGAAAAAACGAATGATTCAAATCTTACCCCAAACAATGGAAGTGAGCGTTACAGGAGGAAATAGTTTCAAGCCGGTGCACGAAATCTATTCTGGGACTCCCACAAAACTGGACGGGTCAGCACATAGATCCTAACGACATAGGGCACCAGCCTCGTGCTAACTAGTCCTGGGAATAGCACAGTGTCACACAGACTCGCGCGATTCCAATCGAGTGCCGCGCTCACCCTGAGCCGGCCTGAACCAGCGCGGGGGTTATCGATCCAGCCCGCGGGCTGCAGCCCTCGCAGCCTCACGGGTCGGGGATGTTTGGGGAATGAATGAAACACCCCAGGATCAATCCTCCACTCCCCCATCTTGACAGTCAAGTTTTTTTTTAAATAGAAAATCAACGAATGCGTGTTAGAACGGCTTGTTCGAGGAAAAAAAAATTACTTGCAAAATTTTGGAAGGGAAAAATTGCATTGATTTAAGGTTATGTGTTCTCTACAGGGCATCAACCAGAAATAGACCTAGCTTAAATCACATCTAATTGAGGCTAATGGTCGAGTCGTAATATCAAAGTGAGCCTTATGATAGCACAAAAGTTCGCCTAAACAAACGCGTGAGTGATTGAGCCTAAGGTTGATGATCAAACGCGAAAGCGAGCCGGACGACAGCCTATAGCACACACGAAACCCCCATTACGGTGCGTCACACACCCATTATTATGTGGAGGCTAATCAACTTTTGGCATGGAGTTGCAAGCTTCAAACACAAACTGCTTAACTTGGCATGGAGAGAAAAGTTTAAAGCACACAAACTGCTTAACTTGGCATGGAGAGACAAGTTTAAAGCACACAAACTGCTTAACTTGGCATGGAGAGACAAGTTTAAAGCACACAAACTGTTTAACTTGGCATGGAGAGACAAGTTTAAAGCACACAAACTGCTTAACTTGGCATGGAGAGACAAGTTTAAAGCACACAAACTGTTTAACTTGGCATGGAGAGACAAGTTTAAAGCACACAAACTGTTTAACTGGGCATGGAGAGACAAGTTTAAAGCACACAAACTGTTTAACTTGGCATGGAGAGACAAGTTTAAAGCACACAAACTGTTTAACTTGGCATGGAGAGACAAGTTTAAAGCACACAAACTGCTTAACTTGGCATGGAGAGACAAGTTTAAAGCACACAAACTGCTTAACTTGGCATGGAGAGACAAGTTTAAAGCACACAAACTGCTTAACTTGGCATGGAGAGACAAGTTTAAAGCACACAAACTGTTTAACTTGGCATGGAGAGACAAGTTTAAAGCACACACTGTTTAACTTGGCATGGAGAGACAAGTTTAAAGCACACAAACTGTTTAGCTTGGGATGGAGAGACAAGTTTAAATCACAAAAACTGCTTAACTTGGCAATGGGGAGACAAGTTTAAAGCACACAAACTGTTTAGCTTGGGATGGAGAGACAAGTTTAAAGCACACAAACGGCTTAACTTGGCATGGAGAGACAAGTTTAAAGCACACAAACTGCTTAACTTGGCATGGAGTAAAAGTTTCAAACAAACTATTTGCTACAATCTGTGCTAAAACGATGGCAGTTGTGACGATGTCGAGAACAACCCACACATAGAGATGGTCTCACCATCACTATCATTTACAAAAATGTAAGTCCTATCTGTGCCCACGTCATGTTTACAAGAAATTCGCTTGTCTATAGCAGGGCATTCGTTAAGTTATAATACGACATTCGCTAGAGTAGAAAAGGACATTCTTTCGGCTAAAGCAGGACAATGATAAGGCCATTTGTTGTTATATAGGTTCGGCTAAATGAAGACAATGGTTAGGCTATATGAGGACTTTGTTTAGACTATATGAGGACACTGGTTCAGCTTTTTGAGGACACTGGTTCAGCTTTTTTGAGGGCACTGGTTCAGCTTTTTGAGGGCACTGGTTCAGCTTTTTGAGGGCACTGGTTCAGCTTTTTTGAGGGCACTGGTTCAGCTTTTTGAGGGCACTGGTTCAGCTTTTTGAGGGCACTGGTTCAGCTTTTTTGAGGGCACTGGTTCAGCTTTTTTGAGGGCACTGGTTCAGCTTTTTGAGGGCACTGGTTCAGCTTTTTTGAGGGCACTGGTTCAGCTTTTTTGAGGGCACTGGTTCAGCTTTTTGAGGGCACTGGTTCAGCTTTTTTGAGGGCACTGGTTCAGCTTTTTTGAGGGCACTGGTTCAGCTTTTTTGAGGGCACTGGTTCAGCTTTTTTGAGGGCACTGGTTCAGCTTTTTGAGGGCACTGGTTCAGCTTTTTTGAGGGCACTGGTTCAGCTTTTTTGAGGGCACTGGTTCAGCTTTTTGAGGGCACTGGTTCAGCTTTTTTGAGGGCACTGGTTCAGCTTTTTTGAGGGCACTGGTCCAGCTTTTTTGAGGGCACTGGTTCAGCTTTTTTGAGGGCACTGGTTCAGCTTTTGAGGGCACTGGTTCAGCTTTTTTGAGGCCACTGGTTCAGCTTTTGAGGGCACTGGTTCAGCTTTTTGAGGGCACTGGTTCAGCTTTTGAGGGCACTGGTCCAGCTTTTTGAGGACATTGGTTAGGCTATGTAAGGACATTGGTTAGGCTATGTAAGGACATTGGTTAGGTTATTTGAAGACAAAGGTTAGGCCATATGAGGACATTATTTAGCCACATGAGGTCCATGGTTACACCCGCATTGCTTGGGTTATCTAAAGTAAAGAGCGGCCACGTCTCGCGGCATTTTTATCGCCCCGCTATCGATCAGCTGATAACAACTGTCTTCCGAAAGATTGGGAACACTGGGGGAGGGGGAGGGCTCATCTCACTAAATATGTGTTATTTCACACGAAAAAGGCGGAGTATGTATTTCTAAGGCTCAGTGGTCCCACCAAGGCTCTGAGTAGTCTCACCAAGGCTCTGGGTAGTCCCACTAAGGCTTTGAGTAGCCGCACCAAGGCTCTGGGTAGTCCCACTAAAGCTGTGAGTAGTCCCACTAAGGCTGTGAGTAGTCTCACCAAGGCTGTGAGTAGTCCCACTAAAGCAGGGGTCTCCAAACTTTTCAGTCCGAGGGCCGCATTAACTATGAAATATCAGTTCGGGGGCCAAAGTTTCTTTAAGGCGCCCCCCCCCCCTCCTGAAGAACGTCTACCGCCCCACCCCCCCCCCCCCCCCCCCCCCACGAAATATTATTTATATAGAAATATTTACAAATTTCAAGAGTCCAACCCTACCCCCCACCCCACCCCAAGGTCCAAGTATGCTCTCAAATTGTTCTTCACGTATTTCATTATTGAAAATGTTTGTTCACACAGGTATGTTGTTTCAGAATTTGAAAGGTACTTTGATGCAGAACTTTTAATATTAGGAAAGTCGTCCTTGTGCAAAAAGTTATGAAAATTAATCTGCTCTTCTTTGAACGTTCTCTAAGGAAGTCATTTTCTTGCAATTCAATGACCTCCAGCTGCAGTTCATCTTTGCAACTGGCCACATTTGCTTCAAATGGGCTTTGAAGCAGTCTCACTACTGCCTTTGAATCCAAGTCAGAGAACCTTCTGAAACTGCACCTGGAAGTCTTTGATGATCATATGTAAATGACGTGGGAAATTCATTGGTTGCTTCAGCCGTAAAGAACTTGCACTACTGAGAGTGCGTCAAGTTGTTGGCCTGTACTTGTTCCAAATACATGACAAGTTTGAATCTGAAGGCCTTTAGGTGGGTGTATAGATAAGAAACTAGATTTCCCTCTCTTGCTGGTTTAGGTTCAGAAAATTTAAATGACTAGTTATGTCTGCAGCAGAGGCCAATTTGTATACCCACTCTAATGAGCACAAGAATTTGAGGTGGAACAACTGTCCAGCGACTCATCCATTGCAATTGAAAAATGGCGAAGCTTGCTCACATATTTCGCTATTTGAGTCACGATGTTTAAATCAATGTCTGCAACACGGCGGGCAATGATATTTGCACCCAAAGCTACATTTTCAGATTGTTTTGAATTTTCTGTGCAAAGTTCCTCAGTCACCTCTAACATTTATTCAATGGACAAAAAGATCGTCGCGGGCCGGATGAAATGACCTCGCGGGCCGGATGAAATGACCTCGCGGGCCGCAGTTTGGAGACCCCTGCACTAAAGCTGTGAGTAGTCCCACTAAGGCTGTGAGTAGTCCCACCAAAGCTCTGAGTAGTCCCACTAAGGCTGTGAGTAGTCTCACCAAGGCTCTGGGTAGTCCCACTAAAGCTGTGAGTAGTCCCACTAAGGCTGTGATTAGTCCCACCACGGCTCTGAGTAGTCACACTAAGGCTTTGAGTAGCCGCACCAAGGCTGAATAAACAAATTACCAAACAACAACCACGAGACAGAAATGAATACACAACGAGTCCAGAATGCCTTATAATTTCTCACATCACTGCACCGACTCGCCTCTTGTGTAGCCTTGCTCCAAGAACAAGCTGTACATCAGCCACACCATTCCAGAAGTCTGAAGACTGTGACTGTAAAGAGGTCAGAGGGGACCCTCAAGAAATGATTGAACAAATGACTTTCTTGACGTCGTAAGAAACAAAACGTAGTGGACCCAAGATGGTAATAAGAAAGTTACTGGAGGCTGACAGCATCTGTTGTGTTGTAGGGGGCGTGGCTGTAGAAGCCTGCGACAGCCAGGGTAGCCTGTACGTCAAGAGTAGTTAGAGAATAGGACCATGATATCAATAAGAGAGCTAGGAGAATAGGACCATATCAACGGGAGAGCTAGGAGAATAGGACCATATCAACGGGAGAGCTAGGAGAATAGGACCATGATATCAACAAGAGAGCTAGGAGAATAGGACCATGATATCAACAAGAGAGCTAGGAGAATAGGACCATGATATCAACAAGAGAGCTAGGAGAATAGGACCATGATATCAACAAGAGAGCTAGGAGAATAGGACCATGATATCAACAAGAGAGCTAGGAGAATAGGACCATGATATCAACAAGAGAGCTAGGAGATTAGGACCATGATATCAACAAGAGAGCTAGGAGAATAGGACCATGATATCAACAAGAGAGCTAGGAGAATAGGACCATGATATCAACAAGAGAGCTAGGAGAATAGGACCATGATATCAAGGGGATAGATAGGAGAATAGGACCATGATATCAACAAGAGAGCTAGGAGAATAGGACCATGATATCAACAAGAGAGCTAGGAGATTAGGACCATGATATCAACAAGAGAGCTAGGAGAATAGGACCATGATATCAACAAGAGAGCTAGGAGAATAGGACCATGATATCAACAAGAGAGCTAGGAGAATAGGACCATGATATCAAGGGGAGAGATAGGAGAATAGGACCATGATATCAACAAGAGAGCTAGGAGAATAGGACCATGATATCATCAAGAGAGCTAGGAGAATAGGACCATGATATCAAGGGGAGAGATAGGAGAATAGGACCATGATATCAACGGGAGAGCTAGGAGAATAGGACCATGATATCAACAAGAGAGCTAGGAGAATAGGACCATGATATCAACAAGAGAGCTAGGAGAGTAGGACCATGATATCATCAAGAGAGCTAGGAGAATAGGACCATGATATCAACAAGAGAGCTAGGAGAATAGGACCATGATATCATCAAGAGAGCTAGGAGAATAGGACCATGATATCAACAAGAGAGCTAGGAGAATAGGACCATGATATCAACAAGAGAGCTAGGAGAATAGGACCATCATATCAACGGGAGAGCTAGGAGAGTAGGACCATGATATCAACAAGAGAGCTAGGAGAATAGGACCATGATATCAACAAGAGAGCTAGGAGAATAGGACCATGATATCAACAAGAGAGCTAGGAGAATAGGACCATGATATAAACTGGAGAGCTAGGAGAATAGGACCATGATATCAACAAGAGAGCTAGGAGAATAGGACCATGATATCAAGAAGAGAACTAGGAGAATAGGACCATGATATCAACAAGAGAGCTAGGAGAATAGGACCATGATATCAACAAGAGAGCTAGGAGAATAGGACCATGATATCAACAAGAGAGATAGGAGAATAGGACCTTGATATCATCGGTAGAGCTAGGAGAATAGGACCATGATATCAACAAGAGAGCTAGCAGAATAGGACCATGATATCAACTGAAGAGCTAGGAGAATAGGACCATGATATCAATAAGACTCGGGTAACCGGCCTAGAGACTCTGATAACCGGTCTAGAGACTCTTATAACCAGCCTAAAAAGTCGGGTAACCGGCCTAAACGATCAGTCTTGAAAAGTCTGCGTGGACGTGGTAGACCGGCAATCTTGAAATGTCTGGTCTGTCTCAAAATGTCTGGTTTGTCTCAATATGTCTGGAGGGCGTGCTCGCTAGCCCAGGGGCGTGCTCAATAGCCCAGAGGCGTCCTAGACAGAATAGCTCAGTGCCATCTCGAGGCGTGCTCATGCAGGCCGTGCATTAATTAGCCCCATCTCATCCGCCTGACTATCATGCACTTGACAGAGAAGAACTCACAGCAAAAATCGATGCCCTTATCACATCTAAATACACGATAATAGCAGCAGTCATTTTTTTCCCTTGGAGTGAAGTGTTTGAATAGTTTAATTCTTTTTAAAAGGTGTATGTGCTAGCACTGATTTATAGAAGCCAGTTACTGCACTTTAAAAAAGAATATTACAAATATGAAGAGCGTTTTCTTCTTCTTTTAAAGCTCTTGAAACATAAAAGTTGATTTGCTATTTTAGATTCAGAAAAACCATGTTATCCGAATGGGGGTCTTAAAAATTTGAAAAAAAAAAAATGTTTCTAAACTTCCAAATCAAGTTATAACGGTTTACTAGGTTGTCCCTTGTATCACATGTAAAAAGAGTGTAAAGTGTTAAGATGGTAGCACTGACTGGAGTTTTCTCCATCTCATTACATATTTGTATATCATTATTCAGGTGTTCTCTGGAGCTAACATAAAGAAATACTTTCGGAAACTAGTAGTTCATCCTTTTTTTTCCTACTCTATGGGGCACATGAAAAGTGGCAATGTTACTTATTTAATGTATGCCTAGCATTTCGAAACGCCTCGGGCTGTGTTAGAAGTAGGTCGGGTTATGAGAAAGTAAAATAGTGAGTACCCGTGATAAATAAAACACAAACGTGTGTGTGTCTGTGCGAACATGTGTACATGTGTGTCATGCCTGTGTAAACATGTGTGTGACATTGTAAACAAATGTTTTGGACGTATGTTGCAATATGAACATAAGACTGAATGATAGCTGAATGATTGGATCATAAAAAACACGCAAATGTACCGTCTGTATCTACGTTTAACCCTGACGTTATGAATGCCAACCGTCGTGTCGTCCTCCCCCCCCCTCCCAAACCCCGCCCTCTGCTGGCCAGAACATCAGGCACCGTTCTATTTCTGACCCACTCGGATTCTTTTGACTCGGTCGCCTGTGAAAAAAACACGTCTGGCAGATCATAGCCTACGTCATTGAAGATGGAGTGGGGAGGAAGAAGATGTTTCAAACAAAATGTTGAATAGGCAGGTTGGGGCCAACTGCTGGTGGGGAACTCAAATGTCACGGAACGTTTACGCACCATACACAAGTTGTAGAAATAGCTTATTATCCATCATACACTAGGCCTTCAAAAGTTGTAGAAATAGCCTATTATCCATCATACACTAGGCCTCGAAAGGTTGTAGAAATAGCTTATTACCCATCATACACTAGGCCTACAAAGGTTGTAGAAATAGCTTATAACCCATTATACACTATGCCTACAAAAGTTTTAGAAATAGCTTATTACCCACCATACACTAGGCCTACAAATATTGTAGAAATAACTCATTACCCACCATACACTAGGCCTACAACGGTACTAGGCCTTTAAATCAGAAGCGCGTAATGTCAATAACACAGACTAAAAATAATCATATTACCTAACTTAAACGAAAGACTTAAATCCTTCTGAATTGTGTTAATCTTCTCTCCTGTCCCATGACCCTGAAAATCTGGCCAACTGATCGGATTACAATGACTAGCATAACCCTGAAAATCTGGCCAACTGATCGGATTACAATGACTCGCATAACCCTGAAAATCTGGCCAACTGATCGGATTACAATGACTCGCATAACCCTGAAAATCTGGCCAACTGATCGCATTACAATGACTCGCATAACTCTGAAAATCTGGCCAACTGATCGGATTACAATGACTCGCATAACCCTGAAAATCTGGCCAACTGATCGGATTACAATGACTCGCATAACCCTGAAAATCTGGCCAACTGATCGCATTACAATGACTCGCATAACTCTGAAAATCTGGCCAACTGATCGCATTACAATGACTCGCATAACCCTGAAAATCTGGCCAACTGATCGCATTACAATGACCTACCAACAGTATTGGTAATGCCTTGCTAGTCTTGTATCCTGATAAGACCAGAGCTAGACACCATCTAAACCACCAGTCCCGCCCACACCAACACAACCACTACGGAAATTCCCCCCCCCCCCACCTCTCCTGCCCACACAGAATAACTAACGAAACCTACTGAGGCGTCAAATCTACGGCAGCATCAAGGCCTGGGTTAGCTTTTCTTAACGCCACCCTCATTCTCGTTATACGGCGGTTAAAATATTTTCAGCGCAGTCATCTTTTAAGCAATCAAAGCTTTAATTAGAAGCGAGCTGACCAGCTGTCGCCCACACAAGGCCAACAACTCAGTGCGGCACCGATTAGCCGCCATATTGGACAGACAACCCTTACAAAAAGGGCGGACAAAAACAAATCACAAACCTACTTATTTCTGCTTTATTCAACAGTAACCTGGATGAGCGGGCAGCCGCACAATTTGAATGGTTGTTTTTTTTTTACTTTCTCGTATATACGTAGTATAGAGAAAGTATTGTAATCGTGCAAAAAAAAAAAATCGAGATTTTTACAAATCTCGACGTTTTACACCTCACTGATACGGAAAAACATAATTTTGCAATCTTGTCCGTATGTCTGTGTGTGTGTGTGTGTGTGTGTGTGTCTGTGTGTCCGTGTGTAAACACGATAACTTGAGTACCGTTACTGCTAGGTTGATGAAATTTCATATATAAGTATTTTATCAAAATCGTAGATCCGTATCAACTTTTGAGCGATTTCCGATAACCGGAAGTGGTACTTTTTCTACTTTGAATTTTTCAAAAGCCTATAACTTGAGTACTATTTCAGATAGATAAATGAAATTTCACATGTAAGTAAAAGATCTAATTCTCTACCTTATGTTAAATTTTGAGTAATTTCCGTTGACCGGAAGTAGTAATTTACGCTACTTCCGATTTCTCAAAAAACTAATGTAAATTTTAAAAGTACTAATAATATTGCGCACTATTATGCGCTTTTTTTATTTCGCGTTCACTTGGTGTGCAATTAATTTGTCCATGAGATTTTATTCTATTTTTAAAACTTTAAGTATTTAAAATGGATTAAAAATCATGTCTATAGCCCGAGTTCCCATCCCCTGTTATTTTATATAAAAATATTCGAGAAAGTTTAGGGGAGATCACTCCCGGTTTATTTAACACGTTTTTCTTAACTCAGCTTCGCGTTTGTTTGTTTGTGGGTTTGTTGTTAAAATTGACAACGAAAATTAGCCCACTTCTGATTACTCAAGAGATCTGAAATTTGGGATGCAGGCTATTTTCGCCTAACAATTTCAGATGAAATCATAAAAACTAGCAATTAGAGACCGTAATTAGCTTAATTAAATTACACCCCAAGGACCATAAAATCGAGGACATGATTTCTAAACATACCGACAAGACTGGAGGCCTATTGACACAGTTACTTCGGCCCCAATCGATGTGAGCGCGCTGGCCGTGATCGTATAGTGGTATAGTCGCGTTGTGGCCGCGACAACCCAGGTTCGAATCCTGGTCACGGCATGTAGGCTTAATTAAATTACGCCCTTTCTCTGTTTAAAGCGTATCGATCACTCAAGATTTTTAGTCCGTGTATTTATAAACACTTAGTCAAGTCATACTTAATCAAGTCATTAAATAAAGTAGAAAATAAACTATATAAAAAAACTTTTTTAAAAACCACGTTTTTCATGTGTAGCAACGGACTAAAAAGGAGAAAATAAAATACTTAAAAAAAAACTTTTTAAAAAACCACGTTTTTCTTGTGGACTAAAAAGTAGAAAATAAATTTTTCTTTTGTGCTTCCTCGAGCTGTGCAGGTTCTTGTGATGACTGACAAAAAACGTGGGTCGGGCAGACGGGTCGGGAAATTTGATGGTGAACGTACCCACGTTTTTTGTCAGTCATCACAAGAACCTGCACAGCTCGAGGAAGCACAAAAGAAAAATTTATTTTCTACTTTTTAGTCCACAAGAAAAACGTGGTTTTTTTAAAAAGTTTTTTTTAAGTATTTTATTTCAAATAATAAACAATGAGACAACCCGAAAGTGAAGTCTAGTGTTCGAATCCGTTCGTATCAGTACAACGTCCCTGAGTCCACCCATCTCTGCTAGGTACCTCACTCACGTTAGGGCAAGTAAAGGCGGCTGGTCATAGTGCTGACAATACTATGTACTCTACTTCACCTGCCCAATAATTTACTAGGTCTAAAGAGGAGTCTTTATTTTTTTCACTTACTGATAAACAATTTTGAAAAAAAAAAAAAACACAGGGAAACGAGATTTTAACAGGAGCAAATTATATTCAAACAAAGTCCAAAACATCATTTGTAACTGCTGTTTGATACAGAAGTTTTATAAACGTCTTACTCTTAATATGTTCCTTTAAAAATCTAATCAACATCTTTAACGAATGTCATTGATAAATCATGGACAACTTGGTTATTCAATTAACCCACCAACTGAAGAACAACTGAATCACAATTAAACCAAAGAACCTTTCATCACGTGATATTTTTTTCCCGCGAAGAAAACAGGAATTCGAGAAGAAGGGGAAACATCTCAGGGGAAATCCTCTTTGAAAAAAATATTAAAAGTGCAGTCAAATCGCGCGTCAGTGGGGGGCTTTCATCAAACAAATCACTCGAGTGCCAGCCATCGTAGAAAAACATCAAAACATTTCACCACTTAACAACGCTACGTTGTGCGCAACCATCTGAAATAATTACTTCAAATATGCTGTGTAGGTCTTTCACAAAAAACAATAGCGAGAACAATGTTAATGTGTATTTATTTGAGCATATGAAAGTGTTTGTGTGTCTTGGATGGTTTGATGCTAGGGAAAAATGCTGAACTGTGTTACGAGAGTTGCATGCTATTTTTTAATGTGCTAAGTGAATGGCTAAGTACATGACAAGTAGGCAATGTTTGGGATAAAATATACGAGTAGTCAATGATAGATGTCATGCGCAGTGTGGGCAGTGGTTGCTTTGACTGTGTCGTCAGTGTTATATTTAACTGTATCGTCAGCAGTATATTTGACTGTCGTCAGTAGATTAAACTGTGTCGTAAGTGGTATATTTAACTGTCGTGAGCAGTAGATTAGACTATGTAGATGTAACTATGTCGTCAGTAGTATATCTGACTGTGTCGTCAGTAGATTGGACTATGTCGCCATAAGTAGATGTGACTATGTCGTCAGTGGTAGATTTGTAAATTTGACTATGTCGTCAACTGTAGATTAGACTGTATGAGATCGACTGGGCCTAAGAATAAGCTGAGCCGCAACATCCCGCCGACTCTGGCGTGCTGTAACATGCCAGACACTTCAAGCACGAACGTGTAGCTGGTCCTGGACCAACTCAGCACTCAACAGTTCTCCCTTCTTCTGGACACTCGACCCCCCCCCCCCCACCCCACCCTCAAGCCTTGCTGCCCACAGAAGTGTCTGTATCGACCAGTTTCCCGATACAAGTTAGGCCACGACCGGCACGTATGGAGCCAACAAAAAGGCTTAGGAACACGTCGGGAAGGGGGGGGGGGGGGCAGAGCAAGAGCGCATGTGTAACGTTAGAGCGACGGGTTAGATATAAAGAGGAAAGAGGGACCGTTTCTTAGAAATTGCAAGAGGCGTTTTACACAAACATATATATATATATATATATATATATATATATATATATATATACAGAGAGGAGGTCTGGCGACCAGAAATGAAGTCCCAAAAAACAACGGAGGGAAGTGGGTGATAAAAACAAGATGTCAAGCACAACAACTCGAGTTCCATGGACCACCGCCAGACGGCAGCACCTAGTGACGTAGTTACCTCCCCAGGGGGGAACGGCCAGAGGAAAAATGTACATTAAATGATTGCTTTCTAATGAGCGATAGCTCTGGTCTGGTTTAAGGAGGCTGGCGAAGAGGGGGGGTGGGGGGGGGAGAGTGATTAGAAATTGATTTCAAGATGAAAGTCGTCTCGTCTCAAGCAGGTCTCACTGTTATAGAGGAATGTCGCCTTGCTCACATGCATGGCCGTACGGAAATTTTAAAGGAATACCAAAAGACAACTCTGAGCGTTAATGACGACCAAAGGACGACAACTCTTATGAGCCTGTAACGACCAAAGTGCGACAACTCTAACAGCCTGTGACGACCAAAGTGCAACAACTCTAACAGCCTGTGACGACCAAAGTGCGACAACTCTATGAGCCTGTAAGTGCGACAACTCTATGAGCCTGTAACGACCAAAGTGTGACAACTCTAACAGCCTGTGACGACCAAAGTGCGACAACTCTATGAGCCTGTAAGTGCGACAACTCTATGAGCCTGTAACGACCAAAGTGCAACAACTCCAACAGCCTGTGACGACCAAAGTACGACAACTCTATGAGCCTGTAAGTGCGACAACTCTATGAGCCTGTAAGTGCGACAACTCTATGAGCCTGTGACGACCAAAGTGCGACAACTCTATGAGCCTGTGACGACCAAAGTGCGACAACTCTATGAGCCTGTGACGACCAAAGTGCGACAACTCTATGAGCCTGTGACGACCAAAGTGCGACAACTCTATGAGCCTGTAAGTGTGACAACCTTATGAGCCTGTAAGTGTGACAACTCTATGAGCCTGTAAGTGCAACAACTCTATGAGCCTGTAACGACCAAAGTGTGACAACTCTATGAGCCTGTGACGACCAAAGTGCGACAACTCTAGAAGACAGGAAATGAGTGGGACACGAAAACAATCACGCACCATCATTTCCTTCTCGCCACAACACCATGACGTGCGCCCATCAAGTCCGGGGACTTACGCGACGGTTAATCTGACATAATCGCAGACAGTCACGCTCTGACACCCTGAAGATGGCATTCTGTCCACGACCTTCTCTTGCTGTCAGTTGGTTAGATCCAACTTAAAATATATATTCCAATACCACAAAGCTTATCACCCTTTCCCTTACTGCCAGTAGATTAAACAATCAAATCTCAGAATGCTAATCCCAGTTGGTGACTTTTTCTGTTATTTTTGGGTATTTACCGCAGTCCATAATATACCCACCTTTTACTCACTGTCTATTACTTTAAGCAGTCTGATTACATGTACGCATTGGGTGTCTGATATTTACACCAGCAGAGTTTCTTCCAGTCTACCGCCCCCCCCCCCTAACGAGATGGATTTTATACAGTAAACATACACTTTTACTAGTGTCCGCCCTCCCGAAAAATGTTGACAACCCGGAGAAAAAAGTCTGAAAGAAACAATGTACACCAGTCTAATAACATAATGTACCCATAAGTTGTCTGATATTTACGCCAGTCTGAGAAGATGATGTAATCATAATGTTGTCACCACAAGAGAGAAATTAGCATGATTAAAACAGCATCAATGCCCACGCCACCAGTGTTTCGTTCAGACATTTTCGGAAAGGGGGGGGGAGAGGACACTTGAAACTGAGGGGGGGGGGGGGCATATTTCATAGGGGTGGAGAAGAGAACTGGTTGAAGTATATGTTCTGTATATAAATTCTATTTCACTTTGAGGTGGGGGTGGAATGACGTGTTTCGGCGCACCCCCCCCCCCCCCCCAAAAAAAAAAAAAAAAACTCGGACGGTTGTTAGACACATGAGACTTCTGTGGGAGAACATGTCAAGTGACAAGCAGGCGTACAAGAGAACTATGGGGGGAAGGGGCCTACGGGAAACTATGACGTAAGCTGAGCCCGTTATGACGTAGTGGCTGGTTCTGGCATACTTCCGATCAGATAAACAGCGGAAGGGGATAGAGCCAAAGCATTGCATGAAAAGTATGATCCCACCCACGACACCCTCGCCCCTACCCTTGGGATTTGTCTGACATCAAAACAACAGACCAGAAAAATATTTGGGCAGTGTGAGTGGGGGGGGGGGGAGAGTTGGTTAGAGTGCACGTCCAGACCAGGGGTGGGGGGCGGTTCCCGTATCGAATCCGGTGGGGTGGGGCGGGGGTGTGACCAAGAAATGTGCGTGCGGCCACTCTATGGAATAATGGAACCCCACCGCTAAATGACGTAGCTCTCTGGCTGGGCCCCTAGTCCGAGTTATTTTCTGGCCATCGATCTGGTCGGTATGGCCAATCGAGAGCCAATACTACTTAGTGGTCGATAGGGCAGACACAGAGGAAAGGGGGGAGGGGGGGAGGAGGGGTGAAACTAATGGACGAGAAAATCTAAACAGTTCATTCAACGCTGGACAAGATTGACAAAGTTGGTGAGCAATTGGCCACTATTTCATCTACGTGTGACTAAGGCAAATATTTCGTTTACATATGACTAAGGCAACGATTTTATTTACGTATGACGATGACGGCAACTATTTCATCTACTTGTGACTAAAGCTACTATCATCTACGTGTGACTAAGGCAACGATTTTATTTACGTATGACGATGACGGCAACTATTTCATCTACTTGGGACTAAGGCAACGATTTCGTTTACGTATGGCGATCATGGCAACTATTTTAACTACTTGTGGCGACCAAAGCAACGATTTCATTTACGTATGGCGATCACGGCGACTATTTCATCTACTTGTGACGACCAAGGCAACGGTTCACCTATCTGTGAAGAGGAAGGCTCACCTAAACCCTACCAATTAACTATGCCTAAAGACTAGGTTTAAGAATCAGCCAGCATCTATAAACACCATTAGCTTTGCTTTATCCCTCATATTTTATAGCAGCTGTCGGTGGGGTGTTGTGTCAGTGCTATAACAATACAAGCGTTGCTCAAAAAGTCATCTGTTTAAAACATTCACTTATTGCCATTGCTATAAAGTACAATGTCACTATCTAACTTAACCCTATCATACCTACAAATCACTATGTCCCTATCTAACTTAACCCTATCATACCTACAAATCACTATGTCCCTATCTAACTTAACCCTATCATACCTACAAATCACTATGTCCCTATCTAACTTAACCCTATCATACTACAAATTACTTTGTCCCTATCTAACTTAACCCTATCATACCTACAAATCACTATGTCCCTATCTAACTTAACCCTATCATACTACAAATCACTATGTCCCTATCTAACTTAACCCTATCATACCTACAAATCACTATGTCCCTACCTAACTTAACCCTATCTATAAATTACGATATCATTAACTATCTTATGCCCATCATAGCTATAAATTACTATGTCCGAACTTATTCCTATCATAGCTACAAATTACTATGTCCCTAACTAACTTAACCCTATCACAGCTATAAATTACCATGTCTGTACTTATCCCTATCATTTCTGTCAATTACCTTGTCCATACCCAACTTAACCCTACCATAGCTAAAAACAACAATGTCCCTACATAACATAACACTTTAGAATACAAAACTCCATTGATAAATGAAAACTGGGATCCAATCTTTTTTTCACTTGCTATTTTACTGTCTCACACAAAAGGTCAAAATAGAATTGATTATTGAAAGCTAGAGAGCTTTAATAATTCATTTTCACCTTTAAGGCCAGCTAAAGAATCCAGCTCTTGAGAAATAAACTGGCCAGCTTTTATTTCACAGGTCTAGTTTTCCGCAGCAATATGCAAATGGAACTGCATCGGATTAGCATGTTGTCTGGGGCAGGGCGAATGTGAGTGGCTTACAAAGGAATGTTCTTTTTTAATTAAAAATTAAATCACTCATTTGTAAATTTCAATAAAAAAAGTAATGTTTAATAAAAATATATAATAATTTTAAACATACAATTTAATGAGATTTCAAAGAGTAGGTTAGCTAGCAACATACACATCAGCAGTGGCGTAACTAAGGGGTGTCAGAGGGGCTTACTACCCCCTGCTGCACTTTTGTTTAATCTCCCCTTAGCACAAAGATGTGCAGCTACGCCTCTGCATAACTAAGCAAACCATGCACAGTACATCGACACAAAATTACAGTTCTCAAAAGAGATGAAAGTATGAAAGTTATATCCCTGTGAATTTAAGAAAACATTAGAAGCAACTGATTTATTTTTACAGTGAAGCATTACAAAAATAGCATAGTATAATAATATCTAAAATGTTTATAAAGAAAGGTAACACAACAGATGAATGAAACATGGAGTGAAATGCCCAACTCTACCTGTGTGATTGCGTCAGATCTCATAACGCAAGCAGCATGCAACAACAAAATCTGGACTTTAGAGAAACAACAGGAAATCAAGACCCCAGTGGGAAACAATGGGATTGAGAGAATTAACTTTCCTTTGTTTCAATCTATTTAGTATACATACATGTATAGCTTGTACAAGCATGTGTGTATCTATACATATGTATACATACTTGGTAAAATACTGTAACTATGTTTTTAGAAATTTTCCTCAAATTGTTCACCATCCAAATAAATACTTTATAAGTCCACACGAGGCTTTTCACTAAACGATTATCCTCATTAAAACAATTAAGGTTCAGCCAACAAATCTTTGACTTCAAGATAAAGACAGAACATTTGAATAATTCAGGGAAACATTTTTTTTTAAATAATTCAAATTGATTTGTGTGAGAGCTTGTGGGGGTTTTCTTGAAAGGAATGGATTGGCCTTTTGTTTTGTTTTATCTTAACACATAAATGAACTTCAGATCTACATGTTACTGTAACCCTGCTGGTTAAATATCAATCAACGTGAGCTCTATTAGGCCATACAAAACAAGACACAGACTGAGTGAATACTACATAGTTTACCACAACACCATGATACTGATACACAAACCAACTTCATAACATCAATTATTCCTCTATAATGCAGAAGCAGCTGCTTAGCGAAGATGGTAACTGATAAAATATGTTTTCTTTTCTCTGGTTCTTTTTTATTGCATGTTTATAAATATAAGTTTATGTGTGTGTGTGTGTGTATATATATATATATATATATATATATATATATATATATATATATATATATATATATATATAAATATACAGAGAGAGAGACCAAGAGAGAGAGATATTGATAGATAGATAGATATAATGCAAATGTTTATCTACATTTGTTTGTTATTACTTTGTATTCTAAACATCAGTTTGTTTATGCTAGTGAAATATGAGCCATTACCAATAAGATAATCAGAATCAACTTACAGTTAAACGTTTAAGACTTTGGAGAATGTGACAGGAAATCAACAATGTTTGCTGGCAGCTGCTGGTTCACACTAAAACTTCTCAAGTTCTGAGTTCAATGAGAACTGCAAAACAATCCTAAGGGAATAGAGAAAATATAAATGGAGTTGTGTGGTCAGATGAAAGAGTTAGGATTGTTGGCTGGCCACACTAATTCCCCCCCCCCCCCCTCCCACTTTAGGTCAAGGAAACTGAAATAGTGTCTTGGGATCGAATGGGACAAGATGATGGTTAAATCAATACAATCGTGTAACCGCCTGCCTAAGAAAAAAGCCAAGTGGGGCCCTAATAATATACAATGGTAAGCAAAGTAAAATTCCCTTTTCAAATCTGGCGTCCGTAGAGCAAATGAAGTAGAGTTCACCTGTGTCTATGCCTCAGCATATGAAGGGATAGTGTGGTCAGCATTAGGCCCAGCTGCCTATACTTTCCCTAACATAAGCTACCCATCAGAGTCAGCTGGGTTGACTCAGGGACGTTCTACTGACTTAAACCCAGATTCCAACTTGAGACTTTTGGGTTAGCAGTTTAGCACTCTACCGCTAGGCCACACACGTCCCTAATATAAGATGGTAAATAAGTAAAATGTTACCCTTTCGGACCTGGATTTCTCAATAATAATTTAAAGATCTAACCCTCAGTCTAGCCTAAGTTATCACCACAGCTCCAACCTTATACCTAGCTTTTGTACTTTCACTGGACAATTAGGCAACTAAATCCACTAATTAAATTAAAATATTACTAATCACAAAATGATTTCCAAACTTCTAAGAAATGTATTCATACACACAAATTTTGCATCATCACCATAAATTAAAAGATGTATTTTTTAAAATATCAAGTTTTCAAAAATTTTAAAATCTACAGACCCTATATACAGAAGCAGTATCTCTATTCCATTTGTCTATACTAAGTACTAACCATACTTTCTCAAGCAGAAAATTATTACTGCAGCATTATGAAATGACAATTTATATGAAGTTTTATAAGTAAATTGTAAGATTTTACTTCATTTAAGTATTTTAATTCTTTTCTTTTAATCATCTTTACATTTCTGAAAATAATTCACTAAATAAAATATCCTTGGTTCAACTAGACTTTATAGATCTAATTTATATTCAATTTTCCTTAAGAAATTTTTATCAATTCAACATACAAACAGAACAAAGATAATCAGAAAAGGAACCAAATAAGTAACTTTTTTTTTTTAAATAGGCTGTGCATAAGCTGATGACAAACGCTGGTAGAATGGTATCCAATATAAACCTAAACAGACCTTTGTGTGTCATAAATCATAATGCAAAGTTTTCAGAAGGCAAAAGTATACAAATATGACTGTTTCATCATCAACTATAGAATTAGATCTAATCATTTATATTGGAAGCTAATATCACTGGCAGCTATAGTTTGAGCTCAAACATATATATGAAAATATCTATATCTACCAGCAATCATTTTATTGTGTTAGGCTTTACCCATATAAATTAGCCCAACTTGTTTAAATCTAGCATCACCAAAATGACATTCCTCCTTAAAACTATCACAAATCCTAGGGATTAATTTGTTAGAATATTTAAAATAACTAAGAACCAATGAGCTGTAGTGATGAGTAGGCCTAATAAATAGATAAATAATTATAAAATATGCCTCTTTTATGCTTACCCCATAGGGCCTACATACTACATAGCTTATGGGCCAATGCTAACTATAGTAGTCATTTATATTGATAGAAAAAATGTCGTCTATGGTTGATGGTCATAATTAATCTAATTAGTTTATTAATTATCAGAGAAGGTATTTATTATTAGGCCCTATTAATTTTTATGAATTAGCCGTGACTGAACAAAACAATTATGCTAAAAAGATTAGAAAGGCAAAAAGAAATTAAAATAAAATAAACCACCAGAGTACTAAAAGTAGATTCTATGCTAAGTCAGTGGGTCTTGGTAAAATGCAAGCGACAAAACGCGAGAAAGGTGTGAAAACAGCAGGTCACATAACATTTTTACCCCCAACCAATTGGTAGGCTTAGTGGGAATAAATTGCGCTGATAACTGATATCTCACTATCTGCTGCAAATTTACTGCATGAGTTCCAAAGTGCTGATGATTTAACCAACACAAACAAAAAACTGAAGAAACATATCACAATACTAATAGTATGAATAAAATTTAATAAGTTGTATCAGTGGCGTAGCGAGGTCGGGTGTCACCCGGTGCGGCACTTAATGGGGTAACCCCCCAGAGGCGTAGCGACCCTTCCTGGGGACAAATTTTCTATTTGCACCCCCCTCAAACTTTCAATTTGTTGCACCCCCCCCCCCCTCAAACTTTCTATTTGCACCACCCCCCCTCAAGTATTAGGCCACTAACTTTTCTTTTACAGTTCGTGAGTACTAGATCTATCTTCGGCCCGATTTTACGTCAGAAAACTATAGGCCTAGGCCTAGAGAATTATTTAATCATTACTCTTATAATATAACGAGAAAAATGGCCCGTTGAGGAAGGATACACCGGGCGCTAGCTTGATAGTGCTGTCTCTTTTCTCTAAACTAAAACCAACCCACCCCCCCCACACACACCACCCCCACCCCACCCCCACACACCACCCCCCACCCCCCACACACACCGCCCCCTCCACACACCGCCCCCCCCCACACACACCACCCCCCCCACCCCTCCACCCCCCCCACCCCTCCACCCCCCCCCCCCCCCCAAAAAAAAAAACATGCCTACCGTCCCATTCAACGAAATATAATTATATACTTTTTCCAGTGTCCGCCCCTTCCCCGAAAATTCTACCCCCGCCCCCGAAAATTTCAAGTACCCCCACCCCTCTCTGGGGAGGAAAAAGTCTAAACTAAAACCACCCCACCCCCCACACACACCACCCCCCACCCCCCACACACACCACACCCCCCACCCCCCCCCCCCCCCCCCAAAAAAAAACATGTCTACCGTCCCATTCAACGAAATATAATTATATACTTTTTCCAGTGTCCGCCCCCTCCCCGAGGGGGGGGGGGGGGGTCTCAGACATTCTTACGCGGGGGGTGGGGCTTCGCCCCTACCCGAAGAATTGTATGCAAGAAACTCTTCACGCAAACCATTAAGATTAGACAACATTTCCTTTTTATTCAATGTTAACGCGAAAATCAATGACGTCATATAACTTTGAGCACTCTCTGGGTTTGAGATTATTTTCTACTCTGTGCGCTAAATGTGTCGACGTCATACTTCGTTTTTCGAATTACTGTGCATGTTTTTATTTTCCTTGTGTTTTCTCTAGAGCGTTCTTGTCAGATAGATAGATAGACAGACAGCGAAACTATTAGTATTAATTTATAAATTAAATTTATAACTCGTAGATTCTCTAGACTAGTCTAGACTATGTCCACTAGTACATGAGCTCTAGGAATCTAGATACTAAATCTAGTTTGGGCCGCTTAGGACTGGAGTTAGGGCTCAGGGCGGCCTACTGAATTTTTTTTATAGGCCCTAATTTTAAATTTAAAGTAATTTTTAACAAAAAAAAAAATATTTTTTAATTTATTGAGTTTCTCCAGTATTTGAATAAAAGAGATTACCTACAAAACTAAACCTAGAGCGATTGATTTTGACTGAAAAGCATTCTAAACAGTAAAAGTTTCTACAAATTCTTATTTCCTCTGATAAAAATGGTCTCTAGAAAGCACCATACGGCAATTTTATTATAATTTATTGACATAAAAATAAACAACAACATCCGCCATCTTACCCACAGGAGAGCGACTATTGATATTTAGCCGCTGCCCGGATGCGTCGTGGCGAGTGGGCGTGGCAGATCTAAAATTTTGACATACAATTATAATATCGGAATTTTTATAATTCTTTGTTGGCCTATAGATTCTAGATCTAGTAGTTGTAGTAGTAAAAATCTACACATTTTTCATTTTCTTCTAAATTGATAAATAATTATATATCGATACCACGGTTGGATAGGACCATTTTTTAACCAATTGTTTTACCCTGAACATGAAAAAAGTGAAAATAAAAAATATCAATTAAAATATTATTTTGTATTCTAATAAGTAATAACTAATAATATTATTATGAAGTCTAGTTTAGCATGTCCCCTCTTATAAATGGCACAGTAAAAATTCAATTTACTATGTATGTGAATAACATACCTATCAAGACTTGGTGTGCTGAGGTAAATTATGAACCCAAAAAAAAAAATGTAATACAAAAACTTGCTCTTATCTGCTGTTAAATGTTTAATATACTTTTTAATGTCGCCTGAATGCTTATAATTTCAGTAAGTTATATTTAATAGTTATCTGATTTTCAGCTTAATTTAACAATAATCAATTATTTTTGAAGTAGAAGTTTCTTACCTGTATGCAGATTGATGAGAATTTCAGAAAATCTTTCTAAGTTTATTGTCATGTGTGTTTAACACTAAACACTTCTTATAAAAAGCAAGAATCCAGAGACATTGAATGGAGAAAAATTAACTTTATTTAAAATCAGTGTTATGATTATATCAACACATGTGTAGTAATAACCTTGCAGTCTATCAACAACAACAAGGTCACTTGTTTAAATTATCCATCCACACACAAACAACTAATCATACTGGTTTTTAAATAGTATGAGCTTATAGCCCTCAGAAGCTATTTACTTTTTTTTTAAAAACCTATAAATGTTACAAAACACAATGTTTTTTTACTTTTCATTATTTTTTATTAAACCCATTATTCTAACATTACTTTACTAACAATACAACTATCATCTTAAAAAATTACTTCAGTGTAATTATAGGGTAGTGTGCATTAACCCATTGTAACTGAGTCATCATGCATGACTTGTATTAAGTAGAAAGAGGAGCAGTGGCTAAACCAAAAACAGTTGTAGCTAGTTCAAAATAAGACAAGATAATTTTCCAGTGCATATATTTATCTGATATGATTTTGGTCTATCTATATCAATTCAAATTTGTTTTACATCATTCTTAAAAGAACATTGATCTAAAAAAAATTCTTTAACATATAATGTTCATCATTTGACCAAAAAATGAAGGTGCATGTAACATAAACATAAAGACAAAAACAAGCATCACACACAAAGGCCCATGAGGAATGGCATGCCCATTATAATTAAAATAATAAACAAGTATGCATGTCGTTCACATTCGGAAGGACCACTGTTATTTTTACACTTCCCTTGATTATATTAAAGTCTCTCTTGGCTATTGTAAGAAAAATTTCTGTCAACATAAATCAAACTGTCACTTCCAGACAAACTCGTTTTTTATTTTTACTGCCTTATCTTGACTAACAAAAACATGTTTTGGAAGACCATTTCTAATAGAGGCACAAAATCAGAAGCTAGCAATTTTTATTTCTTTCAAACAAGGCAAAGCAAAAAGACTAAGCCTCCAATATTAAATCTAGGAGTAGAACTGTACACCAAAGATAGTTCAGATAAAATTCCTTCACAGTTAAAAAGCTCTGGTAGGTAATACATAGAAATAAGAGCTGTATATTATTCATGTAGATTCTACTATTTTAACTGGTTACCTTCTAGGATTGGGCCAATGCAAAAAAAATTGTAAAATTCGTTAACAACACCAGTATTGCACTTTTAGATACTAAACTACACATACATGACTGCACATAAAATATAAGAAGAATCTGTTTTGATAATTACACCTCACTGAAAAAAAATGTACCATTCTTTCGTACAAGTATTCAAACACACATAAATTTAGTGAAGCTAAAAAAAATTTCTAGCTCACCCCAACATAGAATTGGTGTGTATTTTTAAAAAAGGTCACTAAACATTGAAGCATTATATTCATGCCAAAATAGTTGGGTGGTCAGTTTATATTCAGATGCCACCAGACTGAGCAGCACATTTTGTTGTGCACCAGTACAGCTTGTGTGTGCTGGTCCAAATGGTGTGTACCAGTACTAATACCTGATAGAGGCTGATTTGAGGCACTATTGGGCAAAAGATACAAATTATCAATGAATGCGTTGTGTGTAACATCACATTTTTACAATAGTTTAGTCTGCTTCTACAATACAATACCAACATGCACATGTGCAAGTTTACATGGCCATTCATCACACAACATTTTTTAATAAACCAACACAATTTTTTTAAAACACAGTATTAACAGCTTGGTCACATTTTGAGAATTCATTCAAAGTTACTATGCATCAACACAAGAAAGCTTTACATGGCCGTAAACTATTCAGTACTGAAAGTAAATAAAGCAACAAACGTTATTTATTTTTTTTAAGTTACAATAACATCCAAATTTCTACACACAAAAAAGTGAATTTTTACAAGGTAAAAATTAAACTGTCCTGCAAAAAAAAAAATTAGAATTTTCTTTCCATGAGTTTGCTATTCTCTTGTTTCAACTGGGCAAAAAAGACCAATTTTTTTTTAAATTTATCAGCAAACAAAATAATACCAATAGAAATAATCATTTTTAAAAGATTGAAAACTACTTGGTTGATGGGTTCTAGGAAATTGAGACTAACAGACCTACTTATCACAGCATATTTCATCTAACACAACAATATAATCCACTTTGTTCCATTCCTTATTTTATATTTCATTTCATTAGATGAAAAAAATCGGGATAAAAATCTACAAACAATTGTGCATTCTTATGTTCAAACCAAAAAAAAACCACAGTAAACACAGCATGCTAATTATATCTACAATATTTAGATACATATATTTTGTTGTATTTTTTTACACTGAATATGTTGTGGACTGGTTACAATGGAATGTCTGAACCCATCCAAAGCCAGAGAAAAATCTCAGCTCCGGTAAACTTGCATCAAGTCATGGATTCATAAGTAACCAGCTTATCTGTTTAAATAACTGCAGGTGAAATACATGTGGAACAATAATTGAGTAAGATCAAGGGGGGAGGAAAGCGCACACAATTCTACAATGGGATATGTCAAGGTCTTTTCAAAAGACCAAAAAATTATGTACACATAAAACAGGCCTAATGGTTAAAATCTGATGTCACCAAACAAAAAAATAGTTCAGTCTAGATCGTCAATAATTTTACAGGTATTATTTTTGGCTTGTATAGTCTCCTAAATTTGTACCTTTTACTTTTTAGGAGATAAATTTGAAAAAAACTTAAATGATGTGCTGTGATTGGAAACATTGGAACCAATTATATTTTGAATAAGCTAAAGAAAAAAGTTAAATTACAGCACTCTAAAACAAGATAAGTATAGCAAAAAATTAACAAGGATATTACAACTTATACTAGAGAAGTTTATCTTACCAGAAAAGGCTAGTAATTCTTTATAACTGATAAATGCAATAATTGTTAACAGTACTAACAAGGTTATTTCGATTCTAAAATAAATACTAAATAATTGTTTTAAGGAGTAGCCTACTGAAACACAATATACTAATTATTAAACAAGCTAAACAACATGAAGTGCCATCAAGACCACATGAAGGTGAAGCAGTTTTCTACTGACATAGACAGGAACCAAATTGATTAAAATAGGTTTATTGCATGTTAATGGCATCAATAAAAATAGCCAATGCTGCACATCTACAGTAAAGATAATTTTAAAATAAAAATTTAGATTAGAGCTCGTTCATTAATGATAACACTAGCCTACAGGGTGAAAAAAAATGCATTTCTTTAGGGGAATTTGAATAATTTGAGTTCATTTAAATTGCAAGATATCAATAATGGATAATGCCTTAGTTTCACCAACCTAGTCCATTAACAGCACACCACTACGGCATGCAACTCAAAATGATTTTACATACTAGGATCATTTTTATATATTAAGTAATTGTGTTGACTGAATAACAGAGAGAGTTGTTGCCTGTAAAACCAAATGCTTCACAGAAACTAAGTGTGACTTGATGTATCCTTTCATGCTGTGAGACCATACAATCAGTTCATGCCTTTCCACTGATTACCTACCCGAACTTTTCTCCCTACTGGTAAGGTCAACAAGGCAACATATTGCTGTTCTAAAATACAAAATATCAATACAATGATATAGCCAGGGATAACATAAAAAATAAGTATCCCATATATTTTTACACATACTGCATAGAGAGAAGTTTCAATCAACAACTTGGCTACACATCAAGGAATGATAGCAAAATTAGTGGTATGAATCTTTCTCAAGAATAAAAGAAATCATCTATGTTTGTACATAGAAAACAATGGACTTTAAAATATTTTCTTTAGCTGTACAATATAATATACAAGAGAAGGAGGGCATAAAAGGTTAAAATAAAAAGTGAATTAAAATATTTTTCATGTTAATAATAGGATTTAAAACTGAATATAAACAGAGGTTTATAAAACTTGATAACAAAAGGAGTATCTTTAAAATTAACAGCTATATAATATTATTGAGAGAAAAAGTTATATAAATATACTTCTAAATGAATCACTTTAAAAAATAAATGAAATTGTGATGTGCAAATTAACTGTTACACTTGATTTGTTTTTGGCTTTGTCCATTTACTAACATTCATTAGTAAACTTGAAATTTATGTAAAACGTATTCACAAGAAAATAAAGCGATATCAAAATTTGCAAGTTGGCTACTGATAGTGCTTTCTTAAAGTTTCAAATTTTTTTTAATCTGGTATTTTGTTTTTTGCTTGTCTACAAATAACCTTGCCAAGAACAATCTAAATATTTTTGTTTAGAAAAAAAAAACTACAGAAGTTTTAACTTAAAAAAGTGAAATAACTAATTTGGCATTTGGTTCAGTAAGAAACATGGATTTATTAAAAAAATAATTTTATGAACTTATTTGATTGATTAAACCATTCATAATTTCTAGCATATGTTGTTGCTTTCCAAAATCTGTCAGTAAATAATTTATAATCTACAGCAATTTGTTGGAAATTGTTTAAAAAACTTATTTTCCTAATCGTATTAATGATGTTGCTGCCTTGAGGTGAGGATATAACTCCATCTAATGTTGAAAGAAAATTTAGTTGCTATGTAAGATACCCTTTAGTAAAAAAATTTTAAATAGTACATGGAAAAGCTGAACTTTTCTGCTCCTTAATAGATTAAAAGTCATATGTAATTAATCAACACTATCATAAATTTAATAGGTATTTAGAAATTTTCGCTCCCAATTCTTTACGTAAGTTTTAATTTAAAATTATTACTTTCTATCCTAAACACTGTAATAATTACAAATCTTAATGCTGCATTTGATTTTTTTTAAATTTGTATACAAGTTTGATTAATCAAAATACAGATATATAAAAAGACTGGTCAAAACAGTGCTAAAGTTATTTTAAAAGTCGTAACAATAGATACAGCTGAAGGAAGTATACTTGCAATGTCTACTTAGGTAGGTTAACTAGAAGAAAAAACATATTTCTAACAGCAACATCAACCTATACAAATGCATGCAGGCAATATTAACATAGTATGTCATTATTTTCAGCTTTACAGTCACCATAAATACAAACCAAGGTAAGAGAATTTGTTTTATTTGCACAGCCGCTGAACACTGGGATCCATAACGATAAACATGGTAATCAAATTATATTACAATTTTTAATTTGAAGGATGCATCTCTAAGGTGTGTTGTTTTAAACCTCTAATGTAAAAACTAGGCTACTGCAAGAATCCCGGTATATTTTTTACCAAATTATGGTAGTTTTGTTGAACAAATCATGTGAAGTGGTTCAAACTGTATCAACATACACTGCACGGCTACAAATTGCCCATCACAATGACTGCTGTCATACATAGCTCACTGTTGGCTCTGGATCAACATAATATTTGCCTGTGAAATACATAACATTGTTACTGATATATTGAGCATAAGTGGCAAACTATTGAAATGAAAACAAAATGTTAAAAGGTTGGATCAAGTGCACCTAATTCTAGATTGTTGTGCATATATGACACACATCAGCAATAAGCGCTATCCCCAGCCAACTTAATCTTCACAAAACAAAACAACTACTGATATATTATCCCCAGCCAACTTAAACTTTACGAAACAAAACAACTAGTGACATACCTAGCCACTTAACTTCACAAAACACAACAGCCTGGATTATATTCAAGCACTCTTTAAAATCACTTAACACATCAAGCTGAATAGGCTATGGTCTGGCTTGACTAACATTACACCCCATGCTCAATTATCAACTGTGTGGTATCACTTGTATATTGACTATTAACTTATGAGAAAAAAGATCTCACCAGTTGCAAATCTTTTCTTCATCAGTGATATCCTGTAGCCTGGACCTGCCAGTTCAAATTCTGAGCCAGATAACGTGGCTCCTTCTGCTGCAAACTGCATGGCTGTGGTGACAGGTTTTGTTGGCCCTTTCCCCAGCTCAAACTTGGCTCGGATGCTGCCCTGGGACTCCTGCTCACTCACCTCAGAGATGTCATTCAGCTTCCAGCTGGCTCTTTTAGCTACGGCGTCCCTAGTGACAGGAAAACAAATGGCAGATTTACATTTTCCACCACTTCTAAAGACAATAATGTTGGTGACAACAGGTCCTAAACAATTGTTTCAACTGGTTCGAGTATTAAATATGTTGGCTATTATGGCTCTGAGCACATACACATCTGACAACACAAAAACTGGATAATTCACTTGAGTTTCAGCTGTTTTAAAAACAGTAATAATAGGAACAAAAAAATTAAGTCTAAACTGATACAAGAATCAAATTTGTTGATTGCTGTGAAAAGACAAATACTGGTGATTTTTTATTTAAATTAAAAGTAGGGGTGGTGGGGTTGATTGTCTTTAGTTTGGTAATCAGGTTGAAAGGACATCACTGAGTCCACCAAGCTCTGATGGGTACCTGACACAATTCAGAGACACAACAGTAACATCAGATTAACATCACAATCTCTTCATATGCAAAGGTCAAAGAACAGATGAACTCCCAATTTATGATCCATCAGTTAAAAAAAAAGTTAATTTAAAGTAAAAGCAATGTAAAAGAAGGTCAACAAGGCTGTGAGCTGAAAGATCTAAGTGGCCGGTTCAGTGCCTCGTCACTTTTTCTAGTGTAAGAATTAGAATCTCCAACCATGTATAAAATGTAAAACTACAAATTTTACCATTAAACTTTATATTGGCTTGCGAGAGCTTGGGTTGCTGCCTAGCTAAAATTTGTAAATTGCTGGAGGTAAAAGAAAATGTAGCCTACCATGTGCCGTTGGGGATACTGTGCATCTTGAGAACATCCCCATCCACAGGGACGGCCACATTGACATTTTTCAGTGTCACTGCTGACGACATGGCAGAGGGATTGTATCTGTAGTCTAGTCGAAACTCTGTGGCACTTTCTTCACACTTCCAGTACACCACCAGGGGTAAAGGGGTGCTTTCTACTCCAGGTAAGGCTTTGACCTGAATCAAGATCATTTATGTTTAATAACAATTTCAAAAAGGATAAAATAGCATGAAATGTAAGTCTTTCTAATATATTGTCTTAAAGTAAGATCAGTTTTGACTCATCTTTCTTTAAAAAAAAGTTTTAAGTCAACGTAATTCTAAATTAAACTGCTGTTGATATTAAATAAATATTGAACTACAATAAAATTGTGTAAAATCTCATCTATAATGGATATACCTCATCAAATACTATATTATAACAGATAAAGATTACCTGATATTTAAGGATATCAATATTGAAGTATGACGCTGATTTGTTCTGTTCGCCTTGCTGCCTTAAATGATCAATTAAGTTTGACATACTAAACTCATATGTATGAACATCTGGAGTGCTCTGTGCTTCATCCCTGTAATACAATATTGAACTTCGTAACTCTACTTCCACTAAGCAAAAATACATGAAATTTTAATAAAATGAAATAGAAATATCTGCTGTTTTAGTGAGGTGATACAACAAGCTTTAAGATAGTATAAAGCTGTATCATTACATAATTAAATACAAAATCTGATGAAGATGGCTATGCAATACTTTTGCTATGAGTTTATAAATGTTTTTCTTATCTGAAAACACTATGTGCAAGTAACTTAGATTTAACAGATTTGAACTAACTTGGATAGAATTGAAGAATTTGTGATAACTTGTTCCCACTTGTCTGCATTCTTGATGCGAAAAGAAAGCAGGGCTGGGGATGGATTTTCTGTGAACACTTTGACAACACCGGCAGGGAAAGACATCATAACATTGCCCATCGTGCGGACAACACACCTGGTAAAAAAAAATCAATTATTTAAAAGTATTGTAATCAATTCTATCTTTGTTACAGAATACAAAGCTTCCAATGAACTAACATATTCTTCATAACAAGTACAAAAGCAGTCATTAAAAAAAATCAATCCAGTAAATAAGGACTTACTTTTTGGCATCATGGCCTTTAAAGTAAGCATTTACGGTTTCTGTAAATGCCACTGCCAATGGAACCGAATCAGACATGCCAATGGTGAGAGGGCTAGGACCTCTGGACGAGCCAATAGGCATTGAGGTAGTGTTGAAGGTCATACTGCCATTACTATCTGATCTACTCATTGGAAGTGGACCATTTAATTTGGGCTAAAGACAAGGAAGAAATGGCCAATGTTTTAAACACACTCAAAACCTATTAATAATTAATTAAGTAAAACAAAACCGCCCATGAATGGAGTATATTTTACAGCTGATATTGAGATGTCTACAATTAGAAATCAGGCCTCTGGTTGCAGAAGGTGGGCTTCTTGGGCAGAGAGGCTACTCTACAAAAAAAAACTTACCTGAGAAATCAGGCCTCTGGTTCTAGAAGGTGGCCTGGCTACTGGCGGAGGGAGGCCACTCAATGGTGAAGTGGGACTAAGGATTGTGGATGTAGGCTGCTTTCCGTTGTTCTGATTTGCAAAATCAGCAAAATCTGAATTCAAACAATCAATGCTGTTACATCATTTCATTTTATTACACAGCTATTTATTAACTTAAACTTTGAAAAGAAAAAGTGCTTTGTTTTAAAAATTCACCTAAACGAAAAAACTTTTCATATCCTTTTTTATATGTTGACTTAAAATAAAAGTGCAGTCTAAATACTTTTTAATGCATGAACTAAGGTTTAAATAATGTATTGTATTTATGGGCCATTTTAATAAAAGAAAAAACAAATAAGTAAATAGCAATCTAGTTAACAGAACGTGGAAATCAAACTATTAGTTAAAATATCATTTTGATGTATAAGCTGTATAGAGCAGTGTCTTGAGTACAAAGGTGATTTAGTTCAAGCTGTCAACATTAAAAGAGTCTGCTGTGCTAGTACAACCTGACTCACTAAAGATCTTCTTAGAATAACTACAAAGCCAATATAGTTAAGAACAGAAAATAATTTAATGCACATACATATAGACAGAATGCATAGATTGTTAATACTGACAAAAGCAACAACCAGAAAAGAAGAAAATAAATTAACAATGGTGATTTAATTTCTAAACATTTAAGTGATAAAAAAATAAAAATGTTGCAATTGAATATTGGCTGGAAATAATAGTGTGCCACGGAATGTAATGTTATTAAAGAAAAAGAAAAATGTTTATATAGTGCTTTCTGAAATGTTGTTTACTTGCTTTTTTCTACTCTCTTACAGAGAAGAGCATTTAATCCTGAAAGGAAATAGTCAACAACAATGAAACAACATACAACATTGTATTTGTTGTGATTGATCTACATTAGAGTGTATGGTGCATAACAGGTACAGTTAGGTACAGGTTAAATTTAAATGGTAAGAATACATCAACATTACAAGGGTAAGAAAACATCAACATTATAGGGTAGGGAAACTACAAGGGTAGGAAATTGTGGGGTAGGACAAGAACATTATAGAGCAGAGCTGCTTACCAAAAAAAATTTCAGTAACTGAAGCATTGATTTTCTGTAATAATCGCTGTCTGTCCGTAACTTACTAAAAGACCATTACTTCACACCCATTTTTTATACGGTGTAACTAAGTCAAATTTTGTATTGCCACAAAATTTATCAGCTTAATGATGTTTTGTTACTCATGATACAATTTTTTATGGAAGTGGACAAATTGTGATTTGAGTCTAAATGTTTAGTAAGCTACTTCCAAAAAAATTGTATGAAAAAACAAACCAAAGCACCCAATTCTCAGTAACTAATATTTTAAAATTTACATCATGATTATTCTATAAACAACTACAATTGTACAGCTTCTTTTATGTTTGGAACTTCTATTTTCTTAAAAAAGAGTAGTTAGGTCAAATCAAGAGACTGTCCACGATCAATACATTTTTCCATGAATATGGCTTTATAATAATGGCCACAGCACATGTGTGGGGTCAGAGTAAGTTCACACCTAAGATGCCTATAACAAGAAGTACAGGAATAGGCCTACATCTGAAACTGTTTGAATGTAAAACTATGGACCAGGAACAGACAGTGGCCAAAAGAAAAAAAACTGCAGAAAGTTATTTCAATTTTTTAAAGGCAATTCATAACAGTTTAGGCATAACCACAATATCACACCTTTGGTGTCAAAGTTAAAATTGCAGACAAAATTACTAGTAGGCAGCTCTGGTAGAAGTAGGAAAACAGAAATATTTGAAGGATAAGTTAATATCAACATTAGATGGGCATGAAACATCAGCAATTTTAAGGTAGGAATTCATCAACATTAAAACTATATAGAAACAGCTTCTTTATAGAGTTAGAAAATTTAAAAAAAAATAGAAACACACTTGCCCATAAATTAAAAGGTAAGAAGTCATCAAAACTGCAACTATATGAAATTAGAAAAGTTATAGAGCTAGTAACTATCAGCTTTAGAAAAGTCAACATACTTGCTGAAGGGGTTGTAGCTGCACTACTATTTGTACTGTTCCAGTTGATTTCTGTCTGCGGTGAGAGTGGAGAGGGAAGGGTCACATTGTAGTTGACTCCAGTGGGTGTCGAGGCGGCCGAGTTGGAACCAAAGAAATCCAAATTTAGCAAATCTTGGTTGCCAGGTTTGCTGGGATAAAAATCATTAATGTTTAGATGTCACATGATCCAAAAAATCATATATTTTTTTTGTTTTCTTTGGTATTAAATATTTCCTCAAAATTGTAACTAATAAGACAGTGGAAGGGAAAACAGTAGTTCTTACTCTAGTGTGTCCGACTCTGACTGTGACCTTTTCATTTTTTTATCAATAGGTGTTTGACTTCGTTTCCTCTGCAATAATAGGTGGTAAAATTCCAAATCAAGTATGTTAATAGTATTTACACAGACATATTTAGGCTTAAGATCAATGTAAACAAATGATATTAAATGTCTTACCATGGCTGAAGGTGAAAGTCTCAGTCCTTCAACAGATGCTCTGATGTCTTCCACTGTACTGGAGGGTCCACTGGTGGGACTCAGTGGTCTGATTTCAACTTTAATTTTTCTCCTGCTCTCTTCCTCTGTTGGGGGAAAACAAAACTGAAATGTTTAACCTCTTCTGCTGGTGAAACACAAAAACATATCTCCATGCAATAGCATAGCAAGTGAAGAATAGGTTTTCAAATTGACATAGAAATGAGAAAAATCAAAAGCATACCTGAATCTGAATCGCTATCGCTGGAATACCAACTGTTTTTGTCTCCATTGTCTGGTGGTAGTTAAGGTTCAAAGATTTAAATACTAGGAACAATATGTCTATTTCCATGGCAACTATGTCAAGAAATTCAAAACAAGTCTACTGTTTTCATGGTAACTATGTCTAGATAATCAATCATATAAACAGTGTTTAGAAAACTTAACCAATTTTAAAGGTCAGCTGATAGAAAGAGTATATTAAATAAATCAGGTGAGGTATATGCTATATAATCATAAACCAGTAACAAATAAAAAGATACTGTCCATGGGGTGTTCTGGTCGTATTCTGTAGCCTTCTTCATCCACTTCAATGTTCTTGTGAGTAAAAATTAAAAAATTTAAGCAAACCAGAGTGACATTAACGTAACGATTAAATAACTTACCTAATACAAAATGTATTGTCTATAAATTTATGATTTTAATTATATTATGCAGTTATGTTTTGATTGACCCTGCTTAACCTGCATGCAGGTCTAGAAGATGGAAATTTAAATAAACACAATTTCATGGCCTAAAATATTGATTTAAAAATTTAAAAAACTCACTGGATCTTGATTATCTGCCTCTCTACATAAAAGGAAAGTAAAGCTTATTAATAGTTACAATTAAAAAAAAAAAGTTACTAAACTTTTTTTTACTTCAAAAACCATTACACCAGACTTTAACAAACTACACATTTTTTAGTGAGAATAATTAACTGTGATGCTGATTAAGGAAGAATACTCACATGGATTCACCATCTTTTTCGTCTTTGTCTTTCTTGCTATTTTTCTTTTTCTTTTCCTTTCGCTTGGTTTTGTTTTTCAAAAACCCTGAAAAAGTAGACAAAATATTGTTTATACTGTGAGATAATAATTAAACTTACTTATTCAAAATTACGGCTTAATGAAATACAAATCAATTTACATCAACTTTAAATTTAAATAACACAAATATAGTTTATTTTTTTAAGATTAATAATTAATAACAAATGAAAACTCTTACACTGTTAAATAATCATTATTTTTATAACAGAGAAGAAAATTAACACATTTTTTATAAAAATAATAAAGATAAAATTATAAAAATCAATGCCCAACTTAAAATACAGGCAATACTAGCACCAACAGCAAAACATTCATTGACTAGGCAACATCAAAGATATAGGTTTCAACAAATAAAACAGCTAATATTAGGCACATTTAAAAGTACTAATGTATGGTAGATAGATGCTAACAGAAACTAACTGAAATTTTAGTCTACAAGCAGCTGAGCTATTTTTGGTTTGTTAAATTAGAAGGAAAAAACTTCACAGTAAAAATTGTTTTAAGTTGTGATGATTCTTTTATTAAGATGGTAATTGGAAAAATGTAATGAAAACTGCTAAAACAGTGGTACCATTTTGCCTTCTCTAGCCTTACCTCACCTCAACAAAGAATGGTTTCTATTTTCCTAAATACAAACTTTAGAGTATAAACTAATCTTTGACAACTGAAATCATGTAAAAAAAGAAAACAAGCAACACGCCTTCATCAAGAATAAACCCTGTCTGAAGAAGCATTTGATTTTAAATTTCCTTTAGTACAACATGCTTCCATAATTAAAATAGTAGTTTCTAGTTTTCAATTCTTTGTAAATAAGTAAAAATACAACAGCAAATAAACTCTATTCATTCGACATATATAACGTCTAAACAGAAGTTAATTTACAACTAACATTTGTGGTGTGTTTAAAACTTAAAAAAACAGCATTCCTGTAACATTCGATTCTGACTGAGATAACTGAAGAACTTGGACATTTGATTAAGGGAATGAAAGTGTAAAGGCTGCAGGCAATTATGATTTTTTTAACACATTATTAAACTGTTGAACAAAGTTATACCAAGAAAATGTAGACTAATAATAAGGAAATAGCTAACAATGCCCAGGCAACGATGGAAAGCACCTAAAGTTTGGATGCACTAACAAAACATGTCTTTCCCACCTTCTAATCCTAATGCTGCATAATCAAAATACAAAATTGTCAGGTAACTCCATTTTAAAAAAAATAACTTGATGGTGAAAAGTAGAGCTTCATCGTCAGCATAGTTTTTAATTGAAAATAATAGGTGTAGAAATTGTGTAACTTTTAAATTAACAACAGAGGTAAATTATACCAGCTATATTTTGTTCTATATTTATACATCTAGTCACAAAAAAAAAAACACAAGGGAAAGTATTTTGTGAGTAAAATTTTAAGACAGTTCTCACTATATAAAGCTATCAAATAATGTAGCGTTACCAAGCAGACAATAATGAATTAAATATGACATGTATTTTTTATACATATGGTCATATAAAGTTGAACAATGATTTTAAATTAAATTAGAATCACAAATGTTGATCTTATAACATTAATATTTAAATGTTAAGATTTCCATAATATATTGTGCCATATTTAGTTCAAAATTATCTTTAAAATAAAATGATTTATTTTTACAGTAATTAAAGATAAAGCTGTGTTTTATACAGCTATGAATTATCATTGTTTAAACCTTATGACATAAAATGGAGTTGAGGCCTTATTTGCCTCACACACAGACAATGAATGGATAGGATTTACATTCAGTTATTAAAGCAGAGATAAAAGTTTTGAGAATAATTTATTTGTACAAAAAAAAAGCATTAATTGCAAAAATCAAAATAAGCCTAAACATGTAGCATAATTAGCTTAGCATTAGTTAAACATTTAAATTTACTTTTTAAAATGGAAACATGCCTTTGATCATTCAGTTATAATAGTTGTATAATTCATTTACAAGTTATTAGTGGCCAATACTGATCCAAAGTGGATAAATATATAAAAAGGAACTTCAAGATGCACTTTGAAATTTAAATATATAAGGATATAATGCTATTAATGATCACAAAAGAAGAAAAAAATTAACATTCCTAACTTAATACCTTAAAATAGAACTCGTATAGTCTGTTATTATAATGTTTAATAATATTTATAGTTTTCAGAAAGAAAAAGAAGACTTTTATCTCTAAAAATGTTGTTAAAAAGAGAATCAACATTATTAGAAAGATAAAAACAACCATAAACCAGGCACAAAAAGGTGTCAGTTAAGGAAAATGAAGTTCCTACTCCCCCTCCCCCACTTATGATAAACACTGCATAGCCACCTGTATATAATGTATAATATATATATATATATATATATATATATATATATATATATATATATATATATATATATATATATATATATATATATATATATACACAATGGTTTAGCATCCATTTGGTTATTTTAATACTTCACTATAACTTATGCTCACTCTTCCTGAACTGACGAACACAAAAATAAACAAGAAATTAAAGGTGTGAGACTCATTTCGATAAGGTTAGATTTCATTTAATATTTTTATTCCAAAATACATTATTAAAAAATAAATCAGTTACATAAATTTGCTTTCAAAATAGTTTTTAAAAGCGCAGTATTAAAATAATGTTTAAAATTTTTAAGTCATTAGAAAAAAATATTTTAAAAGTTTTTAAATGAGACTCACAGAACACAACAATTAACCTAGAATTAAATTGTTTAAATAATTCAATGCGAGCAGTAGACAATAGCAATGCAAGAAAATGATTTCTGGGGATAGTGAGGAAGGGTTTTTACATGTACGAGAGACACGGAGCTTGACGCTGCGGCTCAGGGGCCCTGGCTGGTCAGACAAAACAGGGCTTGGGGTTCCACTGGCCTCTGAAAACACAGGAACCACAAAGTGGGAGAACATGGGAAGGATGGAAGACATAATTAAGTTCATAGGTCAGTCAAAAATGTATTAAGTACAGCATTGATTGAAGAATTTTTTTGCAAATCAATTTTAAGTAGAAAAAAATGGGTGTATTATAAATTTTTAAAACTGCAAGTTGATGGTGTTATTCCAATGTACAGTCACAGCTGCCTATTACTAAACTCCAATGCCTGGTACACTAACAGAGTCTAGTTATTTATCAATGTACCTTGCAGAGTTCCTAAACTCTAGCTAACTCAATAATGTAATTTTTCTATAATTTTTATACTTATGCCAAATCCTCTTGGAATATTCAAAATAAATTGACCCAACCACTGTGTTCACGTGTGGTCTAAGTAAATCAAATTAATATCTGCTGGATGGAAGTTGTAGCAGTCACCTAATGAATTGTCATATCAAGAGGCATTTATTTAAATGTCCCGGAAAATGAAACTAAAAATAAAATACTTTTCAGGTTTCTGTGTGGACTACAAAAACTTATGCAACTGAGAAACAAATTATTTCACCTGGGTGTTAATTGATGCAAGACCAGCCCAGCAGTTTATAAAGGCAGAGAGATAAATACTCTAGTATCCCTCCTAGGCTAAATTACAGATTGAACCCCACCCCTGCTTGTTTAGTGTGTTCATTTATTTAAATTACTGGTACTATTGTAATTTCAAGAAAGTAGTATCTATATCAAGAGATTTCATTATATTTCAAGGAGTTTTTAGGTTTCCAGGAGTTCCTGGAATTTCAGGAGGGCAAATACATAAGAAAAAGATATGAAGAAACAAAAGAATTCACAAATGGATTAAAAAGGTGGGAATTATCTATCACATAATATCCTACAGGATACCTCAAGACACTCTGTACTAAACCATTGGCCCCCAGTGCAGACAAGCAATTATTACTACTATCTAACCATAGATCAATGCATTTCAGTATTCAGCAAGGAGGAAAAGTAAGCAAAATTTTCAATAAACCATCTTCACATAAATGAAATTTATCACACTGCCTTTTAACATTTTCTGAATGTTACATGATTTAGAGCAAAAAAAAATTATTTAAAATAAAATATTTGTTTCAACTGTTTTCAACTTTGATATACTCTTATACAATGTAAATAAATATTTTTAAAATTTTAAAGTTGATATATTAATGTAATTTTTATCTAGGAAGGGATTTTGGCTTAATGTGTAAGATGTACACAATAAAAACACCAAGAAATGCAACTGTAGCTCATCAAATTCTTCACAATTTGTACTTGAAGACCTATGTTACAGTACAATATTTAATACCAAACTAAAAGGACTTTGGCAAGCAGTATTTTCATGCCAGAAACATGTTTCTATTGCTTTGAAACATGAAAGTATCTCTAAACTTAACATTTTTTAAATCTATATAAAATAATTGAATATTTGTAAAATATTTAAAATAATTATTATCCAATCTAGCATTTGCATGTATTTAAACAGAGTTGTCTTCATTAGTAAGAAAAATAAAATTCTTCAGTAAGGGTAAACTTTTGAAGCTGTATAACAAAATTATAACTGGAAATAAATACAATTCATACAACGTTTTTAATGATTTTTAAAAATATTATTTTATGCTGTGCTGATTAATTATTAATGTAATTTTTAAAAAAACTATGAATTTCTCACTAATATGATGGGTGTTTTTTTATTGTCTAGCAAAAGGTTAAAAATTAGAAAGACAATATCAAGTACTCTTCAGATTTGAGAAGAGAATTTGTTAGAATTGATGGTTTAGGTAGAAAGAAAAAAAAAATCACTCATATGAAGAGGGTATTGGGTGGGTTAATATTAATAACATAAGCAGGTACAGAACTATTGAATTTCTTAGTATGCTTTGAGAAATAGAACAAAGCAGCTAAGTAACGACCAGGACTACTGTACATTCTTAAAAATGTTATTATTTTTAAGCCAAAACAGTTTAATTTCTTGACTAGATAAAAAAAAAAATATCATTAATTTTTAAGTTCATATTTCTCAGGATTTTCCGACAAATTAGCATAAAAACGGTCATTTTTTTTTAGGTTAATGTAGCAAAAGTTAGCAATATGTTAAACTTTTAAACATTTATCAGACAGAATAAACAATATGAGGTTTTATTAGATTTCACTAAATGTTCATTACCACTGAACGTCAAGGTTGGGGTTACTGACACTGCATCTGTAATCAAATTGTATAGTGACAGCTGAGAACATAACAATGGTAGCCTTTAAATATAAAGATATGGCTTCTGAGAGCTGAATAGCGGCTGACTTGTCGATTGGAAAGCAAGAATACTTTAGTAGCATTTCGGATTTGTACTTATAAATTATAATGATAAACAACTGCTTTTATTTGAGGGAAATAAAGAACATTTTGTTTAAATAAACCCAACTCTCAATTTTATGGCTAAAAAATTCCAGGGGGAACTCTGTGTTAAAACCAGACCAAGACTAAATACTCTAGGTAGCAGCCAATGAAAAAAAAAAAAAAAAGAAAAGGGGCATCAATTTTAAAAAGTACATGCAGTACTGTTGTAGGGTAAAAGTCACTTCATTTCTGGGTCAGTGGTTCTCAAGATATGTAGATCATATCACATGACTGGGAAGTACTAAACATTTCAATCATGACAACATTACTGAATTTACTGCTGTACTGCAGGATATGGGTCAATTATTTCTAGGTAAAGTGGTTGCCAACATATCTGGATAGTAGTATCATGCAAACGGTAAGTACTAAAAATTTTAAGAGTTGTTGCAGTTCCTGTCTAGAGACCTTCACATTGTAATACTTCCATTAATTTTTTTTAAATTCTAATCAAGAGTAAAAATTATAAAACCATGAGTCCAACTTATGATAGTAGTAAAAAAAATTCCCAACCTTGTTTTTGTTTTTCCACTACGCTATCCCTCTTGTCCCCATTTAACTCAGGAGACATGGGTCTGTTGACTAGAAGTGAGGAGAGATCTGGCTCTACAAACTCCATTGGACCTAGCAGAGTAGAATCAGTCAAAATATTCTCAAATGTATATGTCAAAACAATATTCTCTAATTGTGTATCCAGTTAGTAAATACATTAACCTATAGCCTAGCATTATCCTCAAGTCTAATGAACATTAAGATTCCAGATAAAAACAAATTTTACTACAAACAGCAATAAAACATGTTATTTTTTTTACTTTTACAATAAAATTACACTTATCCTACCTGGCTTTTCATTACCAGTTCCTTTTTTCTCTACGAATGTAGATATTAGTTTCTGTACTGTCATTTCATCACAGTTTTGCTTAAATTCCTTATGTACCTGAAGATAAAAATAAAATAATTTTACATATACCATTACTGAAACCACTGATGTTAATAGTTATAACAACAGAATACAATTATTCAGAATCTGAAAAAAACAGCCACCTGTCCAAGTACTGCATGCTCATTCTCCCAAGATTTGGCAAAAGTGTCTATAAAGTCCTTCATCTGACATATGTGCTCTTCTTCCAGTTCTTGATAATGCTAAGTAAAATAAATGTAAAATATACTACAAAATACCCAAAACACTAAATCCTAAAAAAGTAAAACAACTATTTCGATTAATTATATCAAAATTATCACCGACTGATAACAAAAAAAAAGTGAATTTACTTACATGACATGACCCAACCATTTTCTCTTCAAAAACATTTCTGACCTCCTTATATTTTTCAATATAACTTTTATATTCTTCCACTGTGGAAAATATTCAAACCAATACCATCATGTTTCAAAATTCTTAACTAGTCCTTATATTAATTTTTAAGCAATTTTTAGGTAATACATCAAAGAATAATACGTACTAGCTTTCTTGTATTTGACTTCTGCCTGTAAATTAGAAGTTTGTTTATTTAGAGCTATTAATCAATTAGAAAAAATAAGCAAACTGGAAATAACGTCTGCCCATCGTCTTTATTAAAAAAAAAATACTCCATTAATACAAAACCTTAAAATGTCTAATTTTAGCCAGATTTTACTAATTCAAAACAATTTCATACCTTTTCTATATCTCTTTGAGAGGCATTATCTCTTTTCAACCGTTCCATCTCCAAACATCGTGTGTGGTAGATCTCTCTCGCCTAGAATTTTTTTTTTAAATACATTAAAAACACATTTCCAAAAACATACTGGATGTATTATTTATAATGGAAACGAACTCAAAACTACAATATTGCTTTTTTTTCCCCATAAAAGTAAAAATTATAATGTATTTTTATGCCATCATAAAACTGAGAGCCTCAAACTAGATTAGATTAAGCTGTATTAAATTTTTAAAAACCTTGTGCAATGCTGTGGTAGTCTGTTGAATTGTCTGTACAGAATCAAGTGTAGCCTGTTCATTTTCTTTTATCTGTTAAAAAAAAAAGTAGGTAAATTACATTTCTAAAACAAAGTGATACAAGTGTCGTTATAATGTGGCATTAAATTTATTATCGGCAGAGTAACAAGCTTCTTAGCTACCAACCGTTTTATGACGTTTGTGCTGTTCCTCACTGTAACGAATCATATCCTTGATAAGGTCTGACCATGTGTGTACCAGTTGCATTTGTACAGTTGATAATTTCTCAATCAAGGATTTTAAGATATTCCAAAATGGACCAAAAGTTCTGTAAAATTAATCAAATAATAAAATGTGTTTTTGTAGATGATTGATTATTAATTTAAAACTAAAGTGAAGAAACTACATAAAACATTTAACATGCTTCAAATGATTTGAAACATAATCTTACCCTACTGGTGGTGTGTTGGCAGCTAATTTAGCCAATTTACTAAGTAGCTTGCTATAATTTTCCTCAACTGTACAACTGTGTATAAATAAATAGTTTATCTTTCACAATAGTAATAAATGTAATCTCATTGATAAATAACATATTTATAATTCTTTTTTTGTAATGTCTTAGATTAAATTTTTTTTTAAATTTAAACGTGCCAACCTTTCTCTGAGAAAGTCAATAAGTTCTTTAGTTGATGTCTGTCCATGTTTCATGTTATGATACAGTGCAAAATATCCATTGTTTTTTGGACCCTAGAGAAGAAAAATGTTAATATAACTCTAACTCAAAACTGTTTATGTATCATGGTATGTTTTATTCAGCACAAGTACTAAATCATTTTATGTAAGGGTTACGTGATTAAAGGAATTGAAATAAATAAGATAATGAAGGCTACTATGTTTAACATTTATAAAAATAGAGAAAGAATATTTTTCCAGCTTAGATCTAAATCTCATACTGATCAATATTTTCGAGAATGTGCATATTAAACTGGTTTTGTATCATGTTTGCAAGAAAACATCCATCGATTACTATAGCAATATAGAAATTGGAAATGCTGACATTCATTTTGTAGAGGACATCACTTAATAACTTAAATTAGAACCAGGCTATATTTTATTCATGTAATGAGTATTCAGCTAAAAAGTTTAATAGATGAATTTTCAAACAAAGAGAATCTACTATAAGGTGAAAAAAAAATAGATGCTGCCATTCACATCATAAAATCTTACATTCTGTCTGTAAGATCAAGTAGACAATAGCAATGCAAGAAAATTATTTCTGGAGATAGTGAGGAAGGGTTTTTACATGTACGAGAGACAAGGAGCTTGACGCTGTAAGATCTCTTATAATTTAACAGTTTATCATATGTTTATCTGGTCTGGATGCATAACAGGCTTGAACAGTTTCTAATAAAAACTGTCATTGTAAAGTTATATTGTGCCTTGAGAATCTTTCTTATTCCTTTGGTTATGAGGGTTCTGATTTTAACTACTCAAAATGAGTCAGTAAAAATCAAATCTTATTTATTGACAATCAATAGATAATACATTTTGTACTTAAAAGTAAGAAGGTATTTTATTGATGGCTAGATATCTTTTTGTTAGTTTTTAAAAATTTAAATCAATATTAAATATTTCTGCAAAATAGCATCCCCCTCCAGTTATGTACACCCTTTTTAGGCAACTCTTTTCCATGATGTATGCTTTTTCCACTGCTAATCACAGAAAAAATCATTTTGATTAATATATACAAAATATATCCCCCTTCCTTAATTTTTATTAAGCACTGGCAAAAAGCTTCTACCTAAAATAGATTTGTTTAGCATCTAAACAATAAATATGAAATAGTCAAATCAATGTATTTTATTGTATGAATGTATTTTATTACTTCAAATACAAATACTCCATAAACGCAGCTCTTTAATGTATTATATGGATGCAAAAATGGGTCAAACATTCATGTCTAGTAATTTGGGTCAAAACATCCATAGTATTTGCAACTGTCTTTAACTTGTGAGGTAACTAACACTATCTGTTTTATTACTAAATGTCTAATAATGTACATTCCATACCAAACAAAAAACTTCTACATTAGGCATAGCCTACTTAAAACAAAAATTATTAGGCCTATTATAATATACTTTATACTGTATGATATTGCATTGTATGATTGTAGTAATGAGACCAGTACATATATAATTGATGACAACCCCAAAACAACCCCCCCCCCCCCAAAACAACAAAAAACTATTACTAGGGCCCTAATTGCCTACTACTACTCTACTCTAATCTTATCTGGCAATAGCTGGCTCAGCAACCAGACAACAGGCTTTTATGACTTAAGTCACTGAATAATTAAGGTTTTAATTTAAAGATATTAATTGCCTATTAGTTACAATGAAGGATTTAAAACTGTACATTAGGACATTTTGATTGCCTGTCAGATTTCTTCTATGAACTATTAATCTCAGTTTTCTTTTTCTTAATCACCCACCACCAACATGTCCTAACTTTACTAAGAACTAAGAAGGCCATTATTTAATTTTAATATTAGGGCCTAAGTAATAGGCTAATCTATAATAATAGTTTCGCTGTCTGTCTATCTGACAAGAACGCTCTGTCTGTCAAGAACGCTCTGTCTGACAAGAACGCTCTAGAGAAAACACAAGCAAAATAAAAACATGCACAGTAATTCGAAAAACGAAATATGACGTCGACACATTTAGCGTAGAGTAGAACATAATCTCAAACCAGAGAGTGCACACAGTAATATGACGTCATTGATTATCGCGTAAACATTGAAAAAAAGGAAATGTTGTCTAATCTAAATGGTTTGCGTGAAGAGTTTCTTGCATACAATTCTTCGGGTAGGGGCGAAGCCCCACCCCCCGCGTAAGAACGTCTGAGCCCCCCCCCCCCCCCCTCCCCAACTCAAAAGAAATTTCCTCATCGGGGGGTAGAATTTTCTGGGAGGGGGCGGACACTGGAAAAAGTATATAATTATATTTCGTTGAATGGGACGGTAGACATGTTTTTTTTGGGGGGTGGGGGGTGGTGGAGGGGTGGGGTGGGGGTGGGGGGTGGGGTGGGGGGGATGGGGGGTGGTGGAGGGGTGGGGGTGGGTGGGGGGTGGTGTGTGGGGGGGGGTGGGGGGTGGTGTGTGGGGGGGTGGGTTGGTTTCAGTGTTTCTTTCAGACTTTTTCCTCCCCGGAGAGGGGTGGGGGGTACTTGAAATTTTCGGGGGCGGGGGTAGAATTTTCTGGGAGGGGGCGGACACTGGAAAAAGTATATAATTATATTTCGTTGAATGGGACGGTAGACATGTTTTTTTTGGGGGGGGGGGGTGGGGTTGGGGGGGCGGTGTGTGGAGGGGGTGGTGTGTGGGGGTGAGGGGTGGGGTGGGGGTGGTGTGTGGTGGGGGTGGGGGTGGTGTGTGGGGGTGGGGTGGGGGTGGTGTGTGGGGGGGTGGGTTGGTTTTAGTTTAGAGAAAAGAGACAGCACTATCAGCCTAGCGCCCTTGTACCCTTCCTCAACGGGCCATTTTTCTCGTATAGTATACTAATAGATCTAGAATTTTAGCCTAGGCTGGACCTGGATTAAAGCTTTTTTTTAAGAATTTGGTTAGATATAAAATTATGGTCTACAGGTCTAAAAAGGCAGAGGAGAATCTAGACTAGAATTCTAGTAATAGAGTAAGAAGAGGAGAAATGAGTAACACTAAGACCTAAAACAAGAACTTAGAAGACTAAGAAGAGGAGGTGTGTCTTTAAAAAATCATTTCCGGTATTGAGTGTGTATCGTAAAGAATTTTTTAATAAAAAAAATGTAACAGATAATCTGTTGTATTCAAATTATTTACATTCTGAAAAAGCAGCAAAAATCAAAACACAAAATCAATAACAATATTACAATTTAAAATTGCAAATAATCTAATTTTCTTTCGATTTCTTTTTAAATTTATCATCTACTTTCGACTGCCGAAAAATGGACAGAATTTATTTTTAGTCCGTCTGCACTTTTAAAACAGTTTTTTTACCATATATCTAAATAATAATAATAACGTTTAGTAAACAACTCCGACCATTCGTAGTATAACTGAATATATCATGAAATTTTCAATTACCCAAAAGTGATCGGCAAACGTCGTCATTTTGCCTCAAGGGTTTATCATTGAATTATCCTGCACAGAGCCATGAAAATTTTTAGATGGCGTTTATTTTGATTCTTGGCGCATGTCAATGGGGAGATAAGCCTTTTCAACTTCCCCAATGAATTACAGAGTAGAAGTAGAGAGACTGACAATCCGTAACTCTTAGTCACTAGGGCTAATATTAGCTATGTAACTTAACCTTAACAGTACGATAACAAATTAACATTATCCATGTTGCAGGGAAGGATTAGAATAGTAGTATCGAATTCAGTATTCATTTAATGTTAATCTCCCAATTCCATTTGGTTAATTTGCAGCATTGACAAAAAAAAAACTATATCGCTGCAGTTCCTTGCGTTTGCTACAGTTACTTTTACTGGCCACCACTGGTTATAATAATTCTATACTAACATATTGCACTATTTATTTATACTTTACAGAATAATAATCGTATGCTGTGTTAATACAGTGATTTAAATTGGCCTATGTCCTTCCTCTCCAGCAAGTTAGTAGGTTAAACTCCTGCAATCAATGGCCTTTTTCTCCCGTATTAATGTAATGTAACGCTTGTCCAAGATTTCGATACATGAACAAATCAAATAGTGATATCAATTCAATCTGAACGGATATTAGAACTTAAACCTGTTCATTTGCAATATTTTTTTAAAAGAAATGACCATGATAAAGGGGAGAGTCGTCTACAAATGACCTCACAATTTCAAGGAAAGAGAGGTGTGGAATGTTGAAGTGGTGTTATAAAATGGTCAGAAAATGCAGTGTTATTTATGGGCAACTATAATCTTTACCAAACCATTACATTATTTACAGACTGTTTATTTTGGTTACATTTAATCACAAGACAATGGTAATGTTGCTTGGACAATGTGACAAATTGATCAAACTTGTTTTGGAGTATTTTACTATTGTTAATTACCAGAGGAAAGATGAAATGAAAGTTGATCGGTTTACAGTCCAGTTATTTATCTTGAACACACAAATATTGTTTCAATACTTTTTTTTTAAAGAATCTTTTTTTGCCTGCATTGCTAACCAAAAGTACACTGAATAATTATGACATTTAAATGTTTAATACCACTTTTTAAATGCCGAGCTTATCTGTGATGTCTGTCATTATTTGAATTTTTAAAAAATATGGTAGCACCACTTTTACCCATTTTTCTGAAGTTTTATGTTTAAGATCAACCCACCAAGGTAAGGTTTTAATTCAATGAAGTGAAATATATTAGGTATAAAAAATTTCCACATAATAGACTGCGTCATGCAACCAGTTTTGTGCATAACCTTCATACCACCAAAGAATAGAAGCTCATTGAGCTATTGGTTATCCTTAAAAAAATTGTATCACCCATTTTTCTAATAACAAGGGGCATTAACTTAATAAGTATGATCTATTAATAGAAACAAAGTATTCAAACAGAAACAATAGTTTGTTAATAGTCCCAATTTTATTTTGAATTCCCAACTGTTGATAACATTCACTTGGACTTGAAATATTCCTTCACAACGTCAAGTGCTTGTGACTCCTTACCATAGTCCTGTGAAAAGATTTTGAAAAGTCATTTATTACTATAAGGAAATTTAAGCTTCAACTATTATTTGTGGAAGCCTGGAGGCAATCATAAAATTTTAGAATGCATCATGATGGAACAATTTTAAACCACAAAGTACAAGCCTTCAAACACACTATAGAAAATTATCCTGATAACGTATCTTCAAAAAACAAGCTTATAAACAAATACCTTAACAACTACGGCTCCACAAGCATTGACCTTTCTTGCTTTGCCTTCTTTGTCCAGTTTACAAAGACCAGCCCATTCACCAAGCTTTTTGGCATCGTCAACCTACATAAACAAAATGTAATCAACATTAATAACTAATTATGCATTCCCACCATTTGTAATTTTGATTCACAAATAAAGTTACCAAAAAAAAAAACAATTGAACTAAATCTAATGAAACCCCAGATTTTTAAATGAGATTTTTATGAGGTAACTAATACTATCTGTTTTATTACTAATTACATTAACCTCACTGCAGCTACCATTTGTTTTTTGATTTTTAAATGGTACATGCCTTAAGGAGGTTGATGCCATGTTCAGCACAAAGCGCCTCAATAAGCTTAGAGTATAAAGGTTCATCTACACTGTTGGCCAGAACACACAAATGAGCTTGTCGTCTGAAGAAAAATAAATTATGAATTAGATTTTACCTGAAACAATTTCATATTGACAAATCATAAAAAATTTAATTATAAACTTTTCATCATATGAGCAACTTACAGTTAACTTACAGTTATTATCAGTTAATGGATACTTTAACAAAAACACTTAGATCTAGCAAGAACAAAAGTTACAATGGAGTCTTTTATAAATTTAAACAACTATACATGCATTCACGGAAACATTAAAATTAACATACTTGTCAAGTGCTTTGGTTACTTCTTTTACTCCCCGACATAATCCATCATGTATAAGGGCAGTTTTCAGAACCTCTTGCAGGGCCTCGTAAATGTCCATTGGAGCATTAGAAATAACAGCACCCACAGTTGGGACATCGTCTCTGTTGAAAAAAGTCAAAACCTTCAATTTAATATATCAAAGAATATTAACATTTGCTATTAACTATTAACGGTTGCTATTTGAGGGGGTGGAAGAGAAGGTTGTAGGCTGAGGTTTGACATTTCACTAGGCCAACATTCAACATATTTTTTATATTTTAATTTATTGAGGATTAGTGTCAAAGAATTTGACAAAGTAATTAGATCTATAGGCCTAGAAGTATAGATCTAGTTAATATTTTTAATAAGTAACTAGTCTAGATTACTCTAGATCTAGATAAATTAAAAACATTTTTAAAAAATAAAAAAGGGCTTTCAACTTCAAAGCTGAACAGTACTGAACACCCATTCCAGTGTTCAGTGTTTCTATTCTTCCAGACATTTTTCTATTGAAATTTTCGGGAGTGGGGGGACGGACAAAAGATTTGGGGGGGGGGGTGGGGGAGACATTGCCACATTGGTAAAAAAGTATATTTTTCTATGTATAGGCCTAAGTATAAGAATTATATTTCATTCGAAGTAGGGACTTTCAATTTGCTTACCCTTCCGCGTCAGACATGTTGAAACGGATATCCTCCTAAATATTTGAAAGAAAAACATAGTTAGATTTAAAGGTTATTTTCGTTATAAAGATAATCTTATCTTTCTAAATTGTGCGTACTGTAAAATATGCGATTTTTAATGGATTTGATAGAGATTGAACTGGAGTACTCACAAAGATGTCCCTTGTCTCGTAACATGAAACAGGAAAAGGAAAGGCGATAATGAAAACGAAAATAGGGTTAATTAAAAAATATTACTTTACTATAATATCTACGGTTTAATTACAATTATACATCAATTTGAATCTTTAAAAAAAAAGACTGACCATAGGCTCATTGGTTGTATTTTCGCTCTACTTCAGTTAGGCCTAGTGAAATTAGATTTAACCCTATCCCTACAAGGCGGGTCAAATTGACCCGACAATGCTACATTTTAGTTAATTACTGGTCAACCACTGGACCAATTGTTTTGAGCTTCTAGATATGCTTCCTACACATACATTGCTTTATTTCAACATAAAAATGAATGTTTGATTTTGCACGTGTGCATGAGGGTGAGCAGGTTTAGGTTCACTATTCCTCTCCCTACTAACATGGGTCAAATTGACCCATATACATTTATATAGAGAAAAATTCTACTAGTGTAGGGGAAAGTGGTATAAATCTATAGAAGTTTCAAACAACTTCCCTTGGGGGTAGACCTTTTGGGCTCATAAGTTTGTATCCCTTCCTGCCTTACCAAAGACACCAATTAGAAACATTTATTTCAGCGCCGAAGCACAACAATAATTTGTTCAATGATGTTGATAGCATGTTTTTAGACTCAACCTTCTTGTTACAAATGAAACTGTTGTGGATTGTTAGGTTTGGGCCTACACATAGAGAAGTTGTATTGTAAGGAGATACAAAGACATACCAACTGATGACTGCATGGGTTCATTGGATACAGTATCAATTTGAAAGCGATAAATCAGACCTGAACTTATTTTTGTTGCTGAATTTGGAAATTAGGGCCATACTGTCAATAAAGTATTTAGAATGTTGTGTAATAGGCTTTGATATAATAAAGATACAGCAGGAAGCAAATATTGATTTGTATCTATGCAGTCTTTTGCGACAAAAGCCATCTGATGAGTTAAGTTTTATGGTCCGTGGGTGTTAGACCATGTCACCTCAGACAGTCCAACCATAGTTGGGTAAAATAGGACCAACTCCTTGACTACAGCTTTGAAGCACATGGAACCATATTTTGATAAATCAATGGATATTGAAATAGAGATGACTTATGTATCAATCTCTGATAACTTTGAACTTTACATTGAACTAAGTTTTTGGCTACTAAACTGTGTCAAGCAAGCATATTGATGCCAAAATGATGACATCAAAATGGAAAGACTGCATGAAATCATCCATGTATGGCTCTAGCAATATGCCCCAATGGGCAAACTAAGTGGTAGCTAATGACCATATTTTTCAATTTGCAACTAATGTCCCCAATAAGGTGAAATATAAAGCGACAGCTATTACAAATAGACAGCAGCAGATTTACAAAATGTGTATATTGTCAAAAGAGTTTGTTCTGCCCCAAGTTGTGAGCATTGAGCACAGAGTACTATGTCCAAGCTACTGCAATTCACATTAGATCAAATAGTAGACAAAAAGAAGCCTTCTGAACCACTCACTGAGTGTTGGGCCCAATAGCGTCATCCAAACAAAAGTCATGCGAGATACGATAACATGTTAGATGGTAAAATAACTATTTGTCAAATATATAGATTCTATCTCTAGTCTATATAGCTTTACTGTGCAAACTGATAATAATTGTGATTAAGTTTTCTTGCATATGAAAAATAAATCGATAGTAAAGGTACAAGTTTTTATATTTAGTAACGTCTAGTTTTATTTATGCCTAAAAAGTATAATAATATAATACCTAAAACTAAAATTTAGTGTAGAAATGTATACACTATAATTTTAGTGTCCATTTATCATTAAAATAATAGTTATGCTATAAAAAATTTACATATGTAATAATAGTTTCTTATATAAAAAGTATACGGGTCAAAATGACCCGCCTTGTAGTCGAATACAGTGAAATAGGGTTGTAGGGATAGGGTTAAAAAAAAAGAAAGCAATAAGTTTTTTATACTTGAAAACCTATAATCGAGGACCACTTAAATTGCTTGCATTTATCTTTTGTGGCACCTGCAGTTTGAGTAACAGGAATTAGGCCGTTTTGCAACTGAAGGTCATTATCAAACCGTATGCTCTCGTTTGTTTATTATTGTTATTATAATCAAGTGTGTGCGTGATTTCTGGGCGACCTTCACGTAGATGGTGTAAGTAGTGTAAGGGTGCGTTGATGTTGGTGCATTAAGCAGTGGCGTAGGCAGGGGGGGGGTTAGGGGGGGTCATAGACCCCCCCCATAGACCCCTCGGGATATATAAAAAGTATGAGGGGGGGGGTGCAAATCGAAAGTTTGAGGGGGGGGTGCAAATCGAAAGTTTGAGGGGGGGGGGGGTGCAAATCGAAAGTTTGAGGGGGGGGGGGGTGCAAATCGAAAGTTTGTCCCCGGGTAAAAATTGGAAACCCCCCCCCCCCCCCTTGAGACGATCCTGGCTACGCCACTGGCGTATGACACAGAATGTGCGCTGTTCCCCTGCGAGCAGCTGTAGGACAATGGCACCTTTTTTTTTTTTCGGAAAAAAAATATTAATCAATACAAGCACTTTGTAGGACATTGGTCCTTTTTCGGGAAATAAAAATGTATTTAAATAAACAAAAATGGTGTTGAAAATAACACAATTCGTGAACGTCAAATAGATGCGCCTATTTTAATGATTGTCCTCTGTTCATCACTGTTGGCTTATCATAACTATCAGTTAACAAAGGCACCTATCTTGTGGCGAGCGTCTGAATTAGAATTAGAATGTTGGTCAGACAGTAACTGGGGCATTAACTATAACAACTTTTACACCACCACTAGGCACTAGCATATGTGTTGCCTTCCCCTAACATTACACAAGTCAGTGGACTACTATTGTCTGCTATTAATATCTACATGCGGCATGCAATTAAAATCACTTCAAACAAAAAAAAGGACCAATACAGGACGATGTTGGTAAAATAAAATAATTTAAGAACTTTCCACTAGTTCAACTTTGGCCTGTAGTACTAAAAGCCATAGAAAGCAGTACACTTCGGCTGATCGGCGTGTTAAATAACTTTGTCGAAATTACCCGCACTAATTTGTTTTTGTTTTTTAAATGTAACAGTGCGTACATAGTATATAATAAGCCATCATGTGTTACAATATATTATTATTGTGTGCTCTGAGATGGTTTAATAACCGATCGATTTCAAACAGTTTTTAGAAGTTAGTTTATCGGTAACGCTGTGGAATTTAAAATATGTTTTAAAAATCAGAAATACTCCAATGGTGCAGAGATGGGATAGGATAAAAGGAGTGTACTAATTTTTAAAAAATGTAACCTAATTGTACCGTAGTCAGGTCAGAGGAGTGTCGGTGTTGCCAATTCTGTCCTACTGCTTGTGTCCAAATTAATTCAAACTCTAAATGGCTCTAATACAATAAACTCCGCATACAATGGCACTGCAATCTAATCGAAAATTAGTCACATTCCATAGCCTAGTTTTTGCCTGCATTCAGTGGCCGGTTCATGCTGACCGGACCAGGGACCCCAAATTGTTTCTCTTACAGATGTAACAGTGGCGGTTAAGGCTGAACGGACCAGTGACCCCAAATTGTTTCTCTTACAGATGTAACAGTGGCGGGTTCAGGTAGAGGCTGACCGGACCAGGGACCCCAAATTGTTTCTCTTACAGATGTAACAGTGGCGGTTAAGGCTGAACGGACCAGTGACCCCAAATTGTTTCTCTTACAGATGTAACAGTGGCGGGTTCAAGTGGAGGCTGACCGGACCAGTGACCCCAAATTGTTTCTCTTACAGATGTAACAGTGGCGGGTTCATGCTGACCGGACCAGGGACCCCAAATTGTTTCTCTTACAGATGTAAAAGTGGCGGGTTAAGGCTGACTGGACCAGAGACCCCAAATTATTTCTCTTACAGATGTAAAAGTGGCGGGTTAAGGCTGACCGGACCAGGGACCCCAAATTGTTTCTCTTACAGATGTAACAGTGGCGGGTTCAAGTGGAGGCTGACCGGACCAGTGACCCCAAATTGTTTCTCTTACAGATGTAACAGTGGCGGGTTCATGCTGACCGGACCAGGGACCCCAAATTGTTTCTCTTACAGATGTAACAGTGGCGGGTTCAAGTGGAGGCTGACCGGACCAGTGACCCCAAATTGTTTCTCTTACAGATGTAACAGTGGCGGGTTCAAGTGTGACCGGACCAGGGACCCCAAATTGTTTCTCTTACAGATGTAACAGTGGCGGGTTCAAGTAGAGGCTGACCGGACCAGGGACCCCAAATTGTTTCTCTTACAGATGTAACAGTGGCGGGTTCATGCTGACCGGACCAGGGACCCCAAATTGTTTCTCTTACAGATGTAACAGTGGCGGGTTCAAGTGGAGGCTGACCGGACCAGTGACCCCAAATTGGTTCTCTTACAGATGTAACAGTGGCGGGTTCATGCTGACCGGACCAGGGACCCCAAATTGTTTCTCTTACAGATGTAACAGTGGCGGGTTCAAGTGGAGGCTGACCGGACCAGTGACCCCAAATTGGTTCTCTTACAGATGTAACAGTGGCGGGTTAAGGCTGACCGGACCAGGGACCCCAAATTGTTTCTCTTACAGATGTAACAGTGGCGGGTTAAGGCTGACCGGACCAGGGACCCCAAATTGTTTCTCTTACAGATGTAACAGTGGCGGTTAAGGCTGACTGGACCAGAGACCCCAAATTATTTCTCTTACAGATGTAAAAGTGGCGGGTTAAGGCTGACCGGACCAGGGACCCCAAATTGTTTTTCTTACAGATGTAACAGTGGCGGGTTAAGGCTGACCGGACCAGGGACCGCAAATTGTTTCTCTTACAGATGTAACAGTGGCGGGTTCAAGTGTGACCGGACCAGGGACCCCAAATTGTTTCTCTTACAGATGTAACAGTGGCGGGTTCAGGTAGAGGCTGACCGGACCAGGGACCCCAAATTGTTTCTCTTACAGATGTAACAGTGGCGGTTAAGGCTGACCGGACCAGTGACCCCAAATTGTTTCTCTTACAGATGTAAAAGTGGCGGGTTAAGGCTGACCGGACCAGGGACCCCAAATTGTTTCTCTTACAGATGTAAAAGTGGCGGGTTCAGGTAGAGGCTGACCGGACCAGGGACCCCAAATTGTTTCTCTTACAGATGTAACACTGGCGGGTTCAAGATGAGTCTGACCGGACCAGTGACCCCAAATTGTTTCTCTTACAGATGTAACAGTGGCGGGTTCATGCTGACCGGACCAGTGACCCCAAATTGTTTCTCTTACAGATGTAACACTGGCGGGTTCAAGATGAGTCTGACCGGACCAGTGACCCCAAATTGTTTCTCTTACAGATGTAACAGTGGCGGGTTCATGCTGACCGGACCAGGGACCCCAAATTGTTTCTCTTACAGATGTAACAGTGGCGGGTTCAAGTGGAGGCTGACCGGACCAGTGACCCCAAATTGTTTCTCTTACAGATGTAACAGTGGCGGGTTCAAGTAGAGGCTGACCGGACCAGGGACCCCAAATTGTTTCTCTTACAGATGTAACAGTGGCGGGTTCATGCTGACCGGACCAGGGACCCCAAATTGTTTCTCTTACAGATGTAACAGTGGCGGGTTCAAGTGGAGGCTGACCGGACCAGTGACCCCAAATTGTTTCTCTTACAGATGTAACAGTGGCGGGTTCATGCTGACCGGACCAGGGACCCCAAATTGTTTCTCTTACAGATGTAACAGTGGCGGGTTCAAGTGGAGGCTGACCGGACCAGTGACCCCAAATTGGTTCTCTTACAGATGTAACAGTGGCGGGTTAAGGCTGACCGGACCAGGGACCCCAAATTGTTTCTCTTACAGATGTAACAGTGGCGGGTTAAGGCTGACCGGACCAGGGACCCCAAATTGTTTCTCTTACAGATGTAACAGTGGCGGTTAAGGCTGACTGGACCAGAGACCCCAAATTATTTCTCTTACAGATGTAAAAGTGGCGGGTTAAGGCTGACCGGACCAGGGACCCCAAATTGTTTTTCTTACAGATGTAACAGTGGCGGGTTAAGGCTGACCGGACCAGGGACCGCAAATTGTTTCTCTTACAGATGTAACAGTGGCGGGTTCAAGTGTGACCGGACCAGGGACCCCAAATTGTTTCTCTTACAGATGTAACAGTGGCGGGTTCAGGTAGAGGCTGACCGGACCAGGGACCCCAAATTGTTTCTCTTACAGATGTAACAGTGGCGGTTAAGGCTGACCGGACCAGTGACCCCAAATTGTTTCTCTTACAGATGTAAAAGTGGCGGGTTAAGGCTGACCGGACCAGGGACCCCAAATTGTTTCTCTTACAGATGTAAAAGTGGCGGGTTCAGGTAGAGGCTGACCGGACCAGGGACCCCAAATTGTTTCTCTTACAGATGTAACACTGGCGGGTTCAAGATGAGTCTGACCGGACCAGTGACCCCAAATTGTTTCTCTTACAGATGTAACAGTGGCGGGTTCATGCTGACCGGACCAGGGACCCCAAATTGTTTCTCTTACAGATGTAACAGTGGCGGGTTAAGGCTGACCGGACCAGGGACCCCAAATTGTTTTTCTTACAGATGTAACAGTGGCGGGTTCAAGTGTGACCGGACCAGGGACCCCAAATTGTTTCTCTTACAGATGTAACACTGGCGGGTTCAAGTAGAGGCTGACCGGACCAGGGACCCCAAATTGTTTCTCTTACAGATGTAACAGTGGCGGGTTCAAGTGTGACCGGACCAGGGACCCCAAATTGTTTCTCTTACAGATGTAACAGTGGCGGTTAAGGCTGACCGGACCAGTGACCCCAAATAGTTTCTCTTACAGATGTAACAGTGGCGGGTTAAAATAGAGGCTGACCTGACCAGGGAACCCAAATTGTTTCTCTTACAGAGGTAACACTGGCGGGTTCAAGATAAGGCTGACAAAATCAGGGAACCCAAATTGTTTCTCTTACAGATGTAACAGTTGCCGGTCAATATGGCAATTTTAAAAAATTCGATTAGTGAGGCCAGTAACCCTGTCTGAAGCATCAGTGCATTGGGACAGACTAGCCTATATTCCAAGGCCCAGTTCCTTCTATTTGTTTCAAGCTATCTCCTAGGTTTCTAACTGTAACACTTCATTACGCTAAACTGTTAACCTTGATTTGGCCGGCCATGGTGAGTTAGAATTCTTATCGTTGATTCTGAGGGCCCACAAAAGCTGGCATATGTATTATAACATACGGAGGATTGACTAAAGCCTACGAAAAGTGACATGTAGGGAGGGATGCCTTAGGTCTAAAAAAAACCAGTTTAACTTAACATAAACTATAACTGCAATCATAGATTTACAAAATAGTGGCGTCACAAGGCGGAGGCGGGGGTTGCGGTCCGCACCTGGTGACACTATTTGGAAAGGGGGTTGACACCAAGGGGGTGACACCCGACCTTGTTATCTTTCTGCTAAAATCCAAATTTTAACATAACAACATGAACTATCATCGATTCCAGGCAAAGGCATACAAAAACCCATGGTTTGACATCAACATGGCCTATCGCTGACTACTAACTACATGAAATAATTGAATTTTGTAATCATGTCCATTTATGATAACCAAAACACAGTTGATAACAGAAGTTCTTCAGTCTACTATTACACTGCGTCCGGACAAAGGCTATTATAAAGTCTAGAATCTGTTTCAAACATTGTTTGCTTTATTGATGGTTGATTACATATCATATGCAGATACGATGACCAGAGGCGTCGGTGTCATACGTAGACAAGGTGGAGATCACTGATTTTGAAATGTGACTAAGGAAATTAATTAGTCGCTAAGGAGTCTTCCATAAATGACGTCACACTCGTAGGGGGGAGGGGGGTTCGTAATTATGTGACGGTGTGTGATGTGGGGGAGGGGGGGGGGGTTCAGATGGTGGGACGTCACATTTTTGCATTAACAAAAAGTAATGTTAGAAAACGAATTTTAGCCATTATTTCGCGTTTTAGAAACTGTTTTAATAAATTGAAATAGGAATTGATTAAAATACTCTATTTTGACAGAGTTCAGACAAGATTTTGGAAAAAAAATATAGATGTTTTAAGAAAAATTCAACTGCAATTTCGAGGGGGGGGGGTTGTAGGCTGAGGTGTGACGTCATTTTCGGGGGGGGGGGGGCCTCTGGCTTTTTGTGACGATGTGTGACGGAGGGGAGGTGGGAGGTGAAAATCGTCAAAAAAAGCGTGACGTCATTTATGGATGACCCCTAAGATCTTCTGATCTATTATCGATTTTTTTCCCTCTTTTGTGTTTAATTTTTTTTTATTTTGCAATTCTGTAGACTCCCTGAAAATAAGTTAGTAATAAATTTGACAGAGAAGTGACACTGCCTTGTAGACTGTGTAATATAATGTAGAGATCACAGAAACCCTAGTGTCGCCTCTGCTAGTGAACAAAAACAAGTTTTTATTTTCTTATCTCCTCATTAGTATCATCACGATGTGTTGTTTAATTACAGATAGTCTTATAGTGCTTTAGATAATTTAGTTCTCCATCTTTTAAAAGTTTTAAGGCTTTGTACTGAAAACAATAGGTTATTGAACATTTTTAAATAAGGTGGAATAGCTTTCACGACATAATTAGGCAGATATTATCACTACTATTTTGACTTAATCTAAGCATTTCAGTTATGTGAAGAATGCTAAAAATGTATTGTTGAAATCTAGATAAGAGATTTTAACAGATAAAAAACCATTATATTATAGTATTTTTTAACGATTCCAGTATCTTAAGTGACAGAATTATGTAAGTTTATGAAATTATAAAATTTGGTTTTAATGAGTGGACATGTCACTGCAATGGCTGTGAGTGGTTTGGAGAGAGTAGACCAAAGCTTAACAACCCATTCATGTGTTTCGTTCAGACATTTTAATACTGGGGGGGGGTGGTGTGGGGGTGGACGGACTGATTTAAAACTTTCGGGAGGGGGGATTTCGGGGGGGGGGGGGGGCACGACAACACTGGTAAAAGTATATATTTTTTTTACGAATTATAATTCGTTCAGGGCAGTGGCGTAGCGAGGGAGGGGCGGGGGGGGGGGGCGCGGACCGCACCGGGTGACACCATTTAGGGGGGTGACACCAAGGCAAAAAATAGCAAAATATATAGAGAAAAATGATAATCCCACTTAATTAAGTGAATAATTCGAGTGCTAAATAGTCTTTTAAGAGCAAATTTGACAAATCCCTACAAGGGTAGAGGGGGGGGGGGGGGGTGCAAATCGAAAGTGTGACGGGGGGTGAAAATCGAAAATTGAAAGGTTGATCTAGAGAGCGCGCCAAATTGAAAGTTTGTCCCCGGCGCCGGGAAGGGTCGCTACGCCTATGGGAGGTGACACCATTAAGTGCCGCACCGGGTGACACCCGACCTCGCTACACCACTGGTTCAGACACTGTGTGTCTCGTCCACTACCACCCTTGAAGAGATGCCTGATAGAAACTGATTCTCGCACCCGGGGCGGTGTTGTCGCCACCCCTCCCCCCACCCCAACTGTGAGTGAGCGAGGCAAGGTAACTTTGGGGTGATGAGCTATAGGGACCTGATGCTATGTTAAGCAGATTTCTTTCACAATTTAGTGTGACATAAAGCTAGAATTCTTTTTTTTCTTATTTTTTAAAATTCGCTTGACCTCGAGGTAAGGGCCCACAAATCCCATAGAACACGCCACGTGTTTACGCTCGTGTATAAGATTTATAAACAGATGTGTTTAATTTACGACCTAGCTAATTGATCTGTCTGTCAGAGTTCATTTCAACACTCCAGCTACTAGACATTAAATCACCGATTGTTATGGAGCATCATTGATTCCACCAATGGACGCCCAGTTTACAAACGATACGGCGTACTTTGGTAACCAAACCAAAAGCCTCGACCTTTAAGCTATTGTGTCTTCGCCTGTCTAGTGTAGAGAGTTGGCCTAGATGAACATAAACGTTTTCTATTTTTTTTTAAAAATCTGTCACTTCTAAATAATTTTAATTAAATCTATTGGTGTGTTATAGTTATTGTTTATAATGTCGAAAGGAAGTTTTACCCTCAGCAACAAAGAGGCGCACCACTCATCAGATAAGTCAATTCAGGATGAAACTATAGTAAGTTTATATTGTAAACACATGTTTTTAAAACAATTTGTAAATTTAAAAAAAAAAAAGTTTTGTTTTACATAATGACTATCTTTATTGGCAGCAATGATGAAAATATGAGAATTCGGTGAAGTCGATTAGTAAAGCGGTGACACAGTTAAAGTAAATTATCTACATAGAGAATGTGCATATGCTATACAACAACATTCTTATTATTAATACGAAAGGGCGATGGGTATGTGTTTTCTGTTATGGGATAGTAAGGTGGTATGGAGTAATGTTTTATAAAACAGCTACTTTTATGATTTTCATTATTCTTGGTTTTACAAAATGCTTTATTTTGTAAGGTTGTATTTTGCACGTAAAAATATTATCTTTCGCCTTTTCTTAAGCTTCGTTGGAAGCGGTTTTCGTTATGCCTATTTTTTAATTATTACTGGTGCATGCAAGCATCTTTACATCTGAAATAGCATCTAAAAATACTTGAATGTTTCAGTACTTATGCATTTTGATATTGTTGTTGGACATCGTGCTGACCACACTATCTCTTCATGTGACGAGGTCACTGAAACAGGTGAATCCTACTTCACCTGCTACATGGACCGTCGGATTCGAAGGGGTACCTTACACCAAAAAGAAATTATAAGGAAATTTAAGAGAAAAGTAAACGAAAAAACTCACCAGAAAATAATATCAGCACGCAATTTATGAGCCTTTAATTTGTATATTTAAAATCATTACACACACACACACACACACACACATATATATATATATATATATATATATATATATATATATATATATATATATATATATATATAGGTCTATATATCCTTGTAACGTTTTTAGGAGCGGAAAATGGTTGTTTAAAATTTAATATGTTGTTCTACATTTTTTAAGAAAAATATTGTTGACATAAAGCAACAACTTACATTTTAGTGGTCTATGGCAGGGGTCGGCAACCTGCGGCTCGCGAGCCGCATGCGGCTCTTTTGATGTCAAGATGCGGCTCTCCAGATCCTCGCACATATAGTAATAGTTACATAATTTCGTTTTCAAAATTCGCAACAATTATACTGTAAAGAAACTCAACTTTAAACAGGATAAAAACACTCATCAGAGATCAATGAGAGTAGGTGAGGTAGAAAGTATACGGACAGCTGACACAGCCCAAGTGCCGACTTTTTCGAATATCGTTAAATGCGAATGTCATTTTATTCAGAATGCATGTCCATAGCGGTTAGTAATCATTAATTTGCCGTGAGTGACTTAGTTTTTAAGTGATTGTTTTAAGTTACTATTGTTGAGCCGGGTACAGGACGATGGGGTACTAGTTTCCTCTGTGTTCAGTGGGGTGGAAATCCAAAGGAAAGAAGGGACGGATACACGGTAATCAAACCGATATCCAAGCCAGCTAGTCGGAGTTTGCCGTGTTGCGGCCTGCCTGGCTAATGGGAGATACCCACTGAGAAGGTGAAGCACGTAAAGAAAGAAAAAGTTAACAGCTACTTAAGTGGATTAGGATAGTCCTATGTTTTTATTTTTTTATTACTAATTTCATTATTCTCGCGAAAGAAGTGTATGTCATATTTAAAGCTACTCAGAGGCGTAGCGACCCTTCCCGGCGCCCGGGGACAAACTTTTCGATTTGCACCCCCCCCCTCGAGATTTTGATTTGCACCCCCCCCCCTCAAACTTTCAATTTGCACCCCCCTCAACCTTTCAATTTATTTTTCCAACCCATTTTGGCGCCCCCTAAGCTCGGCGCCCGGGGACATATGTCCCCCCCCCCGCCCCCCCCCCCCTCGCTACGCTACTGAAGCTACTTATTTTAAATAGCAAATCAAATTTATTTACCTAACCCTAATTGAATAATAAAATATTGGTATAAAGAAAGGTTTGTGACTCTTTAAAAAGTGGGAAATTTCGAAAATTGTAACTTTTGGCTCTTCTGTCTCAAAAGGTTGCCGACCCCTGGTCTATGGGGCTATAAATCCCCATACTCCCTCCCACTGTAAATGTACGTATACATATTATATGCATATACATAATTATTATGTTGCCTATTTATTGACTTATTGACTACTTGGTCTTTCTGACTAATTTATCTGTGTTCTACATCAACTGAGTGACACCAAAATGAAAACTAAACTGCTAATAGGTAGTGAATGGTATAAGTGCACTAACCTTTCCAAAAAAAGGGAGTGGAGCGTATTTCTCCCACGTAAATAACTATAATTGGGGGGGGGGGGAGGGGCGTAAAATTGATATTTCCCTCTGGGCGCCAGATCGGGCGGCTACGCCTCTGGTCTACCACCTACCCCTGGAACCTGGCTACGCCCTTGATCTAGGTGCAGGAAGATTGAGGGAAAGGGGATAAAAGTTAACAAAAACAGTGAAACGGTATACATAGGCGTCGCGACGTGGGGTGCGGGGATTCGAACCATTTGGGTTGTGAGGGGGTGACACCCGACCTAGCGACGCTAGTGACGGTATGAATGAACGAACCCAAACTGTCTAAAGTCTGAAGTTTTTTTTTCGCATGTATTTTAAGCAGGAGAACGGCTGGACCTTCAGGTTTTTGCTCATCATGTTTACGGCCTATCTCATCATACCAGGCATTGGCTACACAGTCTCGTCCCTGAATGCACCCACAGATGTAAGTTTTCACTTTCTTATTACACCGTCTAGTCCCTAAACTTTTGAGCTATTTCCGTTAATCTAAAATGGAACTTATACTACTTTCGGTTTCTCAAAAGTCTTTAGCTAGATTATCGTTTAAGTTACGTGGACGAAATTTAAAATATAAGTATTAGATTGTATGCACATGTTTTTATCAATTTTTGAACGATTTCCGTTAACCGGAAGTGTTACTGTACTCTATTATCGTGGGAATTCGACAACTTGATTAACATTTCAATAAGGTAGACTACATTTCATATATAAATACACGATCTTAAAATATACTGTAACTATTGCCGGACATGGTGGAAGTTTCTTGTGCTCTCTCTCCCCCCCCCCCCCCCCCCCACCTGACTCCGTAGCTAAAGGTCTGAAAGATTGCAAATATTTTAAGTTACCAACTAAGACGATTCACAACAAAATCGAAACATGTAAAATTAATTCGTTTAAATTCACTTCTAAGTTTGACAAATAATTAAAAACACACATGCATTTTTGTTTCGCCATTTATCGCAGCTCATCAAAGAATTCATGAACGAAACAAAATTTCAAAGAGACAGCGAGTGGATGTCCACGGATGAGGTGGACTCTTTGTTCGGTCTGCTAGTCGCCGTGGTGGGTCTCGGGTCAGCCGCTGGGTCTCTCATAGCCAGCATCTTGGCCGATAAGTTTGGACGGTAGGGAAAACAGTGAATGTTATTTTTTTACAGGATTTTGTACTTTGTCAAAATTTCACATTCATAGTTTCTTTCAGAATATTCTCTCCCGGGGGAGGTGGGGGGAATTTAATCTTCGGATGTGTGGGGAGGGGGGGGGCGGATACTGTATATATTTTCTATAATTATATTTTCCCCCTTCGATTTCGTCTGTATGGTTGTAAACAGGAGAGACGTCTGAAAGAAACTCTGACCACAATGCACTATGCGTCTGTGGAGGTTTGTGGTCAACTCTTCTAGTACAGTTTAGTCCCATTGGAAACGGGAGCGATTTGTTTCAAACTTTGCGGATTATTTTTTTAAATGTATATAAAAAGAATTTTTTGGTTTTTAAAAATTGAGTAAGGGTGTCGACTTAAAACAATTGGCTTGGGAAGAATAATAACAGTACTATTTGTCTTTTATATCAACTTTATTATATTTTTACACTATATTTATATCTTGAAGATTTAGAGTCAAAATATGGGTTTCTAAAATGTAGGGAGAATATCTGTAGAGCGACCATATATGGCTGAGGAAAAAGCTCGTCTATTCAATTGTTTTTACTATCACTGCTAGAGAAAATTATTGTCTATTTATTAAGTGCATTTAAAATCTTGTTATTGTAAATGTTTTTATTTCATTTATTAGATGTTTTGAGGTTTTTAGTAAAATAACAAAAAAAAAAACCCCGCTTCGGTGATGGTGTGTTTGTCTATTCTCGAATTTTTTTTTCAAAATAACATGAAAATTCAACAAACAAGCGCTTATTATGTTCGACGTGATGACGATGTTGACAGAAATGTGCACATTAAATGATTAATTATACAGTTTACTAAAGTTCACATACACATTAATAATGATTTTTTTTAAATTGCTATGTAAAAACTTTACTGGATTGATCTTATCTAGAATCTAGAAATTAACAAAAACGATCGTCCTTTTAGCAATTGCAGAATCTTAGTTCAACTTAAATAAAATGTTAAAAAATCATCACATATGTTCAGGGAGAAGGTACTTGTTTAATCAGACAAGTATTTTAAAGAAAACTGTAACAATCCTGAAATGTTTTCTCACGTAACTGTCTGTTATCCTTAATGTTTTCACCTAACTCCGCCAATTGCCTTGAAACTTTACCCACAGAAAACTGTCCATTATCCCGAAACTTCATCCACAGAAAATAATCCATTATTCCGAAATTTCATCCGCAGAAAACTGTCCATTATCCTGAAACTTTATCCGCAGAAAACTATCCATTATCCTGAAACTTTATCCACAGAAAACTATCCATTATCCTGAAACTTTATTCACAGAAAACTATCCATTATCCTTGCTTCTGTGACTGGGCTCATTGGCGTGCTGATGATGGCACTTTGTAAGGTCGGCTCCTCCTATGAGATGTTGTTTGTGGGGCGGACACTAACTGGGTTTACACTTGGTGAGTCGGTTTGTTCTACTAAGTGGTGGGTTTGTTAGACAGGGTGGGTGTGTTTGCTAGATTAGTTAGTGGGTTTGGGGGTCATCCATAAATGACGTCACGCTTTTTTGACGATTTTTACCTCCCCCCTACCCTTCGTCACACATCGTCTTAAAAAGTCAGACCCCCCCCCTAAAATGACGTCACATCTCTGTCTACACCCCCCCCCCCCTCGAAATTGCAGTTGAATTTTTCGTAAAACATCGATACTTTTCCAAAATCTTGTCTGAACTCTGTCAAAATAGAGTATTTTAATAAATTCCTATTTTAAAAAAGTGTGTATTAAAACGCGTAATAACGTCTAAAATTAGTTTTCCAACATTACTTTTTGTTAATGCAAAGTGTGACGTCGCACGATCTGACCCCCCCCCTCCCCCTCATCACACACCGTCAAAAAAATACGGACCCCCCCCTCCCCCTATGAATGTGACGTCATTTATGGACGACCCCTTGTTAGACTTATTGGGTTGGTTTGTTCAACTAGGTAAGTGGGTTGGTTGTACTATGTGAGTGAGGTTAGGTGACTCGGGATCCTTTGTACGGGTGTAAACTAAACTTTAGATTTTCGGGTTGGTAAATGTCCAGCTTAATGCTGACCACACTATCTCTTCATATGCCGAGATCACAGAAACAAGTGAACTCTACTTCACTTGCCCCGTAGACCGTCAGGTTTGAAAGGGAAACTTTACTTTACTTAAATGTCCAGCTGCATTTAGAAAAAGAAAAACTCAATAAACACATTTTATAATTTTATGCCAACATATTTATTAATACTTAATTTTTAAAAATCGAACAAAATATCATTTATGTTACGGCAAGTCTCACTAATGCAATTTTCACCTTCACGTGTGTTTTTGGTGTATCTAGCCTGGGGTCTGAGCTTGGCCCCGGCCTACCTGGTGGAGATGGCACTGCCCAGTATGCGGGGCAGCGTGGCCCTGATGAACCAGCTGTTCCAGAGCTTTTCCTTCTTCGTCGCTCAAGTTATGGGCTACACGGAACTGCTGGGGAATGAGCACTATTGGTGCTACCTTCTTGGTGAGTTACCTCGATTTTTACATTTTTAAAAAAAAATGTTCAGTCGTTATAAGTTTAAAGTTATGGGCTACACGGAACTGCTGGGGAATGAGCACTATTGGTGCTACCTTTTTGGTGAGTTACCTCGATTTTTACATTAAAAAAATCTACAGTCGTTATAAGTTTAAAGAAATACTTTTCGAGAAAATGAATGGAATCACGTGCAAATGAGTAGGCCAATAGTGGGGACTTTTAACTGAAATTGTAACCCATAAAACTGTGTCTAAATATTTGGATTCGATCTACAGGTTTCCCAGTTATTTTCTTTGGCCTGCAGATCATTCTGCTGCCATTTTGTCCCGAGAGTCCCAGATATCTTTTGATGAATAAAAACGACACAGAGGGCGCCACAAGAGGTAAACACATACGGAAGCCCACTTATCGTAGAAAGTAGTGTTCTGTTGACATTAACTGTATCATTTATAAACTCATTCATCTAGAGCTGAAGAATGAAACATTAGCATTTAGCTAAAGCACAGAGCCAACCTTCTTTATGCCACAGTGTTTCTTCCAGTCATCTCTTCGGGTATCCCCCCCCCCCCCGAACGAAATGGAATTTATATAGAAAACATACTTTACCACTGTCCGACCCCCCCCCCCTCGAAAAAATATCAAGAGCCCCCCCCCCCCCCCCCCCAGAGAAAATAGTCTGGAAAAACACTGTATGCTAGCGATGTGGTTTTAATGTGTCCTAGTTAGTGTGGAGTAGGCCTTACCCACAGCCCAAAGCTCCATAATTATCCACAAAACTTCCAGAAGGTCTTTACTTAAAAACAATAACTATTTAGTACTAGCCGTCCCGGCCAGGCCCTGCTCTGGCTTCTGTGAAAAACCTTTCTGTTAAAGACCATTACCTGTGTGTTTATTAATCATCATAAACCCGGCATTGCCCACCCAAACCACAACCAACCAAAACCTAAACAACAAAACGCAAACATAACGCTAACACAATTACAAATACAAACGAAAACAAAAACCTAACAACAAACCCAACCACAACCACAAACACTAATACAAACACAAAGAAAAAACAAACAAAAAAGCAAACGAAAACAAAAACCTAACAACAAACCCAACCACAACCACAAAAACCAATACGAACACAAAGAAAAAAAAACGAAAAAGCAAACGAAAACAAACCAAATCCAAACTCAAAACCAACCACAAACACAAATACAAACCCAAAGAAAAAACACAATCGAAAACGAAAAAAGAAAGAACAAAAACGAACCAAAACGCAACCACTAACGCAAACCCAACCTAAACACAAAGAAAACACTAACGCGTACATAAACGCAAAGTGCTCACAGTCTAGCCCGGGGCGGAATCGCCTGTTTCAGCTTAATAAACGACTATAGTACCCCAACTTATTCATAGTCTTTTGCACTCACTTAAACGAACGTAGTCGCCAAACCGAACACGGGAGGCCCGGGGCCCCAAATAGCACCCTGTCTGGGCACCAGGGGACGCCCGGATTCGATTCACTTCAAGACTATAGTAACCTTTCTTATCTATACTCTAGCGCACTGTTTAAAGCGAAATTATGCACCATAGCGCTCACAGGATAGCCCAGAGCGCCAAATTGAACCCTGGTGGGGCGCCGGCGGACGCGCCTGTTTCAATTTAATGAACAATTATAATACTCCAAGCTTATCCGTAAAATACCTACAACATTTGCACTTGATCAATCCCCGCTAATTATGTAATTATTTTTTTCCCAACACCAAAACAAATTAATAAAAAGTAAATTCTTTTCCCCTAATGCAATGTTTTATAAAGGGAAGTAATTGTGTTTTCCTAATTTATCAAAGGGAAGTAAGTGCTAAAGGACTAAATATAAATAATTTTCAGACATAATTAGAATTTTTGTTATTTTTTAAAAATTATGTTTAATGAACATGCCGACAATTATTACTATCAGTTAGAAAAATGAAAACTATTTCCCAACACTTTCAATAGTAATTTTTTAACTCATAAATTTAGACTAAGAGCACGATAATAGTCTAACACTTAAATCCATGGAAGTATGTCAACGACAAACAAACAAACTTATTTTTACATACAGAATTGAGCTTTATATATTAGAAGATGTAAAAATCTGTATACATATTTCTTTTTTCCCCGGTGTTCGTTTAGCATTACAGATAATTCGAAACAGAAAAAATGTAGAGAAAGATATCGCTATGCTGCACCAAGAACTGAAAGAGTCAGCAACTGACGCTGAGGTGAGACTTTTTTCTTACCTTAACAACTGAATACAGTCAAATGTATTTTAACACGCGGTCCTGAACAGACAAAATAATAAGCCCTACAGAAGCTGCTTGTCAATTATTTTTAAAATATAAAATTTCTAAATTATTTCTGCGATCTATTTTTTTAAAAATCGAAATGCTAGTAGTCAGAGGCGTCGCGAGACGGAGGCGGGGGGTACGAACCGCACCGGGTGACACCCGACCTAGCGACGCCACTGCTAGAACTTTCAAAAAAGCACTTTGCATCTAAGTGGGACAGACTGGGGGCAACCTGTTGACTAAAACCAAACAAAAGGTTCTTTTTAATTATATAGAGGGTTCACGGGTCACTCGGCTTTCATTAAAAGGGATCGCCACTCGAGAAATTTTGAGAACCTGTGTTCTAGAAAGAGAAACTTCTAATCCATGTTGCTGACGGCTAAGTTCATTTATAACTTCTAAGAATTGGTGTTTATGTTAGAACATCGTCGTTCCTTCATTCCATCACATTCCTATGCTTGAACTTCGAAATCTATAACATACATTATCACGGCGTGTGTTTTCATACAGGTATCTGTTATCAAGCTGTTTAAAAGTCCGCTTCTTCGAAGACCTTTAGTGATTGCCATTGTGATGGGCCTCCAGCAAAACTGGTGTGGGATGAACGCGGTAAGACGACAAATTTATTAATAGGCGACATTTTAACAAACAGTTTTAAAACTTTTTTTTTAAATTGACGTCTTGTAGTAAACTTTTAAAACTTATTTTTTCAAATTTATTTTCAGATTTTGTTCTTTTCCACCCAACTTTTTAAATCCGCAGGCTTGGACGACAGGAACGCGAGATACGCAACTTCGGGCACAGGTCTCACTTTCTTTTTGTGCAATGTATTCGCCATTTTTCTCTTGACGAGGTTCGGCCGGAAGACGCTATTTCAAATGGGAACCATCGGGATGGCCGTGTGTTCAGCTGTCATCGCGCTCACTATGTTGTATCAGGTACAATAGATTTGTCTCGCGTTTTTATTTTCTGGAATATTAATCATAATAATTTCAGAATATTAAGAGAGCAGCTGAATGCCTGTAGCCTGTAGATAAGGTCCACTCAAAACAAACTCTTAAATAGTATAGAGTATGTTTTTCGTAGCCTTTTATAACATATTGCATTAGATCTAATATCCCATTAATTAATAAAGAATTTTTAACTGTAACCCTTTCCTCCATATTTCCACTTTAGGACGAGGTGAATGCTCTCAGATATGTGAATATTGTGGTCTCACTACTTGTCATAGTCTGCTATTCATTGGGACCAAGTAAGTCGAACCCGTTAGGTCTACACCAGACTCCCTCCCCCTGAACGAAATAGAATTTATATAGAAAATATATACTTTACCAGTGTCCACCCATCCCCCCCCCCTCCAATCGGAAAATTTAGTCCACTCATCAATGGTCTATATCTTTAAGTGTTCAGTCCGCATTAGTAATGTCATTCTCATCTATGGTGTATTCTTAAGTATTAAGTCCACAATTCTTGCCTTGTACACTTGTACACCATGCACATATGCTTACAGTTTGCGTGTTCTGGGTGATGCTGAGTGAGCTATTTCCCAACAGTGCTCGTGGGACGGGATTTAGTATAGCCATCTTGTGCGCCATGTTGGGATTCTTCTCGCACTGTTACATATTTCCTATACTGCTGGTAAGTGTTCGGCACTGCACTACTACATATTCTTCGTGTTCTCTCCTCAATTTAACCTACACATTCTTCGTGTTCTTTCTACAATCCAAACTACACAATCTATATGATCTCTCTACAATCCAACCTACACATTCTTTATGTTCTCTCCACAATCCAACCTACACATTCTTTATGTTCTCTCTAAAATCCAACCTACACATTTTTTATGTTCTCTCTACAATCCAACCTACACATTCTTTATGTTCTCTCCACAATCCAACCTACACATTCTTTGTGTTCTCTCTACAATCCAACCTGAAATCGTACACATTCTCTGTGTTCTCTCTACAATCCAACCTACACATTCTTCGCGTTCTCTCTACAATCCAACCTACACATTCTTTGTGTTCTCTCTACAATCCAACCTACACATTTTTCGTGTTCTCTCCACAATCCAACCTACACATTCTTTATGTAATCTCTACAATCCAACCTACACACCTACACATTTTTTATGTTCTTGCCACAATCCAACCTACACAATCTTTATGTTCTTTCCACAGTCCAAATTCATTCATTATGTTCTTTCCGCTGTCCAACCTACACATTACTTATGTTCTCTCCACAGTCCAACCTGAAATCTTACACATTCTTCGTGTTCTGTGGAATCGACATAGCCATGGCCATTTTCATCCACTTTTACGTCCCTGAGACCAAAAACAAATCGTTCGCTGAGATCGCCAAGTCATGGGCCACATCAGCTGACTTGGACAAGACCCTGGCAAACATGAACCAAGACATTGCGGTCGACATTGAGAAGAAATCTGAACCTTCGCTTCAAGAAAATGTCAATGAATGTTTGTGATTTCTGAACTTGATGCGATTCTTGAATAGAATTTTGTTACCGGCCTAGGTTTTTTTGGGAAATGATATTTTAAAATTCGAAGTAAACCTTAAAAAAAAAAAATTCATTGAAACTTAGGCCTACGTGTGGACGAAACAATACAACTCTTTTAGTGGTTATTTCTATAATTTATTTTACTACATGTTTTAGAAGCCTATTTTGAAGTAAACTATTTGATTATGGGCTTTGTGATCTCATTTGATTATATGCCTTAGAGCTGATTACTTGGCCGGGGAACACAATAAACATCCCAGAATCCCCCTTGGTCAACGAGCTAAATCAACATTTTGCGCATGCAGTTAATTCTTCAGACTTTAGACGTTGCTGCCCCTTAAGTCTGTAAAAGAAAATATGTTTACATGTATAGCCTTTCCCTATGTTGATTCCATTGGACAAGTGTAAAAGAAAAAAGCTGATGATCTGAGTTGAGTTGTATAACATTTTTAAAAAATGCAAGATGATTGTTTTTCATTTTGGCTATCATTATTGTTGTTGTTTTTTTCATTCTTTAGAATGGTATCATCATAGCTAATACGTATCGATCTAACGTTAATTGTGTTTTATCCTATTTTGAGCTTGGCACACAGGGACTAGCCTTTAGCACCAGTGCCATCGTCAGGTTATTTAGCTCCCCAGGCAAAACTTATTAAAAGCGCCCCCCATCCCGCAATTTTTTTCGTGCCCCCGTATTATCAGAGGCGTAGCGTCCCTTCCCAGCGCCCGGGGACAAACTTTCGATTTGCACCCCCCTCCCCTCAAACTTTCAATTTGTTTTTCCAACCCATTTGGCGCCCCCTACGGACAGCGCCCTAGGCGACCGCCTAGTACGCCTTATAGGCAGTGCCGGCCCTGTTTAGCACAGTGGTTCTTAACCTTTTTGTGTGTACAGAACCCTACCAGCTTCATATGCACATTTGCCGAACTCTTCTTAATAGTTCTCTTGTCCGCACTGAAAAGAATTCGTCGAGTGTGTGTCTGGACCTCCGGCGAACCCCTGAGACTGACTCACCGAACCCATGGGGTTAAGAACGACTGCTCAAGAACTACTGTAACGAAGATAGAAATAATAATTATCATTAAAAAATTTAAAAAAAAAACCCACGTTTTCTGATTAGAGTGAAAGTACCGAACCTTGTTTTTATCAAATTACGATTACTAGGTTATGTCCCTTTTTTGTACAAATCAATAGGAGTCTAAAATGATCAATAAAATTTTTCCATGGATCAATTTAGTAATAATAATAATTGAATATTGTATTGTCATCGGAAACAAAGCTTCCCTGAAAATTTCAGCGCGCTAACTAACTGGGACGTGCCCGAAATTTCGATAGCAAGATTTGATGGAAAGACAAACAAACAAACAGACGCGAAAGCAAGTTAAAGAAAACGTGGGGAAAAATTACCCCGTTCTCCAGGAAACTTACTACGAATTTAAAGCCTTTAGTTTTACAAGTCGAATACCCTTTTAAGTCCGATGGTCAGTCTAATCACATCTGAAGGCGAGATTATAAATGCTGGTACAGTACCCAGTAGTGTCACAAATCGGAGGGAGGGTGCGGTCCGCCTATTTACGGGGTGACACCAAATCGAAAAATATCGTAACATATAGTGAAAAAATCCCTTTTAGGGGTTGACACCAAATCGAAAAAAAAATCACAAAATATATTGACAAAACAATGTTTTGATCCAGTTTAAATATTTTTAAAGTATGTCGACAGTTGTAACACCAAATCCAATTTTGGAGGGAAGGGGGTGACACGGTCAGTTACCGCATGGGATGATACTCGACCTCGTTATACCAATGACAGTATCAGTCATGGATACACAACATAAAGAAGAATATGTATTGTATGGTAAGTTATAAGGGCTATTGAAATATGGCCGCTACTTGTATTTACTCATTGTTGTCTTCAACAGGGTAGTTCAAAGCTTATTCCAGGACATTTTTGATTGGTTTGGTCATGTATTGTGATTTGTTATTCAATCATCTGTTAAATTATGTAAAACATGTCATAAATATGACCAAATAAAAGAAATATTAATTAATTACCTCCACCGCACTAGCTTCGTTGGAATTTACGTAGCTAAACTAAGGTTTTACCGAATCCGATACCAAATATTAAAATAAGCGTTAATTAAATTATAACAAATAAACGGAAGGGATTTCCCCTAAACTTTTTGGAACATTCTTATATAACACTACGGGGAATGGCAACTCTGGATATAGACAATAACTTGAGTATAGTTACATTTTCGTTATAGACATCTACGTCACACCTGTTTAGAAGAGGATAATTTAGATGAGCACAACCGTACGGCCGAAAAAAAAAGATGGATCTAAATATTTCACAAGTAAATTCAGTTTAGAGAAAAACATAGAAAATCAAGTAGTTTTTAATAAACGTTTCATCAATAAACCTCTTCAAATGATTTGGCACTTTTGCTGTAATTTGCGTCCTAAAATATAATTATAGCTTGTTTATGTTCTAATGACCTTTGATATAGTGTAGCAGCTGAGGATTAAAGTATTTATCCACATATACTGGAGTTCAGTCATAATGAGACATTTACATTCACAATAATAGAATTCTCCTGTTTACCCAGACAAGTACACATGAAGTACAAGAGTGCCTTGAAAGTCAAGGTGAGGCAGATCTACAAACACACCTCGCAGGTTGTAAGAAAAATCCTGGCCACCTCGGATTGATACCTGTCAAAATTTTAGCACTAGAGCACTTTCCTTCCGGTTACCATGACAACGACCTATATGACCTAACCAGTTTGTTTTGTGTGGCTCATGATGTAGAGGTAGGCAATGAACTTGAGGCGATGATTTGATTGTCTATGTAAAAAAGTAATGGACAAGAGTCGTAAAAATGTGGACTAGATGACCAGTATAGCGTCACATCCTAATAGCTGTTTATAGGTCATTGGGTACACAGAGACGTTGTAGATGGCTTGACCAGGTACACGTACAACACTTGTACCTGTCCAAGTTATAGTACGGCTCTGGTGTACAGGCTAGGTTGTGACTGGCTGTCTGCCCATCCCCACAGTGGCGCCGACGTAAATAGATTAAAATGATAGTGGCTTGTGGATTGACTGAGTTGATTGTGAACGTCAACATAATATGACACATGAGGAAATTTAAATTAACAAAAATCGTCGTGTACAATGTTTACAGCAAATAAACTCTACGCATTCGACTTTGTTAGCATGCAAAACTTAATAACAAGAATTCAGTTCAATAAAAAAATAAAAAACAAATGAGAGGCGGGTCACTTGGAAGTCACGTTCGAATATACGGCTCGAGTCTGTTGGCTCTCCCTGAAACTATACAACCCTGATCGAAACATTACTCACGTTGTGGCAGATATGGCGGATACAGATACAGGTAAATTCTACTTAAATCTGCCCTTTTTCCCACCTAATCTGAAAGGTTAAATTTTAGTAAGAAAAACTGAGCAAACAATTTTCGAAGGAAAGCAATGAACAATGACGGACATACCTTAGCTCTAATCATTAAGACATAATCACTTTATCGTAAACTCCAATGAAAGCTACCGACAGATTATTTCCCTTACCTGATAGTGATCTGTAAAGTCGACTGAACAGAATATAATTCGGTGTTAACTTGACGTTGATGTACAGAAATTATAGACCTAGAAAAGAGATCACGGAAAAGAAAAAGAACTCAATACAATTACTTTTTAAAAAACATGAGACATATAGGTATATCTGATTTACATTTTAAAAAGTGCCAAAGCTAACAGTACCAAGCTAACAGTTGCAATTTCTTCATGTGTTAAGTCCACAACTTGCGCGTACTGATCAACTGCTAACTTGTTACAGAGATCCTTTCAGATATTCACCGGCCCCGTTCGTACGAAATCATGAAAATATGTTATATATAAAATATATACTTTAACCAGTGTCGGCTCCCACCCACATACAACAAAGACATTTTAAGTGCGCCCCCCCCCATCCCCGGATAAATGCGTCTAAAAAACGTGATCCTCTTATTTGCGTGAAATATGGAATGGCTAGTTGAGCCGAAATTACCTTTCTTGATGGTGCAATAAAAATATGGAGTGTCTAGTTGAGCCGAAATTTCCAGTCTTCTTGGTGCAATAAAAATATAACTAAAACTCTGACTGGTTAATATAATTATACTCACATGATCACAAATATTGTTATATATCTCTATACTACTAAAACTCAACTTTGTTTACATGTTTGAATATTTATTTGATTTTTTTTGTTTGTCTGATTGGGTAATGGAGAGAAACTGTATAGAGCTGTAAAATAGTAAAACAGACTGTTAATCACAAATTTATTTAAAGACGTTAACTAATTTATTGATTTATTCATTGGTAGATTAACCACATTAATTTTAAGTTCAGAAAAACGACTTTACTTTGAGTGAATAGAGATGTCACATGATTTGTTTACTTTTTAGTACAATAAATGGCGGCTCCAATATACAAGATTTCGTATCTTATTCACATCTTTAACGCGTTCTAAAGCTAATTTTCTGTCGGCTATAACTTTAACAATATGTCCGTTTGCTATTTTTATTACGTTCCAACACTTATATAAATTTTCAACTGTCTTTTTCATTTAGTTTTACAATAAATTTCTCTAGCTCTACAATCTGTTCAAGAAAGTTATTTATAGATCTAGATCTAGAATCTAGGTCAAACCAAAGATTAACTAGTTAAAACTACAATCCATTTTGAAATCATAACACATTTTTGAGTTTCTTTATTAAACTACTTTAGTCCTTAAATACTTGGTATAAATCTTTTTGATTTATCTATCTAGATCTAGAATAGGTCTAATCTAGATCTAGCAAGAGATACGCAAAAACTCGACTTAAGCAAACCAGTCGTAGAATATAGAATATAGATAATTCTCTCTAGATTTAGATAGTTATGAGTTTCTATAGGCCTATACTAAACTATTTCAGACCTTTATTATTATTTTATATAATCTTTGTTTGTTTAGCTATGGAATTGGCTAATTTAAGATAAAATTTAATTTGAAAGTTACTAGACTTAGATCTAGATCTAGATAACGCCTATACGCGTAAATCAGGTTGCATAAGGAGACTCAAAGTATTATTATATAGCACAAAAAAAACATCAGTGACGTCACGAGCCTAGATAGCTAAGTTGTTAGTGTAATAGCCTTTCATGCGGTTGGCACGGTTCTAGACACATCACGTCAGTGTTAAAAAAAAATTCAATTTGTTTTTTTTTAGATGTGAATGATAAAGTTGCCTATCTGAACTTGGCGGGATACAGGGCAGGTGAAGTAGAGTTCATCTGTTTCTTTGTCCTAAGGATAGTGTGGTCAGAGACATGCTCGGCCGGAATTGTTTTTTAAACAATAAAAACATGTTGTCTGAGACTTGGCGGGACACTGGGCAGGCGAAGTAGAGTTCAGTAGGTTACCTGTGACGTCAATATATGAAATGATAGTGTGGTCAGACCTATGCTCAGCCGAAATCGGTGTCTTTAAAAGATAAAAAACGTCTTTTTTAATGTGGGGTCTGGTTATTTTGTGATAAGTGACAGACGTGATGTCATTTATGGATGACCCCCGAAACCCACAGTTATCCAAGGGATGACAGGGTAAGTCTAGTTTAATTTTAAAATGTTTAACAATATACTTGGTTTATTATTTGAGTTAAAAAATTAGGTATGCAATTTGTGTATTATTGCTAATTTTATCGGTTGGTGTATTTGTAACATACTTTAATTATTTGAGTGACTGTGCATAATAGGTAAGATTAGATTGAAATTTCCTGTTGGATAAAGTGTTATTGTAGGTCAAAACATTGGTAAAGTGTTATAAATTAAAATTTATGGGTCTGTTAATTTGTTCGGAAGTTAGAGGGGTCTATTGTTGGCATCATATTCATTGTTTCTTCCAGACATTTTTCTCGAGGGGGGGGGGGGGCACTTGAAATTTCCGGGGTGGGGGGTGGGGGTCGGACACTGTTATCAGTATATACCTTCTATATAAATTCCATTTCGTTCGGGGTGGAGGCGGTAGACTTTCTTCGGGTATGCCGAAGAGATGCCTGGAAGAAACTCTGATCATATTCTTGGAAGTGATGAGGACAATTATCTGGCGATGTGTAACGAGCGGAAAGGTAAAATAAGAACGTATCGGAAGTTTGACAATAGCAACTTCATACTTGATTCCGGTCATTCCCCCCCCCCCCCCCACCCACCCACCCAATTAACTACCCCCTCGTACGCAAACTCGCCCAAACAGTTACAGTAGGACATCACACCCAATCACCCGTCATTTTCAGAGGAAGGTACGGGTGGGGATAGCTCAAGATTATGTTAGGAATACGTTAGGTATAGGTTTAGATATATGTATATGTAAATGTATAGGAATACGTGTAGACGTAGGTATAGGCTTTATGCTAATGTTTAAGGTTGAGAGTGTGGTGAGGGTTGGTTTATGTTTATGCTTATATTTAGGTTTTTGGTAATTGTGTTTATGTGTAAGGGGCTGGGGAATTATTTCATTATTTTATTACAAAAAGGTGAATGTCTTTTTGTGCTCCTCTGAGGATTGTTGTGGTTTCTAGTTAAGTAGTCCGCTATTCTGGCGCTGATATGATTAGGACTTAAAATGGTTTATAATTGCTTTGTCTTGTTTATATTTTGGTGTTATTTATGCAAACATTGTTTAAGGAGTGTGGCTCCACTTTGCATTAAGTCCTGATTGTTACTTATTATTGTATTAGGGACTATTTTCTTGTGCGTAGTACTGGTTTCTTTTGTTCCTGAATGTGGTGTGTGGACAGGGAGGGACATTCTGCTGGAATGTCGAGGCCTGTGTGTTGAAGAGTTTCTGTGTAACATTAATGTGGTGTATGGACGGTGGTCCGAAATTTGGTGTTTTGTTTCGTTGAGTTCTGTTTGTTTTGTATGTCTTGAGTGTTTTGTTTTGTATGTATTGAGTGTTTTGTTTTGTCTAGATCTAGATTCTAGTTTTTTATGTAAGTTTTGGTTCCATATTTTTGTTAAATAAATTTTATTATATTGTTAAAGTTTTTGTTTTATTTCTAGTAGTTTTTTTTTTTAGACTAAGGTTAAGGTTAGGGTTTAACCACTGTGGGTTCTACCACGGTTGCACTGACCGGACAGATTAGTTAGTTAAGCCTAGGGAAGGGTAGGATAGAATTTAGAGATCCCCCACCCCTACCAGGGCTTACAAATTGGTAGCACGAGTGGGGTCAGTGCTTTAGTCTAGTTAAATTTTTGTTTTTCTGTTAGGACTAGGTTAGTTTAGATAAATTTTTGTTTTATAGGCCCTTTTGGAACCATATGTGTTTAGTTTGTGTTTAGTGTAGGGATTGTTTAAACACCCAATTCGGACGAGATGGCGGGGCACCCCATGAACATCATTATTGTGCCACCCAGAAAGGTTAAAATCCAGAGGTTCCATGGAGACAGCCATGTCTCGTTGGTGGAACGTTTCATTGAAGAGGTGCAGGTCGCATGGAAGGCAAGGAAAGACCTGTCTGCTGAAGAAAAGAAAAGACCTCCTCTGGGAGCACCTTGGGGAGTCTGTTAAAGAGGGGCAATGATCTGGAGCAGGACCCTGAGGCAACTTTAATACTCCTGAGGGACATTTACGGGGAAAAGCATAGCATCCCCCAACTGATGTCCCAGTTTCAAAGGGTGGTGCAGGGCCCAAATGAGACAGTGAGGTCTTATTCCCACCGTCTGCACCAAGCCTTTTGGGTGCTTACAGCCAGGCAAGCAAACCGGCACAGGGCCCCTTATGAGTCCAGTCTTCCTGCGAGACCAGTTTGTGCAGAACCTCAACCAACCCTCTGTTAGGCGCCAGCTGGAAGAAATGGTCTTCCGTGACCAAAAGGCAACTTTCATTGTCCTAAGGGATGCAGCTATCAGGTGGGCACAAGACGAATGCCCAGGCAGAGAATCTGAGAGTGTAACAACTCCAAACACCAGGCCTGATATGCAAACGTTTGTACCTCCCACTAAATCCTACCTGGAGGACAGAGTAGACAAATTGGCAGCACAAATCTCTAGCGTTTCTGCTCTCGTTTCCCCAAGGGGAACGCCTTTTTCACCCGATAAGCAGAGACCGACTTTGAGGACCAGGTCCTGCTTCAAATGTCACCAGCTCGGCCACATAGCCCGTAACTGCTATGGCAACATAATAATGTGTCCCGCTTTTAATCTGTTCACCTATTTTTTTAACATTGTTCTGTTCACATGTCTGGTGTCTGCATTTTTGAATTTTTATTGCTTGCAGGTACTGCAAGCTTTAAAGGGGGTGAATGTAAGGGGCTGGAGAGTTATTTAATTATTTTATTACAAAAAGGTGAATGTCTTTTTGTGTTCCTCTGAGAATTGTTGTTGTTTCTAGTTAAATAGTCCGCTATTCTGGCGCTCATATGATTAGGACTTAAAATGGTTTATAATTGCTTTGTCTTGTTTATATTTTGATGTTATTTATGCAAACATTGTTTAAGGAGTGTGGCTCCACTTTGCATTAAGTCCTGATTGTTACTTATTATTGTATTAGGGACTATTTTCTTGTGCGTAGTACTGGTTTCTTTTGTTCCTGAATGTGGTGTGTGGACAGGGAGGGACATTCTGCTGGAATGTCGAGGCCTGTGTGTTGAAGAGTTTCTGTGTCACATTTATGTGGTGTATGGACGGTGGTCCGAAATTGGGTGTTTTGTTTCGTTGAGTTCTGTTTGTTTTGTATGTCTTGAGTGTTTTGTTTTGTCTAGATCTAGATTCTAGTTTTTTTATGTAAGTTTTGGTTCCATATTTTTGTTAAATAAATTTTATTATATTGTTAAAGTTTTTGTTTTATTTTTAGTAGTTTTTTTTTTATTTAGACTAAGGTTAAGGTTAGGGTTTAACCACTGTGTGTTCTACCACGGTTGCACTGACCGGACAGATTAGTTAGTTAAGCCTAGGGAAGGGTAGATAGATTTTAGGTATCCCCCAACCCCCTGGCAGGGCTGACATATGTTTAGAGGTTGTAGTGTGTGTTAGGTCTTATGTTTGTGTTTATGCTTGAGTATGTGTGTATGTTTTTATTTGTGTGGTTTTTATTTAAGTCGTAGAAGTGCTGGGAGAGAAGAAGGTTTGTGGTTGTGGTGAGCGCTGGTTTATGTTTTTGTTTATGTTCATGATTGAGGTTTTAGTAAGGGTTAGGGTTAAGTTAAAGTTAAAGTTTATGTTTATATGGTGTTTTTTTAGGCTTATAGTTAAGTTTAGGATTTATATATACTTTCTGTATTCGCCTTTAGACATTAATTAAAAATTTAATATATTTCCAAAACACGGGCAGCGCCGGGTACATGATGCTTACTAAACACGCAAGTCGCGGTTCTTTACGGAGCATGACCGGGACGGCTAGTATTTTATAAAAGTTTGAGTGTTTTTACAACAGTATTACATACGGTAATAATCGTATTCTATATATTCTTGTTAAGCCGGAAAAAAGTACAAAAGCAAGTGTACATCAAACACTAATCATCTATTATTAAAACTAGATCAGTCTCGTTAAATAAAATGCAAAAATAACATTTACAAACATGTGTTGCTGAAATGACAATGAAACATTGTTAAAACAATGGAACCCCGTTATCGACGTTTTCTACGGCCTTCATTACCACAACGACAGTAAAACAAAGTAGGTCAAACGACAGCCTACATTAAACGGTGACACCTGGTATGATCCGCACCCCACCCCACACCCAACATCTCTACGGCTCAGGTTCTATTAGTTTTATCAGACTGGTCATTTCACAGAGATAGCAAAGCAATGTGTCTCTTGATGTCAGAGGCGTAGCGACCCCTCCCGAACATTCAGTTTGGCGCCCCGCCATATATATATATATATATATATATATATATATATATATATGTGTGTGTGTGTGTGTGTGTGTGTGTGTGTGTGTGTGTGTGTGTGTGCGACAGTCTTGAAAAAAAATAATAATTACGCTGTATGATTGTCGTTCCCTAAAACTTAACTCAACGCTAATTAAATTCCCCTTAAGATGCATTATCCTTTAAAGATGATGATTAGTAATGTCAGAAAAAAAATATTGTAGCGGTGCTTATTCGTTTAGGACAGTCTTTTTATTTTTTATCTTTGGAACAGTCTCTTTTATGATATAGTATATATTTGGATTATAAGTTTGTTAGATTAAGGTCATACAATTGACATACAATAGCAAATTATTGTTCACATTGGAATACGATATGGGTATTTCGTTGACTGGTTGATTGTATAATGAAACAAGCTAGAGGAAAAAAACATTTCTTTTCTAAGTGTTAAAAGAGTTATCTAGTAACCGATCCAGTACAAATCCTGCGATTTTTGTTGGTGAAAAAGCGCCCCCCCCCTCCCTCCCCAACATCTTGGACAAAAATGGTAGAGCGGATTTTAAACGTCACTAACTCTATTTATGTTACACAATCGTAAAATACGCTTTTAGTTCGATGGGTTCTTTTCTGATCGATAAGGGTTATTTATTCCTTATTTTTTACCGATTTTAGTCTTCGAAAAAGCGCCCCCCTCTCCATCGAGGAAAGCTGGAAAGCAATTTTTCCGGTCACTGTTTCTTAAGGATATACCTTTTACAGTTACTCAATCAAGGTAGAAAACAGTTAAATCAGTATGCAAAGGCTCTCAGCCGTTAATTTCTTTACTTTGACTGTTTATAATTATAAAACTGCAGCTTAAAATGAGCTTGTAATTTTTTTCTACCCCTTTTGGCGCACCCTTAGGGTCTGCGCCCGGGGCGGCCGTCCTTCCCGCCCTCCCCTGCTACACCTCTGCTTGATGTCACCCGACCTCCTTCCGAATCCTTGTTTAATGATACATGTTCTGTAACAATTTAATAATACAAATGATTATCAAACCTTTCTTTGAAAATTCATCCTTTTTTTCGTCTTGGTGTCACCCATCTAAATATATTATCCTCTATTGATTAAATACTGTAAAATAAGCATCAATGTAGCTTAATCTATTACAAAATCTATAAGTTATGAAGAATTAAATTGAAATCGAACACGACATGCTTCAGTCTAGAGTTAAGGAATAAAACAGACCCAGCTACTAAATAGTTCGATTAAACGTTTCTCAAGTGCAATCGCTTTGGTTTCCTCGCTCCACTAGGGCGGGGATCCCAGTGGTTTCAAAGGATATTTGTATCACCCACTGATTGGGGATGTCCATTAATTTCGCACTTGTGCGGTCAGCACCCACTCCTCCCCTAACGCCACCACCTCTGATAACACGAAAACTTTATTTCTAGTAGCATCGTTCGCAAGGCACATGTGTAGTATGTAGGCTAATGATTTCTACTCAAAGATGGCGGGTTGTCAAACATGTGGTTTTCAAAATTCATTGTTATTGTGTGTATTAAGGCCATTGACTCCGATTTCAGCCTGCTTTTCTTTTTGGATTTGCTTCCATAGCCTTTGTCCAACCAAGTACAAACTACAAGGCAGCAGTTGTTTGATTTTGGAGCTTTTTATAAGCTAAGAATTTTGAATGCTTGATTGTATTACATTTAAATACTACATAGTTTTCTGTAACTGCTTCGTTTGCTTCCAGCCTTCTTTAATTTTTTTACTTTCTATTATATACAGAGTAGAGAGAAAGTCTTGTAATCGTGAAAAAAAAATCGAGATTTTTGCAAATCTCGACGTTTTACACCTCCCTGAGTCGGAGAAACATAATATTGCAATCTTGTCCGTATGTCTGTGTGTGTATGTGTGTGTGTGTATGTATGTGTGTCTGTAAACACGATAACTTGAGTACCGTTATAGCTAGGCTGATGAAATTTCATATATAAGTATTTTATTAAATGTGTAGATCCGTATCAACTTTTGAGCGATTTCCGATAACCGGAAGTGGAACTTTTTCTACTATCAATTTTTCAAAAGCCTATAACCAGAGTGCTATTTCAGATAGATACATGAAATTTAACATGTAAGTAAAAGATCTAATTCTTTGCCTTCTGTCAAATTTTGAAGAAGTAATTTACGCTTTTTCCGATTTCTCAAAAAACGCATGAGAATGTATGAAATACTAATAATTTTCCGAACTATTATACACAAATTGCTTAGCGTTCGCTTGGTGCGCAATTCCTTTTTCTTATTATATTTTTAAAAGTTTAAGTAATTTAAAATGGATTAAAAATCATGTCTGTACTGTGTTGTGCCATCTCCCGTAGTGTTATATAAGAATATTCGAGAAAATTTAGGTGAGTTTACTCCCGGTTTATTTTTCTTCACTATTAAGAAGCGATAACTGCTAATTTCTTGGACGCACCTATACCCAGGGTGAGGGTTAGCGTGCAGGTGCGCTGAGCAAGGGCAGTGGTCAGGGTAAAAAAGACCGAGTTAATCGGTTACCGGCCCTATTATCGCACCAGAGAGAGGGGAGGAAGAGGCGGAGCACAGGATGGCGGTAGAATACCATAACGTCACAGTAGTTATTTGTTATTAGATCCCGCTTCAAAATTTAAAAACCATCAAACCTTCCAAAAATGCAACAAGTGTAAAAATCTTTCAACGCTATTTTGTTGATATGGATGGGAACAAATATATGTGCACGCATTTCTGAATATAAAAGTTTTGTGGCGGTAAGTATATTGATTTTATTTATTTTGTTGACAGTTTGTACAAGAAAGACTAGGGGACATTACTCTTACTCTACTCAGTCGTCGCTACGAGACTGTAGATCTAGAATCTAGATCCACATTGCTAGATTCTAGATTTCTAGTTCTAATAATCTAAGCTCATAACTTAGACTGTATTAGATATATTCTACTAGATATCTAGATCTAGTATATCTATTAAGAATATGATGGCTCGCACTCAGTCTACAACTTAAATCGAATACAGGTCTAGATCTAGATTTAGAAAAAAAAATTAGATCTACTATCTAAATGCAAACCCGGTAAAACTCCATTTTAGCGTATTTTATTCCTCGCTTCACGTTCACCTCCAGTTGAGCGTATTTTATTATAAACAACCGAAATACACAAAAAAAAGTTAGGAAAACATTGGGCTTATTTCTTTATGAATTTTTGTTTTAGTTTTTGATAATTAACTTCTGTCGAACTTGAGAAAAGTCCAAATTTGGAATGTTGAATGTGCTATGTTCGTGTGTCAGTTGAGATTTTCATGGCAGCGGTTGAAGTACGAAGCTCAAAATTGCAAGGCGGTTAAGTTTGTATTGTTACAAGTATCTCCCACGCTTGATAAATAGACTTACATGAACTCACAATGACCCCAAAACTGAGGCCAACACAATTTCAAATAGCTATAGCACAAGCTATGACGTATGCTGGTAATTAAAGTCAATGTGAACTCACGGTGAACCCTCGACCGTGTAGGGATTTTTCTTCCACTGACGATCACACTGACGATTACATGCTATTTAATTGGAACTGTCCTAATGTTTTTTTATGTTTTTTTTTTCAAATACCTTGTCTAATTAAAACTCACATTCATAGAAAAATATAAGTAGATCTAGCTCTAATCCTAGTGTTTTCCTAACGTTTTTGTGTGTTTCGGTTGTGTTTATAATAACATTCGCTCAACCGGAGGTGAACGTGAAGCGGCGAATAAAATACGCTAAAATTTAAGTGTTAAGATAACAAGAATGTAATCAATTCGATCTAGATTTGAGATCTAGTTTAGTTAGATAACCTGTTTTTAATTTTTAATTAATTTTTTTTAGATCTAGCTAGATCTAGCTATTTACTAGATCTAGATATAGTAGAGTGTAGATAGATCTAGATGATAGATTCTAGAAGACAAAAAGAAATCAGTGAAGTGAATAACTGAAATACATTTCTTGTAAACCGGAGTTCATCAGCTATTTTAGGCCTTTAATTTTCTCTCTTGAATAAGTAAAATAAAATCAGCTTCTTTGTGTGAAATACCACAACCTTGTGTTCAAACTAAACTTCTCCATTTTATTTTTTATCCTTGCCAGATAAATATTAAACTGACGACTCTCATAAGTTCGGCTTGAGTGGGCGTAGCGAGGGGGGGCGGGGGGTGCGGACCGCACCGGGTGACACCATTTAGGGGAGTGACACCAAGGCAAAAAATAGTAAAATATATAGAGAAAAATTTGAGAGGGGTGCAAATCGAAAGTTTGAGGGGGGGGGGGGGATGCAAATCGAAAGTTTGAGGGGGAAGGGGTGCAAATCGAAAATTGAAAGTTTGTCCGCGGGAAGAGTCGCTACGCCTCAGGGAGGGGGGGGGGGGGGTGACACCATTAAGTGCCGCACCGGGTGACATTCGACCTCGCTACGCCACTGCTTTAGTGTAACCAATAGTACTGGATTATACATTTTGTTTGCTGTCCAGTTGTTCGGCCTTGTTGTCAGAAACAGAAACTGGAGTATCCGGCGTGTAGTGTAACCGCAGCCTAACCCTCACTACAACGTCAACCTCGTATATAAATACGAAAATAAAAATGAACATAAAGTAAATCATATACATAAACCAGCCCTCACCTCAGTTTCAACCACAAACATATACATATACATAAACCCTCTCCCCTTCTCGTACTTTTACGCCTAAAAAGCAACACCATAAAAACAAATATTAACACTGACCCTTATAACAACCTCAAGCTGAAAGATAAACACAAACATAAACAAAAGCCCAAACGACGGTTTTATTTAGAATGTTTAAATAAAAAATAATTTGCTTTCGTATAACAATTACTCACTGAAGTCAGCGGTGTATCATCGCAATTCGGCGTCCACCCAATTAAGCTTATTGTGTTTAATCTTTAATTTATATGGCGAATAAATAATAGACAACCCATTTCATCTATTTAAGCTAATATACTTAGCTATAATTACGATAATATAATACGTATAAATTGTAATTTCCGCTGCATAGTGCTTCTGAGTGAATATTCAGTAAATACCATGCTTCTGTGTTGTGTATTATGAGTTTTCCCAAATTATGAGAATGTAGACTAAGCGTAGCTAACATGTTTGAGTTGTGACGCTTGCGATGAAGTGTAATCCAGCTGCAATTTTTTAGCTATTTTTTCCAGTATAACATGAGCTGTGTTAACGATTGGTATATAGACCAATCAAATAAGCGATTCGCCTACATTTTAAAAAAACACACCATATTTAAAATTAGTGACGTCACTCTACTTGACACCTATCTCCCCATCCCCACCATCCCACTTGAGTTCAACCGGTCCCAATCGGCTCACTCTCAGATAATAAAGTTTTTAAACGATTTTAAACTAAGAGCTTTCAGAGATCGCGAGCTACTGATGGTTATAAGCAAATGTTAATAAAGCGAAAGTAAAAAATAAAATATCTAAACATCTTTCTAATAACAAGCTTTCAAAAGCACTGAAATAAAAAAAATAACACTATTTTGCTTCCTTTCATAAAAGCTTTGGTCGCTCAATGAGATCTTTTAGCGACAAGAGCTTTTATGAGATAAAGCAAGTTAGTTTTATTTTCTTATTTTCAGTGCAATTAAAAGCTTTTATTATAAATGCTTTTTATGTTTGTTTTATTTAAAAATGTAGTCGAAATGAATCACCAATAGTCAGACGCAATAGTTTGCATCCAAAACCACAAAATTGTTTAGATGTTAAACAGATTTTTGCATTAATTAAATCAATCTTAGTTCTCCCATACATGGCGGCACCCTGAGACAAAGACCATCGGTAAACGTATGCCATTCATTTGTGACCCATTTACGACCAGCTAAATCTATTAGTAGGCTTTTTCTTATCAGGCCTACGCTTTTAATGTGCTATGAGTTTTGTCTGCTTAAAAAAAAAGCTTGATTATTTACATTAGTTTCGTTTGTTTCCAGCTGACATAGGTTTTTTTTAAAAATCGCTTTGGTTAATCTTAACATCCATCACTAATCATTACAAAAAGACAGACAGCACATTGTGAGGCCACAAACTTCTCTCTCTCTCTCTCTCTCTCTCTCTCTCTCTCTCTCTCTCATCCTCTCTCTCTCTCTCTCTCTCTCTTTCTATCTCTCTCTAAAAAAAATAATTAAAAAATCGTAGTTTATGTGATAATGAGGTTCTATATGTTGTTCTTTTTCATTTCAAGAAAATAAAAAATAAAATGTATGCTCCGTCGCATTTCTTAACACCCCACCATTTCATCCCCGTCTTAGTACATTTTCTCCAAGTTCACCCTCGTGCGTGACGTCATGTAACACCGACTTGTAAGCTAATTTTATGGAAATGGATACCGTAATTAAAAAAAAACACGCAAAGAACAACACAATATCTCTCGACTCAGAATAAGCCAAATAACAGACTGAGGTGTCCAGTTCAGCGCCATTCTTGTGATATTATTTGTATTCGTTCCGAGGACGTGCACAATCCAGCGCCATCTTGTTTTTTTTTTTATTTATTTCAAAAGGTTCCTTTTCCCATTTGATCCCAATAGTATATCATTGAAGATTGTATTAGGTCAGTGAATGTCTTTTACCCTTCTTTAGCACTTAGTTTAGAAAAAGTCAAGTGATCCTCTGGTGGCGCATGATACTTTCTTGTATTCGCTGCCATACATTATGCTAAACACATTATTTTTTAAGTCTGCATTTGGTCGACTTATGTTTTGAATAGTTGCAAAGGCTTGTTTGGCTTTAGAAATGCGTGTTTTAATTTCAGCTGGACAGTGCTAGTATGTGCGGGGAGGTGAGAGGGGGTTTTTTCTGTTTGTATTCATTTTTCATGTTAATGCTTCGATTATATATTAACAAACTCGGCATAATAAGCACACAGTTCTCTGATAATTGTGACAGTTAAAGTAGAGCTAAGATCAGTTTAAATAGGTATTGTACTAAGCTTAAATTGAGAAGTGGTAAGTGTAATTGAATTTCAAAATGATTACACATTTACTTAGTTGATCAAGTTGCTCCGTTAAGTGTTTTTGAGGAATTAATATTATTTGTGGTTGGTGTATTTGCAATATACGTTAGTTTTTCAAGTACGCCCCTTTATGTGTAAAACAGCTTAGAGTAGATTGGAGCTTGTGCTGGATTAAGTGTTAAAGTAGGTAGTAATTAGTTATAAATTAATCCATGCATGCATTATCTTAGGTTAAATTAAACGTCCTTACGGTATAGATGATATGTTTAAAATGTGAGACAAGGGAAGATTTGCCATAACAAAATGTTAGCACTCAACCATGCCCCCCCCCACCTTCCGTCATCCTTCCCTCCCCCTCCTTCCCCGTCATTACCTTATCGAAGCAATTATTCCCAGTACATAACCTTCTACACATACCCCCGCCTAAACAACTTTAGTAGAACATTATCTCCCAATCAATTATCCATCGATCATTTAGAGAAAGAAATACGAGTAGGAAATATGAATATGTGGTTGAGGTATTGGACGTAGATATGGATGTTGATGTGGATGAAGGTGTAGATATATAGGTGGAGGTAGATAATGGTGATGCTATAATTTAATATGTTATAAGTCTATACATTTAATTGTAAATGTCAAATTCAACCTGATCAATAGTTACTATACTATTTAATGTAGTAGCGTATTACTATTCGTTTTTACGATCAGAATTAAATATATTTCATCATAAATGTTAAAACATCACATCGTAGCTAGGAGGGGGGGGGGCGGAGACGGCCGCCCCCGGCGCCGACCATAGGAGGGCGCCAAAAGGGGTAGAAAAATAATTTAAAAGCTCATTTTAAGCTGCAGTTTTGAATTATAAACAGTCAAAGTTAAAAACTTAAACGGCTACGAGTACACTGATTTAACTATTTGTACCTTGATTTTGTAACTATAAAACATATACCCTTAAGAAACAGTGGCCGAAAAAAAAAACACTTTCCAGCTTTCCTAGATGAAGGGGGGGGCGCTTTTTCGAAGACCACAATCGGAAAAATGTACACTGGATTAGATAGTAGATAACATCACTTATAAAAGAAATCAATTGTAAAAGTTCCCTTTCAAACCTGACGGTCTACAGGGAAAGTGAAGTAGAGTTCACTTGTTTCTGGGACCTCAGCATATGAAGAGATATTGTGGTCAGCACTATGTCCAGCCGCCTTTACTTACCCTAACGTGAGTTAGGTACCCATCAGAGTTGGGTGGACACAGGGATGGGCTACTGACTTGAACTTGGATTCGAACTCGAGACTTACGGGTTAGCAGTCCAGCTCTCTACCCAGAAATAATTTTTTGTACTAAAGCTTATTTTACGATTGTGTAGCATGAAAAATAGAGTAAGTTACGTTTTAAACTCGCTATACCAACTTCGTCCAAGATGGTGAGGAGAGGAGCAGGCGCTTTTTAATCAACAAAAATCGCAGGATTTGTACTAGATCGGTAAGTGATAACTCTTATAACACTCAGAAAAGAAACAAATTATATAAACGCTTTATGTACGATTTCACTACTCAGTTTTGTTAAGAAATGACGCGACTAGTTCTTTGTACGATTCTAACGATTCTCTCAACTTCAAAGTAAGAGATCATATACTTTTACTTGATTGCATTACATCTTACCTGGATCACTGCATTAAAAATAAATAAATATCACGGATTTTTTTTATCGCTATCCGATCAGTAAAATAGCAGACTGTCGGAGCGGGTGGGTGGAAGGCAACACTCTTTGCCGAAATTAAGAGAGAAGCAAATTAGTATATTGTATTGAATAGATTATTTTATTCCTTTTTTCTTAATAGTTGTATCGTCCACACTGATATAAACAGGTAGGATTAAACTCTTTTTAGTGTTCAACGAGCCTTTGTTTTATTTATTTAGTCTTGTCTTTTTAAAACGTTTGTGGTTTATTGACTTATAAGTTGCGCGACGCACTTGATTACCCGTAACGGTGTGTTTTTATGTTCACAACTCGTATGTTATAAAGAAATCGGTATTTAGTTCACTAGAACGTATCAAGATCACTCATACGTGACTGTGAAGGTCGATCGGGTGCGTTCAAGTACTGACATATATATAATTCTCTTCTGGGAGCTGTTAGAAAACAAGCTGCAAGCGCGCCTTATAGTCCCCTCTCTTCTTCATTCTTCACTAGGCATAAATCAACCTCCCCCATCCCCACATGGTCTGGTGAGCTGTGGTTCACGCTTAATGTTTATATTATTAGAGACGGTCCATTTAATTGACGGCTATTAGGGGCAGATAATTTAGTTTTTAAATTATTTGAAACTAAGGGGAGATAACAAGTTCTGCTTGATATTTTCATTGTCGTCTGTAAACTGTCGTCACGGGAGGCTGCTTTCATGGTGGGTGGGGGGGGGGGGGGGCATGCGAAACAGTGTGTACCTGCAGGAGTGTGTACCTCAGTCGCTCCTGTGTCCTCAGTTGCTTTGGTATCTCCTACAGTCGTCTGAGCTACGTTTGCCCCGAAGCATTGTTTTGATTTTGCTCCTTTGTTTCCTAACAATGGCCACCGCTTCAAATATATTTCGTGGAGTCAACAGGTCTTTCCATGTAGTCGAAATTCCTTCATCAGGTAACTGTTTATTCCTATCAGTCGCGTATTTTTGGAAAAAGGTCATCGACGAAACTGTTGCTCTCGAACTTCGCAAGATGGCTGTAAGCTTTGTTTGCGAACATTGGGACAACTATGGCGACGCCCTGTCCGTTGTTCTTACTCATGGGAGCACAGTCATACACTCTGCTCAACAATACGCTGCCTACATGACTACTTCCGGCGTTTATGGTGGCGAGGCTGAAATTGTGGCGATGTCTCAAATACCTCCCGCTACTATCGCTATTAACTTTCGAGAACGTCCACATGACCCTCCTCGAGTTTACAATCCGGGTCAACGTCTCTCCATATCCCTGCTATGTAGCGGTCCTTTGGATCATGGCCATTACGAAGTTCTCTTGCCTTTCACAAACACACGTGATGACCTTCTGGTGCCATCTGTTGACAACGTCGGCATGTGCACCAACATTACGCACCCATGTGATCTCCACACTGATGTGACGTCACCTGTCCACTCTCCTGTTACTGATGAACATTTACAAACGCCGGGTGTTCATTGCAACATCGGCTTTAAACAGTTCACACGAAAAAATAATCATAAAGCACATTTAGAAACACACTCCAGTCTACAAACAACTTATTCCACGGATATCCTTGACTCCATCAGATTCAAATTTGCCTTTCACCTTTACGAGCAGACAATTTCCTGTCAGATTAGCCTTTGCCATGACAATTAATAAAGCACAGGGCCAAATATTCAAAAAGATATGCCTGTATCTTCCAAAACCTATTTTCACGTATGGACAATTATATGTTGCTCTCTCCAGAGGTACTTTTTATCATTCTCTCACAAAAGTGTGCCCAAACCCACCCTTTTTGGACAACAGTGTTTATCAGGAAGTCTTGGGTCACTAAATAGCGGCGTACGTTACGCCGCGGGACGACTAGTTTATTATATTTAAATATGTCATGAAATCGTCCTCTTTTTAAAAAAAAATTCTTTAAAAAAATACCTACAACCGATCTGAGAAAAAGAAAACCTCCGCATAAGATGACGACAGTCGCTAACCAAAACCTGGAGAAAGTGTTCGTTCGATTGGTTGTCAACTAGCACCAACACTCTATGTTTTCGTTTCAACAACCACGAAAACCGGTTTTTCAAGTTTTCAAGACTTTCTCTACGATCGTTCATGTCCTTTCTGCACTGACTTACAGTTTTGTGCAGCACTAGTTTTATCTCCTTGTGTGCAGTTAATCTAACTTCACGAGCCATCATCGTCCTCGTTCAAGGTAGGTCTATGGGTGTTTCCCATTTCTTACAATATTATTTAGCTGAAAGTATCGTGTAAATAATTTCTTCAGCTTTTAATTTTTATGGTTTAACAAGCCATTTGAATCAATGCATGCTGGACCTTATTAGCATGAACGCATGCAAAGTTGGTGCTGTTACATTTTCACAATCGACAAATACAGCATCTGGGTAAGTTTTAATAATTTTCCGTTGAATGCCTCTTTGATATAAAATGCCGCGTTATCATCTTTTTTAACTACGAAAATCGTTAGTAAAAACACGTTTTTCTTTCAATGTTTCCAATATTTTACTTACCAAGCATTCCTCATCCTCGCTATTTAGTTGACAATAACCCGAAATAATTCTTTTAATTCAATGTTTATATTTCCATTTATATGTACATACCGCAGTTTTTCTACTCATATTAGAAGTTGAATATACCATTATTAGGGACGGAGTGGTCTAGCGGTAGAGACGGTAGTCTCGAGTTCGAATCCGTGTTCAAGTCAGTAGACTGTCCCTGAGTCCACCCAACTCTGATGGGTAGCTAACTCACATTAGGAAAAGTAAAGGCGGCTGGGCATAGTGCTGACTACACTATCTTTTCATATGCTGAGGTCACAGAAACAAGTGAACTCTATTTCACTTGTCCTAAAGACCGTCGGGTTTGAAAAGGGAACTTTACTTTTTGCTTTTAAACCATTATCGCCTTATAGTTTGCAGCTTTTATTTGTGAGATAAATAGCTTCTTTATAGTTGAGTAAAGATCAATAATTTTATTTTGATTTCTGTGTTAGATAAGTATGCGACACTTCAGACTTCTTTCTATCTTTGCAGATGCTTAGCTAAAGCTACATCATCAATTGCCATATGCTTAAATTTTGCTATGGAAATACCTAGTGTTTTCACTTGTCGTTTCTTCTTGCTTTGGTAATGTGCACCGCCTCAGTGGGGGTTGGTGTGATGTTCACCTACTGATATTTACATCTTTTTGGGACTAATCCTTAGCGACAACACAAACACTCGCGTTGTGTAAAAAGACCAAATTTATTTCACGCAGCCAAGCGTAGCCACACGGTAGCGTAACACGCGCTAACGTAAGCATTTATGTAAAGTGGACTACAGGAGGATCAGGGGTGCTATATAGACCTAAAAAAGCATCAATAAAATAGGTCACCAAATGGTTTAGAAAATACAACTTGTGCCCAGGATTACCAAAGCTTGCAACAAGGGGCGGATTAAGCTTCAGCGGGGCCCATAGCTGAAACTTTTTCCGGGACCCCCCTCAACTATATATATATATATATATATATATATATATATATATATATATATATATATATATATATATATATATATACATGTAGTTTATATAATGACATATCGCAAAACAGAGGCCTTCCCAGAAATAAAGGTCGAATGGAATAAACTAAAGGTTAACAGAAGCCATGGCATAGACAAAGAATGTTACATTTAATGTAATGTTAAATTTCATTGAAATATAAGAGCATTTAAAGTAACCATTATTTATTTACTAATGCAAAATAAATTATGAATCCATACATTTATTACATTTCTTTTTATTTAGAACTAAAGACCAAGTAACTTTTATAGGGAACATTTTCGAGTTTTCCTGATCGCAAACTCCTCTATTAGTTCTGTATAATTCAGTGAGCTTACAATGTGAGAGCATACTAAGTCTCTGTTGTCCCATAGTGCTTCTAAGATCGCTTTTAATCTTTTTCATTTTGGAAAATGAGCGCTCTCCGCTCAGTGGCGGAACTAGAAAAAAATGGCCCCCCCGCAAAAAATTTTTTTAGGCCCCTATATATATATATATCTATATGTATATATATATATATATATATATATATATATATATATATATATATATCGGGTGCAGTGGCGTAGCGAGGTCGGGTGTCACCCGGTGCGGCACTTAATGGTGTCACCCCCCCAGAGGCATAGAGACCCTTCCCAGGGACAAACTTTCAAATTTTCGATTTGCACCCCCCCCCCCCTCAAGTTTTCGATTTGCACCCCCCCCCCCCCTCAAGTTTTCGATTTGCACCCCCCCCTCGAGTTTTTCTCTATATATTTTGCTATTTTTTGCCTTGGTGTCACCCCCCTAAATGGTGTCACCCGGTGCGGTCCGCACCCCCCCCCCCCCGAAAGAAATTAAATTTATATAATTTATATAGAAAATATATACTTTTAACAGTGTCCGCCCCCCCCCCCCCTCCGAAAATTTCAAGTGCCCCCCCCCCCCCCCCCGAAGAAAAAAGTCTGGAAGAAACACTGCCAAAGACCCACCCATATTATAACCGAATATAACCCCTCCCCGTTACGGGCTAAACATGAAATTAAACATTAATACATTCAAAGGTGATATAGATCTTTTGGTTGTTTTTAGGCTTAAAAGCTAGATCATTGTATCCTAAATTTGATTAACTTTAATGTATTTAGTGTTAATAACTAATGTTCAATTAATACGTGTACTAATTATAAAACAATTAATAATATAAAGACGAGCCTTACCTTCCTTGTTGTGTGAATTAGACTCGTCAACAAAATACTTCATCAGGTAAATGAACAACTACTGACTAGTGTCTTTAACAAAATGTGCAGAAGTAGTCAGTTTACAGTTCAGTAGTTCATAGACGGTTCGTTAATCTATGCATTACATCTTATTGTAAGAGTAAGGGTGTGGTGAGGGGTAGAGGTGAGGGGTAGGGGTGAGAGGGGGATGAGGGGGGAGGGGTGAGAGTTGGGAAGGTTCAAGGGAAGGGGACTAGAAAGTGCCGATAAACATCTACATCAATAGTGCCGACTTTTTCCGGTCGTCTAGAAGACCAGAATAGTCGCCGCAACATTTCCCCAGCCCGATTTCAAAGCGTGCCGGCAAAAACTTCAGATGCTTCGCTAAAGGGAGATAACTTAAACTTTCACAAGTTTATTGATACAGTTGTTAAAGTAAAAATGAACGCAATTATAAATGTATGACATCGAAATAAATAATTATATTTTTTGTAGAGTCCAGGCCAGTAGTTTAAACACACAATCATATATATATATATATATATATATATATATATATATATATATATATATATATATATATATATATATATTTAATAATGTAAACAATATAACAATCCTTTTTTTGTTCTCCTAATCGACGCCACTAAAAGTAAAAAGGTAGGCTACGTCTTTGAAGTTGTCTATATGTCTGGCGGTCTCTCGAGCTATATTCTGTACATTTTTTTCAAAGACGTTTGCCGACTATCGTGTTTTTTTGTAACTGTAGAAGAAAGATAACTCGACCTCCACCTAATTTAAAAAAAAAAAATTAATTTTTTTTTTTTTTAATTTTTTTTTTACATTTTTTTTTTAAATAATTTAGCCAGGATTTTTGGGCCCCCAATCGGTCTGCCCCCCTCCCCCGCATTGCGGTGTCTGGCGGCACTGTAGTTCCGCCCCTGCGTCTTTGAAGTTGTCTATATGTCTGGCGGTCTCTCGAGCTATAGTCTGTACATTTTTTTTCAAAGACGTTTGCCGACTATCGTGTTTTTTTGTAACTGTAGAAGAAAGATAACTCGACCTCCACCTAATTTTTAAAAAAAAAAATTTAATTTTTTTTTGTTTTAATTTTTTTTTTTACATTTTTTTTAAAAAATAATTTAGCCAGGATTTTTGGGCCCCCAATCGGTCTGCCCCCCTCCCCCGCATTGCGGTGTCTGGCGGCACTGTAGTTCCGCCCCTGCGTCTTTGAAGTTGTCTATATGTCTGGCGGTCTCTCGAGCTATAGTCTGTACATTTTTTTTCAAAGACGTTTGCCGACTATCGTGTTTTTTTGTAACTGTAGAAGAAAGATAACTCGACCTCCACCTAATTTTTAAAAAAAAAATTTAATTTTTTTTTTGTTTTAATTTTTTTTTTACATTTTTTTTTAAAAATAATTTAGCCAGGATTTTTGGGCCCCCAATCGGTCTGCCCCCCTCCCCCGCATTGCGGTGTCTGGCGGCACTGTAGTTCCGCCCCTGCGTCTTTGAAGTTGTCTATATGTCTGGCGGTCTCTCGAGCTATAGTCTGTACTTTTTTTTTCAAAGACGTTTGCCGACTATCGTGTTTTTTTGTAACTGTAGAAGAAAGATAACTCGACCTCGACCTATTTTTTTTTTTTTTTTTTTTTTTTTTTTAAATTTTTTTTTTTAATTTTTTTTTAAATAATTTAGCCGGGATTTTTGGGCCCCCATTCGGTCTGGGCCCCCCCGCATTGCGGGGTCTGGCGGCACTGTAGTTCCGCCCCTGTCTCCGCTGCAGTTAGACGTCATTATAAATTCGAAGAGCAATGTGCACATTTGGAAAGCTCTGTATGCACTTGAAACTATAATAATAAATTATTTTGAAGATATACACTTAAAATTTTTAGTTGAGTACCCCAAAATATGGAAGAAGATTATGAATTCATTATTTATTGGGTATAAAATATAATATTTTATGAATGGTGGAAAACCTACGAGGGGGTTACTTTTTCAAGTTGGCCACCGTTGTCATAGTTACCAAGATTTTTCCACCATTTTTTTAGTGAAAATGCATATGCGGATGTATTTTAATAAAGCTGTAAATAAATAACTGTTTTCTAACGAGTATTAAAAAAAGTTTTTTTTTTACCGGAGCCTCCCCCTCTTAAAAAATTGTTTTACTTATCAAGACGAAAACATTGACTACGGCTAAATTCCAAGGAATTCACAACTCAAATGTTTTAATGGGTGAAACTTCGGGGCGGGGAGACAGTTTGGAGACAGGTCGGGTGTGTGTGGGGGGGGGGGGGGTAGATGCCATGCCATGTAATGGATTCTCATCCGGTTTTGTATTACTGTTCGGGACAGTGGTAACGCCTTTATTTATAGGGTTCTTCTCTCTTGGCCTGTTTGGCAATTCCTATAGTGCAATTAATACGGGTGAGAGTGTGCCTTGAACTAGAGATGTTTCGCATTTTTTTAAATCTCTAAGCCACTCGGTCAAAAGGTCAATACTTAAAAAAAAAACACTTCTACATCGGCCCGTGTCTAACCATCCACTTCGCTATGAAAATAAAAACTTTTGGTAAATGTTCTAAATGATACGAATTCCTGCACTAGCTCAGTTCCATTTTCAATAACATCCGTGCACGTCACTGCTAATTGTTCCAAATGTATCAAGCAGTCATCTAATGCAAAATCTTTTGGGTCTAAACAAGAAAACTTGGAAGAAACATCTTTAAAGTTTTGAAACCTTGTTACTTTCTCGTATATACGAAGTATAGAGAAAGTATTGTAATCGTGCAAAAAAAATCGAGATTTTTACAAATCTCGACGTTTTACACCTCACTGATACGGAAAAACATAATTTTGCAATCTTGTCCGTATGTCTGTGTGTCTGTGTGTGTGTGTGTGTCTGTGTGTGTGTGTGTGTTTAAACACGATTACTTGAGTACCGTTACAGCTAGGTTGATGAAACTTCATATACAAGTATTTGATCAAAATCGTAGATCCGTATCAACTTTTGAGCGAATTCCGATAACCGGAATTGGTACTTTTTCTACTTTGAATTTTTCAAAAGCCTATAACTTGAGTACTATTTCAGATAGATAAATGAAATTTCACATGTAAGTAAAAGATCTAATTCTCTACCTTCTGTTAAATTTTGAGTAATTTCCGTTGACGGGAAGTACTAATTTACGCTATTTCCGATTTCTCAAAAACGCATTTAAATTTATAAAGTACTAATAATATTGCGCACCATTATGAACATATTTATTCGGCGTTCGCTTGGTGTGCAATACTTTTTTCTATGAGATTCTATTTTATTTTAAAAAGTTTATGTATTTAAAATGGATTAAAAATCATAACTATATCCCGAGTTCCCATCCCCTGTTGTTTTATATAAGAATATTCGAGAAAGTTTAGGGGAGATCACTCCCGGTTTATGTTGGTAATAGTTATGACAGAGTTCAGTGACACTAAACAAATTTGAACAATGAACTTTTTCCTTAAGTCAGATATCGGAATATCCTCTGCATCTTCGTCATTGAATCTTATTCTTTTTGTATATCCTGTATTGGGTGGATGGATGGATGGATGGATGGATGAGACGGGATAGATGGATGAGACGGGATAGATGGATTAGACGGGATAGATGGATGAGACTGGATAGATGGATAGATGGATAGATGGATAGATGGATAGATGGATAGATGGATAGATGGATAGATGGATAGATGGATAGATGGATAGATGGATAGATGGATAGATGGATAGATGGATAGATGGATAGATGGATAGATGGATAGATGGATAGATGGATAGATGGATAGATGGATAGATGGATAGATGGATAGATGGATAGATGGATAGATGGATAGATGGATAGATGGATAGATGGATAGATGGATAGATGGATAGATGGATAGATGGATAGATGGATAGATGGATAGATGGATAGATGGATAGATGGATAGATGGATAGATGGATAGATGGATAGATGGATAGATGGATAGATGGATAGATGGATAGATGGATAGATGGATAGATGGATAGATGGATAGATGGACAGATGGACAGATGGACAGATGGACAGATGGACAGATGGACAGATGGACAGATGGACAGATGGACAGATGGACAGATGGACAGATGGACAGATGGACAGATGGACAGATGGACAGATGGACAGATGGACAGATGGACAGATGGACAGATGGACAGATGGACAGATGGACAGATGGACTGGACAGATGGATAGATGGATAGATGGATAGATGGATAGATGGATAGATGGATAGATGGATAGATGGATAGATGGATAGATGGACAGATGGACAGATGGACAGATGGACAGATGGACAGATGGACAGATGGACAGATGGACAGATGGACAGATGGACAGATGGACAGATGGACAGATGGATAGATGGATAGATGGATAGATGGATAGATGGATAGACGGATAGACGGATAGACGGATAGACGGATAGGCGGATAGGCGGATAGACGGATAGACGGATAGACGGATAGATGGATAGATGGATAGATGGATTGATGGATAGATGGATAGATGAATGGATGGATGGATGGATGGGATGGGAGGGGCGGGACTGGACGAATAAATGGATGGGACTGGATGGATAAATGGATTGATGTGACGGAACGGGATTGATGGAAGGATGAGACGAGATGGATGGATGGATGAGACGGGATGGAAGAATTGATGAATGAATGGATGGTATACACGCAGAAACATGCACATTTAAACATGCATGCATAAACACACACTTTGCAATAAGCCTCAACTTTTTCTTCGTGCTTTGTTTTTATTTGCGCATTTTTCGGTGTGCCATATTTAACTCAACTATCTCAAGGTTCAGTATCTTTATATAATTTTGTCTTACAATTTTCTTAGTGGACCATTTGCATAGCATAACTTGTATTGAATCAATACGAGACACTAGTTTTAATCAAATATTTTTCTTACTACAACACAAAGCTAATTTATATTATTAGTTGAATTAAATACTTTTCTGTTGTATCCATTTATATCGTCAATTAACTTCTGATGCACAGGTGCTCTTAATGTACATTTATACTAATGCACTTAAAGCAAAACATATATGTTTGCATCATACTCAACTTTCTGTAAGATATGCTAATTATTTATTCCTCATTTTTAAACCCACAGACGATAGAGTACTAGGACACATTCCTCTATCAGCCAGATCATTTAAATTGTCCCATCCAGTACTGTGGGTTGCCTTCAAAAGGAAATCTGTAAAAGGTCATAGATAATATATTTTAGAAATGGCAGGACATTATACAAGAGCTAAAATGCATGGTGCAGAGAAGTAATTTCCTTTTAATATCAACATCATTATTATCAAAAAGTTGCAAATCTTGTGTAATGAAAAACAAATAGGTGAAACTTTGTGTTGCAAATATAATTTTGCTTGAGAAAAAAAAACATGATTAAAATGTTTACCTGCACTGTTTTTAACTTGTTTTGAATCTTTAAATAAGAATTATGCATTGGAATCATTTCAAATTTAAAGGAACTGGGTTCTACAGAGAGATTAAAATCGTATTGTAAATCTAATAGGTCTTGCTGAAATAATTTTCTTCCTTGTTGACTGTATGTATACAGAAAGACAAGTCAACTATGTTAACATTCTAGTTTTTAACATTTAAATAAAAATGTACCCGTATCCCTCACTTTTTTTTTCAGTTCCTTCACCAAGCATAAGTTGTTAAGAATGTCCCTAAACGATGGTAGTGGTGAAAGTGATGGAAGTATGGAAGTAGATGAAAACAAAAATGACAACGAAGTAGAAACACCATTTCCATCTAACAAGTCTAAAATTTCGGAGAAGGAAGCGAAGTCAACTAAAGTGGAAAGAGGAAAGAAATCTGATTTTAAGGTAAACCTGCTGTAACACTATTTCCATTTTTATTCAATTTTAATGGTCTTGAAGATCACATTCTAATATTCAAAAACCTAGGTGCGCACTTCGCTGTCGGCTGATCAAACACTGAAATTTCTTTGACAGTGTCAATGATAACGAGCCCTCTCTTTGATATTATTTCTTCACTAACTCAATGATTAGGCATTATTAATTTTTTTAAAGAAAATCTTAATGGAAAACAATTCGAAATCAATAAAATGGTCAAGGACCTTTAAAATATGAAAACGCTCTAAATAAACAGTTTATTTCTTCTTTAACAATGAATAAATTAACATGTGATTGAAATAAATTTTAAAAATGTCTTTTATTATCTTATTTTTTATACATTAAGGCCCTATACAAACTATATCTCATTCTAAACCTATCATCTAGTATCTTGTTGTTGTTTTTTTAAATAATAATTTTGAATACGTCAGCTTGACGTGGGTCTACAGTCTACACGAAATATGAATATTTTTATCATTTTAAATGTAGGGTAACCTTTTATAGGGCCTATCCTATGTAATAAATAAAAAAAAATAATAAACCCTGTTAAGCAATAAAAATAAATAGCTACTGTCTACCGAATATTAGAGAAGTTTCCCTTGACAATTTTCTATTCGCATGTAGACCTATTTATTGTCTAATATAATAGCTTTTTAAAAATGTAAGTAGGACAATGGGTCGCCTTTTCATCTACAAACATCAACAATTGAAAGCAATAACGAAAAATCAAGAGTATTATAGTCGTAACGATAGTGACAAAAGAGAAAAAGTTATTTCTCATTATTTTTGCCTCCACACATTTACGTTATGCGAAAATTTAACTGGTAGTTTTTAAAATAAAGCCCATGCATGTAACAAGCCTATCTCGTTGTATATTTATTTTTAACAATATAATTGCAGTAATAAAATAGACGTTTGTGTGAACAGCGGCTACGGGGTCTCCCCTTCCGCCTCAGCGGGTATAAAGACCGAGTGACCACCAGCATTAGTTTTTTTACCTTATAACCAGAATGTAGTTCTAGTCAGATTCTCGGTGGGTGCTTGGGAAACCCCGTGCGTGAAGCGAGGTTGCTTTTGCAACTAGGCTGGGTGTTTTGTACGTTGTCTTTTGTGCGTAGTGTGTGTTTTGTACGTAGTATTTTGAATGTATTGTTTTGTATGTATTGTTTTGTTCGATGTTTTGTTTATATTACTTGTGTGTTTGGTGCGGATATTAGATGGCATTTCAAGTGCCGTAGGGGCTAGAAAGGTTGTCTGTGTGTTCAGAGCCTGGACTATCCGAGGCATCGAAGGTACATAATATTCCATCAAACGTTGTGTGTTTTGTTTGTTTAGTGTTTGTTTAGTGTTTGATTAGGATGTTTTGGGTTTGGAATAATGTTTCCGTTTTACTTTCTCGTATATACAGAGTATAGAGAAAGCATTATAATCGTGCAAAAAAATCGAGTTTTTCACAAATCTTGACATTTTACACTTCCCTGAGTCGGAAAAACACAGTTTTTCAATCTTGTCCGTATGTCTGTGTGTATGTGTGTGTGTCTGTGTATGTCTGTCTGTAAACACGATAACTTGAGTACCGTTACAGCTAGGTTGATGAAATTTCATATATAAGTATTAAATCAAAATCGTAGATCCGTATCAACTTTTGAGCGATTCCCGATAACCGGAAGTGGAACTTTTTCTACTTTGAATTTTTTTCAAAAGCCAATAACTTGAGTATTATTTCAGATAAATGAAATTTCACAGGCAAGTAAAAGTTGTAATTATCTGCCTTCTGTCAAATTGTGCGTAATTTCTGTTGACCGGAAATAGTAATTTACGTCATTTTATATTTCTCAAAAAATGCATGTGAATTTATAAACTACTAATAATATCCCACACTATTGTGCACATTTTGTACGGCGTTTACTCGGTGTGCATTTTTTTTTCTACGACATTCTATTCTACGAGAAAAATGGCCCGTTGAGGAAGGGTACAACGGGCGCTAGGCTGATAGTGCTGTCTCTTTTCTCTAAACTAAAACCAACCCACCCCCCAACCACCACCCCCACCCCCCACCCCCACCCCCACACACCACCCCCCAACCCACCCCCCACCCCCCACACACACCACCCCCTCCACACACCGATGGATAGATGGATAGATGGATAGATGGATAGATGGATAGATAGATAGATAGATAGATAGATAGATAGATAGATAGATAGATAGATAGATAGATAGATAGATAGATAGATAGATAGATAGATAGATAGATAGATAGATAGATAGATAGATAGATAGATAGATAGATAGATAGATAGATAGATAGATAGATAGATAGATAGATAGATAGATAGATAGATAGATAGATAGATAGATAGATAGATAGATAGATAGATAGATAGATAGATAGATAGATAGATAGATAGATAGATAGATAGATAGATAGATAGATAGATAGATAGATAGATAGATAGATAGATAGATAGATAGATAGATAGATAGATAGATAGATAGATAGATAGATAGATAGATAGATAGATAGATAGATAGATAGATAGATAGATAGATAGATAGATAGATAGATAGATAGATAGATAGATAGATAGATAGATAGATAGATAGATAGATAGATAGATAGATAGATAGATAGATAGATAGATAGATAGATAGATAGATAGATAGATAGATAGATAGATAGATAGATAGATAGATAGATAGATAGATAGATAGATAGATAGATAGATAGATAGATAGATAGATAGATAGATAGATAGATAGATAGATAGATAGATAGATAGATAGATAGATAGATAGATAGATAGATAGATAGATAGATAGATAGATAGATAGATAGATAGATAGATAGATAGATAGATAGATAGATAGATAGATAGATAGATAGATAGATAGATAGATAGATAGATAGATAGATAGATAGATAGATAGATAGATAGATAGATAGATAGATAGATAGATAGATAGATAGATAGATAGATAGATAGATAGATAGATAGATAGATAGATAGATAGATAGATAGATAGATAGATAGATAGATAGATAGATAGATAGATAGATAGATAGATAGATAGATAGATAGATAGATAGATAGATAGATAGATAGATAGATAGATAGATAGATAGATAGATAGATAGATAGATAGATAGATAGATAGATAGATAGATAGATAGATAGATAGATAGATAGATAGATAGATAGATAGATAGATAGATAGATAGATAGATAGATAGATAGATAGATAGATAGATAGATAGATAGATAGATAGATAGATAGATAGATAGATAGATAGATAGATAGATAGATAGATAGATAGATAGATAGATAGATAGATAGATAGATAGATAGATAGATAGATAGATAGATAGATAGATAGATAGATAGATAGATAGATAGATAGATAGATAGATAGATAGATAGATAGATAGATAGATAGATAGATAGATAGATAGATAGATAGATAGATAGATAGATAGATAGATAGATAGATAGATAGATAGATAGATAGATAGATAGATAGATAGATAGATAGATAGATAGATAGATAGATAGATAGATAGATAGATAGATAGATAGATAGATAGATAGATAGATAGATAGATAGATAGATAGATAGATAGATAGATAGATAGATAGATAGATAGATAGATAGATAGATAGATAGATAGATAGATAGATAGATAGATAGATAGATAGATAGATAGATAGATAGATAGATAGATAGATAGATAGATAGATAGATAGATAGATAGATAGATAGATAGATAGATAGATAGATAGATAGATAGATAGATAGATAGATAGATAGATAGATAGATAGATAGATAGATAGATAGATAGATAGATAGATAGATAGATAGATAGATAGATAGATAGATAGATAGATAGATAGATAGATAGATAGATAGATAGATAGATAGATAGATAGATAGATAGATAGATAGATAGATAGATAGATAGATAGATAGATAGATAGATAGATAGATAGATAGATAGATAGATAGATAGATAGATAGATAGATAGATAGATAGATAGATAGATAGATAGATAGATAGATAGATAGATAGATAGATAGATAGATAGATAGATAGATAGATAGATAGATAGATAGATAGATAGATAGATAGATAGATAGATAGATAGATAGATAGATAGATAGATAGATAGATAGATAGATAGATAGATAGATAGATAGATAGATAGATAGATAGATAGATAGATAGATAGATAGATAGATAGATAGATAGATAGATAGATAGATAGATAGATAGATAGATAGATAGATAGATAGATAGATAGATAGATAGATAGATAGATAGATAGATAGATAGATAGATAGATAGATAGATAGATAGATAGATAGATAGATAGATAGATAGATAGATAGATAGATAGATAGATAGATAGATAGATAGATAGATAGATAGATAGATAGATAGATAGATAGATAGATAGATAGATAGATAGATAGATAGATAGATAGATAGATAGATAGATAGATAGATAGATAGATAGATAGATAGATAGATAGATAGATAGATAGATAGATAGATAGATAGATAGATAGATAGATAGATAGATAGATAGATAGATAGATAGATAGATAGATAGATAGATAGATAGATAGATAGATAGATAGATAGATAGATAGATAGATAGATAGATAGATAGATAGATAGATAGATAGATAGATAGATAGATAGATAGATAGATAGATAGATAGATAGATAGATAGATAGATAGATAGATAGATAGATAGATAGATAGATAGATAGATAGATAGATAGATAGATAGATAGATAGATAGATAGATAGATAGATAGATAGATAGATAGATAGATAGATAGATAGATAGATAGATAGATAGATAGATAGATAGATAGATAGATAGATAGATAGATAGATAGATAGATAGATAGATAGATAGATAGATAGATAGATAGATAGATAGATAGATAGATAGATAGATAGATAGATAGATAGATAGATAGATAGATAGATAGATAGATAGATAGATAGATAGATAGATAGATAGATAGATAGATAGATAGATAGATAGATAGATAGATAGATAGATAGATAGATAGATAGATAGATAGATAGATAGATAGATAGATAGATAGATAGATAGATAGATAGATAGATAGATAGATAGATAGATAGATAGATAGATAGATAGATAGATAGATAGATAGATAGATAGATAGATAGATAGATAGATAGATAGATAGATAGATAGATAGATAGATAGATAGATAGATAGATAGATAGATAGATAGATAGATAGATAGATAGATAGATAGATAGATAGATAGATAGATAGATAGATAGATAGATAGATAGATAGATAGATAGATAGATAGATAGATAGATAGATAGATAGATAGATAGATAGATAGATAGATAGATAGATAGATAGATAGATAGATAGATAGATAGATAGATAGATAGATAGATAGATAGATAGATAGATAGATAGATAGATAGATAGATAGATAGATAGATAGATAGATAGATAGATAGATAGATAGATAGATAGATAGATAGATAGATAGATAGATAGATAGATAGATAGATAGATAGATAGATAGATAGATAGATAGATAGATAGATAGATAGATAGATAGATAGATAGATAGATAGATAGATAGATAGATAGATAGATAGATAGATAGATAGATAGATAGATAGATAGATAGATAGATAGATAGATAGATAGATAGATAGATAGATAGATAGATAGATAGATAGATAGATAGATAGATAGATAGATAGATAGATAGATAGATAGATAGATAGATAGATAGATAGATAGATAGATAGATAGATAGATAGATAGATAGATAGATAGATAGATAGATAGATAGATAGATAGATAGATAGATAGATAGATAGATAGATAGATAGATAGATAGATAGATAGATAGATAGATAGATAGATAGATAGATAGATAGATAGATAGATAGATAGATAGATAGATAGATAGATAGATAGATAGATAGATAGATAGATAGATAGATAGATAGATAGATAGATAGATAGATAGATAGATAGATAGATAGATAGATAGATAGATAGATAGATAGATAGATAGATAGATAGATAGATAGATAGATAGATAGATAGATAGATAGATAGATAGATAGATAGATAGATAGATAGATAGATAGATAGATAGATAGATAGATAGATAGATAGATAGATAGATAGATAGATAGATAGATAGATAGATAGATAGATAGATAGATAGATAGATAGATAGATAGATAGATAGATAGATAGATAGATAGATAGATAGATAGATAGATAGATAGATAGATAGATAGATAGATAGATAGATAGATAGATAGATAGATAGATAGATAGATAGATAGATAGATAGATAGATAGATAGATAGATAGATAGATAGATAGATAGATAGATAGATAGATAGATAGATAGATAGATAGATAGATAGATAGATAGATAGATAGATAGATAGATAGATAGATAGATAGATAGATAGATAGATAGATAGATAGATAGATAGATAGATAGATAGATAGATAGATAGATAGATAGATAGATAGATAGATAGATAGATAGATAGATAGATAGATAGATAGATAGATAGATAGATAGATAGATAGATAGATAGATAGATAGATAGATAGATAGATAGATAGATAGATAGATAGATAGATAGATAGATAGATAGATAGATAGATAGATAGATAGATAGATAGATAGATAGATAGATAGATAGATAGATAGATAGATAGATAGATAGATAGATAGATAGATAGATAGATAGATAGATAGATAGATAGATAGATAGATAGATAGATAGATAGATAGATAGATAGATAGATAGATAGATAGATAGATAGATAGATAGATAGATAGATAGATAGATAGATAGATAGATAGATAGATAGATAGATAGATAGATAGATAGATAGATAGATAGATAGATAGATAGATAGATAGATAGATAGATAGATAGATAGATAGATAGATAGATAGATAGATAGATAGATAGATAGATAGATAGATAGATAGATAGATAGATAGATAGATAGATAGATAGATAGATAGATAGATAGATAGATAGATAGATAGATAGATAGATAGATAGATAGATAGATAGATAGATAGATAGATAGATAGATAGATAGATAGATAGATAGATAGATAGATAGATAGATAGATAGATAGATAGATAGATAGATAGATAGATAGATAGATAGATAGATAGATAGATAGATAGATAGATAGATAGATAGATAGATAGATAGATAGATAGATAGATAGATAGATAGATAGATAGATAGATAGATAGATAGATAGATAGATAGATAGATAGATAGATAGATAGATAGATAGATAGATAGATAGATAGATAGATAGATAGATAGATAGATAGATAGATAGATAGATAGATAGATAGATAGATAGATAGATAGATAGATAGATAGATAGATAGATAGATAGATAGATAGATAGATAGATAGATAGATAGATAGATAGATAGATAGATAGATAGATAGATAGATAGATAGATAGATAGATAGATAGATAGATAGATAGATAGATAGATAGATAGATAGATAGATAGATAGATAGATAGATAGATAGATAGATAGATAGATAGATAGATAGATAGATAGATAGATAGATAGATAGATAGATAGATAGATAGATAGATAGATAGATAGATAGATAGATAGATAGATAGATAGATAGATAGATAGATAGATAGATAGATAGATAGATAGATAGATAGATAGATAGATAGATAGATAGATAGATAGATAGATAGATAGATAGATAGATAGATAGATAGATAGATAGATAGATAGATAGATAGATAGATAGATAGATAGATAGATAGATAGATAGATAGATAGATAGATAGATAGATAGATAGATAGATAGATAGATAGATAGATAGATAGATAGATAGATAGATAGATAGATAGATAGATAGATAGATAGATAGATAGATAGATAGATAGATAGATAGATAGATAGATAGATAGATAGATAGATAGATAGATAGATAGATAGATAGATAGATAGATAGATAGATAGATAGATAGATAGATAGATAGATAGATAGATAGATAGATAGATAGATAGATAGATAGATAGATAGATAGATAGATAGATAGATAGATAGATAGATAGATAGATAGATAGATAGATAGATAGATAGATAGATAGATAGATAGATAGATAGATAGATAGATAGATAGATAGATAGATAGATAGATAGATAGATAGATAGATAGATAGATAGATAGATAGATAGATAGATAGATAGATAGATAGATAGATAGATAGATAGATAGATAGATAGATAGATAGATAGATAGATAGATAGATAGATAGATAGATAGATAGATAGATAGATAGATAGATAGATAGATAGATAGATAGATAGATAGATAGATAGATAGATAGATAGATAGATAGATAGATAGATAGATAGATAGATAGATAGATAGATAGATAGATAGATAGATAGATAGATAGATAGATAGATAGATAGATAGATAGATAGATAGATAGATAGATAGATAGATAGATAGATAGATAGATAGATAGATAGATAGATAGATAGATAGATAGATAGATAGATAGATAGATAGATAGATAGATAGATAGATAGATAGATAGATAGATAGATAGATAGATAGATAGATAGATAGATAGATAGATAGATAGATAGATAGATAGATAGATAGATAGATAGATAGATAGATAGATAGATAGATAGATAGATAGATAGATAGATAGATAGATAGATAGATAGATAGATAGATAGATAGATAGATAGATAGATAGATAGATAGATAGATAGATAGATAGATAGATAGATAGATAGATAGATAGATAGATAGATAGATAGATAGATAGATAGATAGATAGATAGATAGATAGATAGATAGATAGATAGATAGATAGATAGATAGATAGATAGATAGATAGATAGATAGATAGATAGATAGATAGATAGATAGATAGATAGATAGATAGATAGATAGATAGATAGATAGATAGATAGATAGATAGATAGATAGATAGATAGATAGATAGATAGATAGATAGATAGATAGATAGATAGATAGATAGATAGATAGATAGATAGATAGATAGATAGATAGATAGATAGATAGATAGATAGATAGATAGATAGATAGATAGATAGATAGATAGATAGATAGATAGATAGATAGATAGATAGATAGATAGATAGATAGATAGATAGATAGATAGATAGATAGATAGATAGATAGATAGATAGATAGATAGATAGATAGATAGATAGATAGATAGATAGATAGATAGATAGATAGATAGATAGATAGATAGATAGATAGATAGATAGATAGATAGATAGATAGATAGATAGATAGATAGATAGATAGATAGATAGATAGATAGATAGATAGATAGATAGATAGATAGATAGATAGATAGATAGATAGATAGATAGATAGATAGATAGATAGATAGATAGATAGATAGATAGATAGATAGATAGATAGATAGATAGATAGATAGATAGATAGATAGATAGATAGATAGATAGATAGATAGATAGATAGATAGATAGATAGATAGATAGATAGATAGATAGATAGATAGATAGATAGATAGATAGATAGATAGATAGATAGATAGATAGATAGATAGATAGATAGATAGATAGATAGATAGATAGATAGATAGATAGATAGATAGATAGATAGATAGATAGATAGATAGATAGATAGATAGATAGATAGATAGATAGATAGATAGATAGATAGATAGATAGATAGATAGATAGATAGATAGATAGATAGATAGATAGATAGATAGATAGATAGATAGATAGATAGATAGATAGATAGATAGATAGATAGATAGATAGATAGATAGATAGATAGATAGATAGATAGATAGATAGATAGATAGATAGATAGATAGATAGATAGATAGATAGATAGATAGATAGATAGATAGATAGATAGATAGATAGATAGATAGATAGATAGATAGATAGATAGATAGATAGATAGATAGATAGATAGATAGATAGATAGATAGATAGATAGATAGATAGATAGATAGATAGATAGATAGATAGATAGATAGATAGATAGATAGATAGATAGATAGATAGATAGATAGATAGATAGATAGATAGATAGATAGATAGATAGATAGATAGATAGATAGATAGATAGATAGATAGATAGATAGATAGATAGATAGATAGATAGATAGATAGATAGATAGATAGATAGATAGATAGATAGATAGATAGATAGATAGATAGATAGATAGATAGATAGATAGATAGATAGATAGATAGATAGATAGATAGATAGATAGATAGATAGATAGATAGATAGATAGATAGATAGATAGATAGATAGATAGATAGATAGATAGATAGATAGATAGATAGATAGATAGATAGATAGATAGATAGATAGATAGATAGATAGATAGATAGATAGATAGATAGATAGATAGATAGATAGATAGATAGATAGATAGATAGATAGATAGATAGATAGATAGATAGATAGATAGATAGATAGATAGATAGATAGATAGATAGATAGATAGATAGATAGATAGATAGATAGATAGATAGATAGATAGATAGATAGATAGATAGATAGATAGATAGATAGATAGATAGATAGATAGATAGATAGATAGATAGATAGATAGATAGATAGATAGATAGATAGATAGATAGATAGATAGATAGATAGATAGATAGATAGATAGATAGATAGATAGATAGATAGATAGATAGATAGATAGATAGATAGATAGATAGATAGATAGATAGATAGATAGATAGATAGATAGATAGATAGATAGATAGATAGATAGATAGATAGATAGATAGATAGATAGATAGATAGATAGATAGATAGATAGATAGATAGATAGATAGATAGATAGATAGATAGATAGATAGATAGATAGATAGATAGATAGATAGATAGATAGATAGATAGATAGATAGATAGATAGATAGATAGATAGATAGATAGATAGATAGATAGATAGATAGATAGATAGATAGATAGATAGATAGATAGATAGATAGATAGATAGATAGATAGATAGATAGATAGATAGATAGATAGATAGATAGATAGATAGATAGATAGATAGATAGATAGATAGATAGATAGATAGATAGATAGATAGATAGATAGATAGATAGATAGATAGATAGATAGATAGATAGATAGATAGATAGATAGATAGATAGATAGATAGATAGATAGATAGATAGATAGATAGATAGATAGATAGATAGATAGATAGATAGATAGATAGATAGATAGATAGATAGATAGATAGATAGATAGATAGATAGATAGATAGATAGATAGATAGATAGATAGATAGATAGATAGATAGATAGATAGATAGATAGATAGATAGATAGATAGATAGATAGATAGATAGATAGATAGATAGATAGATAGATAGATAGATAGATAGATAGATAGATAGATAGATAGATAGATAGATAGATAGATAGATAGATAGATAGATAGATAGATAGATAGATAGATAGATAGATAGATAGATAGATAGATAGATAGATAGATAGATAGATAGATAGATAGATAGATAGATAGATAGATAGATAGATAGATAGATAGATAGATAGATAGATAGATAGATAGATAGATAGATAGATAGATAGATAGATAGATAGATAGATAGATAGATAGATAGATAGATAGATAGATAGATAGATAGATAGATAGATAGATAGATAGATAGATAGATAGATAGATAGATAGATAGATAGATAGATAGATAGATAGATAGATAGATAGATAGATAGATAGATAGATAGATAGATAGATAGATAGATAGATAGATAGATAGATAGATAGATAGATAGATAGATAGATAGATAGATAGATAGATAGATAGATAGATAGATAGATAGATAGATAGATAGATAGATAGATAGATAGATAGATAGATAGATAGATAGATAGATAGATAGATAGATAGATAGATAGATAGATAGATAGATAGATAGATAGATAGATAGATAGATAGATAGATAGATAGATAGATAGATAGATAGATAGATAGATAGATAGATAGATAGATAGATAGATAGATAGATAGATAGATAGATAGATAGATAGATAGATAGATAGATAGATAGATAGATAGATAGATAGATAGATAGATAGATAGATAGATAGATAGATAGATAGATAGATAGATAGATAGATAGATAGATAGATAGATAGATAGATAGATAGATAGATAGATAGATAGATAGATAGATAGATAGATAGATAGATAGATAGATAGATAGATAGATAGATAGATAGATAGATAGATAGATAGATAGACAGACAGCGAAACTATTATTATAGATTATAAAAAGTTTAAGTAATTAAAAATGGATTTAAAATATTGTCTATATCCTGAGTTGCCATCCTCCGTAATGTTATATAAGAATATTTGAGAAAGTTTAGGGGAGATCACTTCCGGTTTATTCCTTTTATTGCATAAATTTTCTTAGGAGTAGTTTTAACAACATCAAAACGTTACATGGCCATCGGGTGAACGACTTTGCTGAGCATTAAAAATGACGGACAGATACAAACGCTAACAGACACAATTTCATGTTTATATATATTATATAAATTACTATACATATAATTGTGTACTTTTTGTAAACTAACCTACTCACCGACCAATGAAACTCGGCTACCAGGTATCGATGTATAAAGATAAGGTAAGGGGGTAAAGAAATTTAAAAACTGGCTCAGATCATGTAGGGACGATTCCAAACTTTCTAAAGTCTGAAGGTGTTTCTCACATTTATTTCAAACAGGAAAACGGCTGGACCTTCAGGTTTTTGCTCATTTTGTTGACGGCCTACCTCGTCGTACCAGGCATTGGCTATACGATGACTTCCCTGAATGCACCCGCTGATGTAAGTTTTCACTTGCTTTTTAATTTGAACTAGACTGCCAGTTATCTTGGATAACGGTGTTTCTCGGGGGTCATCCATAAATAACATCACATCAGTCATTTATCGTAACAAAAAGAAAACAGACCCCACATTCAAAAAGACGAAAAACCTCAGACGTTTTTGTCTTTTTAAAACACCTGTTTCGGCTGAGCATTGGTGTGACCACACTATCCCTTCATATGCTGAGGTCACAAAAACAAGTCAACGCTACTTCACCTGCCCAGTGCCCCCCCCCCCCAAATCAGATATGTTTTTGTCTTTTTAATCTCCGATTTCGGCTGAGCATGGCACTGACCACACTATCCCTTCCTATGCTGACGTCACGGGTGAAGTCTACACCTACCCAACTTAACTTCACCTACCCAGTGTCCCGCCAAGTTTCAGACAACATGTTTTTATCATTTAAAAAACGGTTTCGGCTGAGCATGGTACTGACCACACTATCCCTTCCTATGCTGACGTCACGGGTGAAGTCTACACCTACCCAACTTAACTTCACCTACCCAGTGTCCCGCCAAGTTTCAGACAACATGTTTTTATCATTTAAAAAACGGTTTCGGCTGAGCATGGTACTGACCACACTATCCCTTCCTATGCTGACGTCACGGGTGAAGTCTACACCTACCCAACTTAACTTCACCTACCCAGTGTCCCGCCAAGTTTCAGACAACATGTTTTTATCATTTAAAAAACGGTTTCGGCTGAGCATGGCTGACCACACTATCCCTTCATATGCTGAGGACATAGAAACAGGTGAACTCTACTTCACCTTCCCTGTATCCCGCCAAATTCCTACAGGCAACTTTATCATTCTTACCCTTCAATGTTAGCTATCTAGGTTCTTCATATCAGAGACATATTTATTCCTATATTTTACTTTAGGTCTACATAAGAAACTTTATTTACGCGAATAGGCCCTAGTATTATTTCAAATTACATTTTATCCAAAATTATCCAAATCAATAGCTAAACAAGGATTGTTATCAAATAATTAAAGCCTGAAATAGTTTAGTGAAGTAGAGATTCTAAATCTAGATAGATCTAGATCACTTGTAGAATACGTACTCTAAAATTACATGATCATTGAAGCTAAAAAGCAAAGATTTATATCAAATATTTAAGGTCTAACATAGTTTAATAAAGAAACACAATGATTTATTTTGTTTTTAAAATTAATTTTGTTTATAACTAATTATGTTTTGTTTGACCTAGATGTTATATCTAGGATTGACCGTCCCTTCGTCTGACAGCTTATCTGTAGATCTAGAGAAACTTTTTGTATACTCAAATTAGAAGAACTGTTGAAAACTGATAATAGTGTTGGAACTATATAAAAATATGGTTAAAGCTATAGCCGTTAGAAAATTAGTTTTATAATGCGTTAAACTTTTGAATGGGCAAAAAAAAATCTTCGATGAAAGCCGCCATTATTGTATTAAAAGTAAATAAAACATGTGTGACATCACTATAAGTAAAGTCATTGTTCTGAACTTTTATAATTAAAGTGATGTATATACCAATGAATATATCAATAAATTAGTTAACGTTTTAAAATAAATTTGTGATTAACAGTTTGGTCAAAAAGAGCATTATTCTCTACCTAAATACGTATTTTACAGCTATACACATAGTGCAGATTCTCTCATGTAACCAAACAGACAAATAAACAAACAAACAAACAAATAAATATACAAACTTGTAAACAAACTTGAGTTTTTGTAGTATATAGAAAAATCGAAGAATATAGCGTTTTTATTTTGTTTGTTACTGCGGGTTGGGGTGTGCAATGTTGTGCTTCAAGTTGTTGAGAATTTAGGGACCGGGATGTTGTAGGTTTTACTTTGGGGTGTCGTTTATCGTGTCAGGCTGTGTGGTGAGAAGTGGTGTGGGTTTTATTACCCCCAGTGTGTTGTGTTGTTTGCTTTTATGTAGTGTATTGCATGGGATGGTTGGTTAATACGTTTGGTTCGTGGAGTTAATTGTGCGAGCTTTGGATTATGCTAAGTGGTCTAGTGGACGATGTCGTGTTGGCTAGGGAAGGCAGGTTGGGGGTGTGAAACAGGTAATGTGGGGATTGGTTTGTGGTTCATTCTGTCGTTTGGGTTAGAATACTGTTTTTAAGCATTTCCACTTCTGTTTTCCTCTCCCGTTAATTCTTTTTTACGTTCTCGTATATACGAAATATAGAGAAAGTCTTGTAATCGAGACGTTTTACACCTCATTGATACGGAAAAACATAATTTTGCAATCTTGTCTGTGTGTGTGTATGTAAACACGATAACTTGAGTACCGTGACAGCTAGGTTGATGAAATTTCATTTATAAGTATTTTATCAAAATCGTAGATCCATCCGTAACAACTTTTGAGTGATTTCCAATAACCGGAAGTGGTACTTTTTCTACTTTGAAATTTTTCAAAAGCCTATAGCTTGAGTACTATTTCAGATAGATAAATGAAATTTCAAATGTAAGTAAAAGATCTAATTCTCTACCTTCTGTCAAATTTTGAGTAAATTCCGTTTACCGGAAGTGCTAATTTAGGCCATTTATGATTTCTAAAAAAAAAAACGCATGTAAATTTATAAAATACTAATAATATTCCGCACTAGCATGCACATTTTGTTTGGGCGTTCGCTTGGTGCGCAATTCTTTTTACTACGAGATTATATTATATTTTTAAAAGTTTAAGTAATTAAAAATCTTGTCTATATTGCGAGTTATATAATAATATTTGAGAAAGTTTAGGGGAGATCACTCCCGGTTTATTCATTTTATTTTCGAAATTTAATATTTATTTCACAAACATTTCAAAAGAACCGTTATAAGTATAGCGTCATTCTTCCATCAACCCTCCAAATAATACATTGCAGTTTCAAACGGCGGGAAGCACAGGTTTGCAGCTCATTAGTTATAACTCACTTTTAAGTTTAAGGAATAATTTTCCTTTAAAAGTCGAATGACAGTTTGATGCATTTCACCTCATCTCTTAAAAGAATTCATGATCGAAACAAAATTTAAAAGAGACGGTGAATGGATGTCCACAGATGTCATTGCCTCCCTGTTGTGTCTGCTTGTTATAACTCACTTCGTAGTTTGAGAAATAATTTAAAAAAAAAACCCACTAATTTAAAATTCGATACCCTTTCACGTCAGCTCATAAAAGAATTCATGAACGAAACAAAATTCAAAAGAGACGGCGAATGGATGTCCACTGATGCAGTTGACTCCCTGTTTGGTCTGCTGGTCGCCGTTGTTGGAGTCGGGTCAGCAGTTGGGTCGCTCACAGCCAGCATTATTGCAGATAAGTTTGGACGGTAAGTAAGCGTGTGCATGTTCATTTTACAAGGTGTTACTTAGGTCATAATGGCCGTTTGTTTGTGGCATTGCAACTCAATTTTAACCCACTTTTAATAAGGCGATTTCGATCAAACTTTTCACATGCGTCCTTCTTCGATGACAATCCATTAATATATTTTTTTAAATTACAATATTCTGTACGGGAAAAATCAACACAATACATGTGAGCACAGTGTCAAAAATGTAAAATTTTAAAAACAAACAAATAACTTACAAATTTGCGGCTAAGTGTTCACAGCGAAGCTGATATACCGAGATCTACATTTGAAAAAAAATAAAGAAAAAGAATCGTTGACATGCCCCTTTTATACCCAATTTAACGGATGCTTGTCTACACAACTTCGGCACACTAAAAATAAAACAACGATACGCTAAATTAAAATAAAGCAAAACTAACTTTATCATTCACTCACTGAAATACATAAATAAAGAACTTCATAGATAATACTTCATGTAATATGATTTTTTTCTGCTCCCTTCTTTTCTGCAGATAAATATGCTATGTTACGGCTCTGCCTTTAAGCAATCGAAATTTCAGAGTTTCTAATAATCTTATTTTTGTTGAGGCCTATGTCAAAATTTCTGTAACCCGCTTTTGGATTTCCCTAGCGGCTGACGATCAAAGCAAATCATACTAATTTCGATGAGAGGAAATACTTGACAGTGTCAAATGAATTTTCTTCCTGTTCTAATTTAAAGTATCTTTTATGTTTGGTAGACAAGGACAATACTCGAGTAATACACGTAACTAGTGTGGTACTGGTGTTTCACAAAACAGATATGGAGATTTCTGTACCAACTAACCATCGGTACCCGTTACACGTGAATTATAGGCCTAGACATTTTAATGTTATACTTGTTTGACCAAAATCTTACTGGACTTAAATGATTCCGTTAAAAACCCGGCTGTTTAATGGTAGTTATATTGCTTTTGCCTTTTAAAAAAACCTATTTCGGCTGAGCATGGGTCTGACCACACTATCGCTCCATATATGTCATGATAATTTCCACTTCAGGTTATCGGAAGTAGCTGAAAAGTTGATACAGAACTACAAATTTGATATAATACTTTGATATGATATTTCATCAACCTAGCTGTAATGGCACTACAGTTATCGTGTTTACAGACACACATACACACAGACACATACAGACACACACAGACATACGGACAGACTTGCAAGCCCAGTTTTTTCGACTTGATTACGTATAAAACGCCGACATTTTGATAAATCTGCATTAATAATTTTAGCCCGATTAAAATAAGTCTCCTATACTTCGAATATGATGTAGTACTGAGGTGTAAAGCTATGAAAACTGTCAAAATTTAATGTGATATTTGTGCACAATAACAATACTTCCTCTATACTCTGTATACGAGAAAGTAAAAATAAACCTGATTTGGGTTTAGAACTTAGTTTGTAGCAGGAGCTAATTTGTGTAGACTAGTCTTTTATGCTCCCTCTTTGGAACAGTATCTGTTATGATGTTACATAGTTGAGACACAATTAAAATAAAAAATTAACAGAAACATTTATTGCACGAATTGAAATAAGACATGGGTATTTCGTTGACTGGTTAATCCTAATATATAAAAGCCCATGTGCGCACTTCTCTCTCTCTCTCTCTCTCTCTCTCTCTCTCTCTCTCTGTCAGCAATATCTTTTCGCAGGATATCACATCAGAATCTTCAGCGATCTATGGAGAAATTGATACGAACTTTTGTTGAAAATAATATGGTAGATGTTTTATATGTATAAACACAATTTTAAAAAATAAAAAATAAAGGCATATTCGAAATTAGAAAAACAGTTTTAATTATACAACCGGAAAAGTGTTTATAGTTGAGGCAAGGACGTCGCAATCGATGACGACACATGTCATATGTTTGAAGTACGTAAAGTACACACAACCAATGGCTTCATCTTCCAATTTTAGAATACGAAGAAATGAACTATTTCATTAAAATTTGATTTAGATTTATAGATTTACTTATAGAGACGTAATTTATGAAATGTATACAATTTGCTCGGATAAGCTAATACAAATGACTTAAAAAACAACATAAATACCATTGAAAAGCCGGGATTTTAACGGAATCATTTAAGTCTTTTAATCAATGTGTGCATTCAATACGGTGTTGTGTTGACTAATTATGTATATCATTTGGTTTTATTTTTTCTAATAGGTATTAGTAGCCTATGTTATTTTAAATGTGTCCGACTTTTAGCTATTTTATTATTTCTTTGCTTTATCACTAATATCGTTAAACCTGTAGTAAAGCACATTGCGTTTTGACCAAAAACTATTTTATAAAATATTCTTCTGAAAAATGTAGGCCTATAACATTAAAAATATGTAGACCAATAATCCACGAGAAACGGGTACCGACGGCTAGTTGTATAATAAAACAAGCAAGATGATACAAACTGGAATCCAACGTACACAACATTTCCGAAGTCTTGGATTTCGCAGATATGAGCTGCCTTCTCACAAATAGTGAGCAACAAATTGAACTGGTTGAAGAAGCAGTAATAACTGGTTTAATAATAGTAGCATGTGACGTACAGTTTAGAATCAGTAGCAAGGGTAGAGCAGGTTTTATCGTCACTAACATTTTTACGGCTACACAATCGTGCAATACGCTTTAATACGATTGGTTTCTTTTATATATAAGTGATAACGTTTATCTACTTATAAATTCAGTGTAAATACTTCAGATTTTAGTCAGCGAAAAAGCGAAAAAATACTCATGCTCATTGCAATGGCATAATTTCAGACAGTACCGTGTAAATGTTGTGATTTTATCTTAATATGATATTTCATACATAAATGAAATCAAAGAAATCTTTTCACTTTTTTGAAAAAAAATTTCAATGTAACTTTTCGTTATGCTTGTTACCACCTAAATCTGTAAATTATCCAAAAACTTTATCCGCAGAAAACTATCCATTATCCTGAAACTTTATCCACAGAAAACTATCTATTATCCTTGCTTCTGTGACTGGGCTCATTGGCGTACTGTTGATGGCACTGTGCAGGGTCGGCTCCTCCTACGAGATGTTGTTTGTGGGGCGGACACTAACTGGGTTTACACTTGGTTAGTCACTTTGTTAGACTAAGTGGGTTTGTTTGGCTAGATGGTTGGTTTCTTTTGCTAGATGGGTGGGTTTGTTCTACTGGTGTTCGGTACAAAAACACCCCAACAATACCCTCCCCCAACATAAACCCCCTGGACACCCGCCCTTACCCAATTGTGGTTTATATTAGGAAGCCTTAAACAAGATGAGAACCAAAATTAATAATTAAAAACTTAAAAGACACAAAATGCTCTGTTTTATTATAATTTTAATTTTAAAAAGAGATATTGTGAGCGATGGCTCGCAAATACTCAATTATTGTGTGCTCCAGTGGCATAGCCAGGATAGTCTCATGGGGGGAGGGGGTTTAAATTTTTTACTTTATTATATATATATATATATATATATATATATATATATATATATATATATATATATATATATATATATATATATATATATATATATATATATATATATATATATACTAGCCGTCCGGGCCAGACCCTGCTCTGGCCTCTGTGAAAAACCTATCTGTAAAGGACCATGACATTTGTGTTTTGTAATCAGCATATACCCGGCATTGCCCACCCTAATCACAACCAGCCAAAACCAAAACACAAAAAAGAACCGCGAACATAACACAAACACAACACAAACACAACACAATCACAACCCAAACACAACACATTACAATCACAACACAACACAAACAAAACACAACACAACACAAACAAAACACAACACAAACAAAAACACAACACAACACAAATAATGTAATATCCTTCTACTATTTGTTTTTACAATAAAAATTGTCTACAGTCAGAATTTAATTTATATTTCACTAGCCGTCCCGACCAGGCCATGCTCTGGCTTCTGTGAAAAACCTTTCTGTTAAAGACCATTACCTGTGTGTTTAGTAATCATCATAAACCCGGCATTGCCCACCCAAACCACAACCAACCAAAACCAAAACAACAAAACGCAAACATAACGCTAACACAATTACAAATACAAACGAAAACAAAAACCTAACAACAAACACAACCACAAACACCAATACAAACACAAAGAAAAAACAAACAAAAAAGCAAACGAAAACAAAAACCTAACAACAAACCCAACCACAACCACAAACACTAATACGAACACAAAGAAAAAAAAACGAAAAAGCAAACGAAAACAAACCAAATCCAAACGCAAAACCAACTACAAACACAAAAACAAACCCAAAGAAAAAAAAACACAAACAAAAAACCAAACGAAAACAAACCGAATCCAAACGCAAAACCAACCACAAACACAAATACAAACACAAACCCAAAGAAAAAAAACACAAACGAAAACGAAAAAAGAAAGAACAAAAACGAACCAAATCAAAACGCAACCACTAACGCAAACCCAACCTAAACACAAAGAAAACACAAACGCGAACATAAACGCAAAGTGCTCACAGTCTAGCCCGGGGCAGAATCGCCTGTTTCAGCTTAATAAACGACTATAGTACCCCAACTTATTCATAGTTTTTTGCACTCACTTAAACGAACGTAGTTGCCAAACCAAACCAAATTAACAATTATAATACTCCAAGCTTATCCGTAAAATACCTACAACATTTGCACTTGATCAATCCCCGCTAATTATGTAATTATTTTTTTCCCAACAACAAAACAAATTAATAAAAAGCAAATTCTTTTCCACTAATGCAATGTTTTATAAAGGGAAGGAATTGTGTTTTCCTAATTTATCAAAGGGAAGTAAGTGCTAATGGACTAAATATAAATAATTATCAGACATAATTAGAATTTTTGCAAAAGATGATATTTTTTTTAAAATTGTGTTTAATGAACATGCAGACAATTATTACTGTCAGTTAGAAAAATGAAAATTATTTCCCAACACTTTCAGTATTAATTTTTTAACTCATAAATTTAGACCATGAGCACGATAATAATCTAACACTTAAATCCATCGAAGTATGTCAACGACAAACTTATTACATGTTACATACAGAATTGAGCTTTATATATTAGATTATAAATGTTACAACATAACAGCATAAATAAAGTTAGTGAACGCAGAGTTGGTATAAAAGCTTACTATTAATCTTTATGGTAATCTAAATCGGTTCCATGACAAATGATCTCAGGACAAATGATCTCAGACAAAATATCTCAGACAAAATATTTCACGGACAAACAATCTCAGGATAAATTATCTCAGGACAAATTATCTCAAGGACAAATGATCTCACGGACAAAAGATACCAGGACAAAATTTATTGGCACAAATGATATCATGGACAAATGATCTCAGACAAATCTTTGTAATAGCATTTAATTTGAATAAGTAAAAATTAAAAAGAACGTACTCCTTTAGTCTGAAAGGTTTAATAAATGATAATGTATAAAACAAATAAAGTAACATTAATGTTCAAAACACGCTAAATATTTTTTTAAATGTAAATGGGTCTTCAGGTTCGTAACGTTACTATTGTTTTTATTACAGCATCAACTGAAACATAACTTTTACGTTTCTTTGCTGGCAGGTACATCGTTATGTTCACACCTCTTCAATACTATGTGATCATGTATTGTGTGAACGCTTGCTCGACATGTTCTAACTTCAGATTTCCAAATCTCTTTGACTGCTGCACCACTTATGGCTTTAATAAACATAAATTCACCAGAAAGTAATGTTCTAAAATCTTTCTGCTAGGTAACTAATGAGGCCATAGCTGAGTAAGCACCACTAATATTGCTTTGTTTGCATGCACACTACGACAAATTTAGCTCCGCGATGACTGCTGTCGTTTAAATAAGCATTTGTCACCTTATCACTAAGGTCTGACCGACGCATAACTATTGACTTTATTAGTTGTAATGTCAAATGAGGGCGGTTGTCTTTCTCTAAAGGCATGTCTCTACTATACGGGGGCGGCCACCTTGTAACGAAGGTGTGTCTTTATTGTTATTTCATCCCCTTTGATCTAGTTTCGTCCACCTGACGTGGTAGGATTGTCTCATGTTTGTCAAGCTCACCTACGCTGTCTATCGAAAAAAAAATCTTTAATCTTCGCATACTATATTAGTAATCTTAATTTTAAAATGACAATTGTATATGGCAAACACTTCTTACAATTATAATATTGGCCTATAAACGATATTAAACATGGTAAACAAAACCATATGACAGTCAATTAAAAAAATGTTCAAATCAACTTAAATTATCCAATACACTATTAAAATTTTGCTGTGAGATATTTTGTGAGATATTTTGTCTGAGATCAATTGTCCATGGTATCATTTGTCCTGATATATTTTGTCCTGGTCTCTTTTGTCCTTGAGATCATTTGTCCTGAGATCATTTATCCGTGAGATATTTTGTCTGAGATATTTTGTCTGAGATATTTTGTCTGAGATCATTTGTCCTGAGATCATTTTTCCTGTCACCTCTAAATCTAATAATTGCAACATACTGAATAATGACCCACTGTATATAATATTTAAATGTATCTCAATTATTGGGCTTACATTTTAAATTGTTACATATTTTTTAATTAGCTACTGCTTTTTGCGTTCTTAAGAGATTATTTTTTAACATAATGATAAGGTATGGGTTGGATCACATCTTTTTTACTGGTAAATGCAAAATCGATATTCACTGTTTTACTTGTTTTAAAAGTTATGCTTCTCGTTGTAAAATAAACAGCTATAGTTATGCTTTAGTTTAAGATTGCTTATTCATCTTGTGGGTAAAATTTAACTCTTATCTACAATGTTTTTATATTGTTTTAGCTAAATTTACCCGAGGTATTTAAGTATATATTCTTTAAGTACATCTGTGCGTGTTGATCAGCTTGACTCAAACTGCGTATATTTTTCTGTAGGCTACATTTATTCAGTATCCTCCCACTCCCCCTCCATAAACTTGCATATAGTTTTTAACATCAAAGATTAGCAAAATCGTATTCTACGGGACACACTTTAGGTAAACAATCACTCTAAGTTTCTAGACTCATCTTAAACCCCAATGTTAATAGGCCTCCCCCATAAAAGAGGGATCGCTGAATTGAGTCTGACAAGTCAAGTAAAGACTACACTTGTGAATGAATAAAATCTGTAGGTGGTTGTCTGTCTATAACTAGCAGTGTTAACACAAACAGCAGATGTACATGCGCTAAAGTGTACATACAAAAAAGCATCTTGCACATGCCTGACGCTGAGATAGGCACAATAAGTAAGCCAAGAAAAAGGTTTGATATCTATTTGCGATGATTTATTAAAAATGGGATATTTAGGGTACATATCATGATGGTTTTTAATTCATAGTTTCAGTAATGTGGTTGCATTTGTTTTTTTTTTGCGAAACTTGTTTTAAATTTTATTTATTTTTTCTACGAAATAGGCGCCACTATCCTTAAAGTGGTTGTAGGGGGAGCGAAGCTGGTGCCAGCCTTCAACTGAGTTGTTTATTTAAGGCATATTGTCTTCTGCACGTGTGCATATTCCACATATGAAGTGGAAACATAGATTATCTTTGACATCGACGTTGTGGTCTGCCAATATAGTAGCCCTAGAAATAGTTTGCAATTGACATTGCTTGTTGGATGAAAATTTCAGCTAATTTATCAGACATTACTAATGTGTTCAATGGGTATAGAAGCCAACGCAGATAGTATTCTAAGCTTGATAACAAAATCGCTATCAAGTTGGTAAAATTGCTGAAGACCAGAGTCCTGTATTTTTACTTCCTCGTATACGAAGTATAAAGAATGTATTGTAATCTTGCAAAAGAAAAATCGATATTTTTTTGCAAATCTTGACGTTTTACACCTTAGTAAAAATAAACATAGTTTTGCAATCTTGTCCTTATGTCTATGTGTGTGTGTGTGTGTTGTGACGGTAAAACCATCATTGAGGTCAACATCCTAGTATATAAAGGAGGAATTTTCCTAGCACGGGAGCCCACTAGACACCGACTGGAGAGTAAGAGAGCCACGACGCCATGTTGTATTTTCTAGATTAAGCAGTAATTGTCTTTAAGTCTCTTTGTATTCAGTAATGTTCTGTGTCTTTTTTTAATAACGTGTAGGTTTGTGGTGATGACTTAGGTACCTTAACCAGTGTTAGTAGTTTCAGTGTGTTATTCCTGAATTTGTAAGTTGAGTTTTTTCATCATTGTATTTTTTGTGTGCATAGTATTAGTATTTTATTATTTAGACTTGTATACATTTTAGAAGATTTTAGATTGATTAAAAGTTTATTAGTTGCAGAAGGTCTTCGTATTTGTTTTCGCCCTAGACATTAGAATTGAGTCCGTGAAGAGTTTTTGTTTTCTGGTAATCTTTTTAGTTTCTCTTATAATTCATCAGTCTAGAACCATACCCAAACGAATTCGGGTATTGCATAACATTTACACGTGGTAGAGATACGTAATGATACCCTAACGAACCAGACTGGGTATCAGATTCATCATAAGTATATCATTGTTTATACATTGACATTTTCCTGTACACTCTTCCTGGGGAAACCTACATGTTAAAGCGGAGATTTCAAGAAACCAGAGACGGAAGACCTGCGTTTTGGAGTTGAAAGGTGTTGTGCTGGGGCGACAGAGAACCTACAACAGTGTCGACAACTGCGGCCTGTGTCTGGACCACTCCAACCCAGTGTCTGGACCTCTCCAACCCAGTGTCTGGACCACTCCAACCCTGTGTCTGGTCCTCTCCAACCCTGTGTCTGGACCTCTCCAACCCTGTGTCTGAACCACTCCAACCCTGTGTCTGGACCACACCAACCCTGTGTCTGGACCACTCCTTTGTCGGAACCAATCAAGCCCTGTGTCTGGACCTCTCCAACCCTGTGTCTGAACCACTCCAACCCTGTGTCTGGACCACTCCAACCCTGTGTCTGAACCACTCCAACCCAGTGTCTGGACCTCTCCAACCCTGTGTCTGGACCTCTCCAACCCTGTGTCTGAACCACTCCAACCCTGTGTCTGGACCTCTCCAACCCTGTGTCTGGACCTCTCCAACCCTGTGTCTGGACCTCTCCAACCCAGTGTCTGGACCTCTCCAACCCTGTGTCTGAACCACTCCAACCCTGTGTCTGGACCTCTCCAACCCTGTGTCTGGACCTCTCCAACCCTGTGTCTGGACCTCTCCAACCCAGTGTCTGGACCACTCCAACCCTGTGTCTGGACCTCTCCAACCCAGTGTCTGGACCTCTCCAACCCTGTGTCTGGACCTCTCCAACCCTGTGTCTGGACCACTCCAACCCTGTGTCTGGACCACTCCAACCCTGTGTCTGGACCACTCCAACCCTGTGTCTGGACCTCTCCAACCCTGTGTCTGGACCACTCCAACCCTGTGTCTGGACCACTCCAACCCTGTGTCTGGACCACTCCAACCCTGTGTCTGGACCACTCCAACCCAGTGTCTGGACCACTCCTTTGTCGGAACCAATCAAGCCCTGTGTCTGGACCACTCCAACCCTGTGTCTGGGCCACTCCAACCCTGTGTCTGGACCACTACAACCCTGTGTCTGGGCCACTCCAACCCTGTGTCTGGACCACTACAACCCTGTGTCTGGACCACTACAACCCTGTGTCTGGACCACTCCAACCCTGTGTCTGGACCTCTCCAACCCTGTGTCTGGACCATTCCAACCCTGTGTCTGGACCACTCCAACCCTGTGTCTGGACCACTCCAACCCTGTGTCTGGACCACTCCAACCCTGTGTCTGGACCACTCCAACCCAGTGTCTGGACCACTCCTTTGTCGGAACCAATCAAGCCCTGTGTCTGGACCACTCCAACCCTGTGTCTGGGCCACTCCAACCCTGTGTCTGGACCACTACAACCCTGTGTCTGGGCCACTCCAACCCTGTGTCTGGACCACTACAACCCTGTGTCTGGACCACTACAACCCTGTGTCTGGACCACTCCAACCCAGTGTCTGGACCACTCCAACCCTGTGTCTGGACCTCTCCAACCCTGTGTCTGGACCACTACAACCCTGTGTCTGGACCTCTCCAACCCTGTGTCTGGACCATTCCAACCCTGTGTCTGGACCACTCCTGTGTCGGAACCAATCAAGCCCTGTGTTGGGACCACTCCAACCCCATGTCGGGACCACTCCTGTATCGGGACCACTCCTGTGTCGAGACCACTCCTGTGTCGGGACCACTCCAACCCTGTGAAGAGACTGCTGCGTACAATCTGTTTGTAAACCGGACAATGTGTTATTCTAATTTATAATAAATTTTGATATTGTACCCTTAGGAATTAGTAAGTTGGTTTTTTTCGGTATTATCTACCGTTGACATGTGTGTGTGTGTGTATGTCTGTAAACACGATAACTTGATGAAATTTTATATATAAGTATTATATCAAATATGTAGTTCTGTATCAACTTTTCAGCGATTTCCGATAAACGGAAGTAGAATTTATTTTACTTTCAATTTTTTAAAAAGCCTATAACTTGAGTACTATTGCAGATAGATAAATGCAATTTTACATGTAAGTGAAATATCTAATTCTCTGCCTTCTGTCAAAGTTTGAGTAATTTCCCTTGAACGAAAGTTGTAATTTACGCTATTACCGATTTCTCAAAAAACGCATGTGAGTTAATAAAGTACTAATAATATTCCGCACTGTTATACATATATTGTTTGGCCATCACTTAGTGCGCTATTTTTTTTTCTACCAGATTTTATTCTATTTTAAAAAGTAATTAAAAATAAGCTAAAAATTGTCTATTTTCTGAGTTGCCATCCCTCCGAGTGTTATATAAGAATATTCGAGAAAGTTTAGAGGAGATCACTCCCGGTTTATTTTGCTTCGTTTTACTTAACAGTCTGGATATACACTTTCACGCTTTTGTTTACAGTTATTTAAATAATAGTGTATTATTTATTTTCTACTTTTTAGTGTATTATTACATAAAAACTTGTTATTAAAACGTTTTTTTATGAATTTTTTTTCCAGTACTTTACATGTTTTATTTACAATAGAGTACATGACTAAAAACCATTGCGCGCCTATTGAACGCGATGACGCGCTATTGAACGTGATGCCGCGTGTGGAGTAGTTGGATAGAACTGCCCACCAATGTGGTCAAAATTTGTAATTAATCCATAAAAAATTATTTGGCATCCAATTAAGTCAAATTTAATGTCATAATGCATTGTCTTCATGTCTTGACCCACGTACCAATTACGAACCGTATCTGTCAGTTAGAAATGCCTGCCATTTCGCACGGACGTTTCGATCTAGACAGACAGACTAACGACAGACTGTCGACTGACGACAGATAGAGAAAGTGAGTTAAATAAAAGCTTGTAAAATAAACCGGGAGTGATCTCCCCTAAACTTTCTCGAATATTCTTATATAAAATAACAGGGGATGGGAACTCGGGCTATAGACATGATTTTTAATCCATTTTAAATACTTAAAGTTTTAAAAATAGAATAAAATCTCGTAGACAAATTAATTGCACACCAAGTGAACGCCCAATAAAAAAGCGCATAATAGTGCGCAATATTATTAGTACTTTTAAAATTTACATTAGTTTTTTGAGAAATCGGAAGTAGCGTAAATTACTACTTCCAGTCAACGGAAATTACTCAAAATTTAACAGAAGGTAGAGAATTAGATCTTTTACTTACATGTGAAATTTCATTTATCTATCTGAAATAGTACTCAAGTTATAGGCTTTTGAAAAATTCAAAGTAGGAAAAGTACCACTTCCGGTTATCGGAAATCGCTCAAAAGTTGATACGGATCTACGATTTTGATATAATACTTATATGTGAAATTTCATCAACCTAGCTGTAACGGTACTCAAGTTATCGTGTTTACACACGGACACACGGACACACAGACACACAGACACACAGACACACAGACACACACAGACATACGGACAAGATTGCAAAATTATGTTTTTCCGTATCAGTGAGGTGTAAAACGTCGAGATCTATAAAAATCTCGATTTTTTTTTGCACGATTACAATACTTTCTCTATACTTCGTATATACGAGAAAGTAAAAAGCAAGTCAAACTTAATAATTATGCCTCAATAAGCAATTTTCACTTCATCATGTGTTTATGGTGTATACAGGATGGGGTCTGAGCTTGGCCCCGGCCTACCTGGTGGAGATGGCGGTGCCGAGTATGCGGGGCAACGTGGCTCTGCTGAACCAGCTGTTCCAGAGCTTCTCCTTCTTCCTCGCTCAAGTTATGGGCTACACGGAACTGCTGGGGAATGAGCAGTATTGGCACTACCTTCTTGGTGAGTCACTTTTTATTTTTAGTTACAAACAAAACATCACCGTCATCTACGGTAATAAATAGTAAGGGCAGCACCCTTTCGCATCTTACTGTCCAAGGGGCAGATGAAATAGAGTTCGCATTTGAAAGGATCGTGCAGTCATCACTATGTCCAGCTGCCTTTACTCTCCCTAACATGAGTCATGAATCAGATCCAGGTATAATCTACAGTAGGTAAGGTTAAAGAAAAATAAAGTTTGAGAAAACGAATGAAGTTACCTACAAATGAGTATAATTGTTTGGGCTCTATCTACAGGTATGCCCGTAATATACTTCGATCTGCAGATAGGTATTTTGCTATTTTGTATAGAAATTGTGTCTAAATATTTGGATTCTATTTGCAGGTTTCCCCATTATTTTCTTCGGTCTACAGATTATTCTGCTGCCATTTTGTCCCGAGAGTCCCAGATATCTTTTGATGAATAAAAACGACACAGAGGGCGCCACTAGAGGTAAATACATACAGAAGCCCACTTATAGTGGAACATCGCGTGAAATTTTGTTGACATTTAATTTATTATTTATAACATTCATGCACCTAAAGCAAAAGAATGAAAGTAGCATCTAAGGCTGTAGCATGCAAATGTATTTGCTGTGATCCTACATTAGTACAAAAGATGTAGCGCTGCTACACTTGTACAAGTTAAAATGTATCCTTGTTATACAAACCGACGTGGTTCTAATATACCTCACTAGGGTTGACGATATAATATACTCCACAGTTCCCAAATTCTCCACAAACATCGAAATAGGCGTTTAATTAATTATACAGTTAAGAAAAATTTATAAAGTTTTAACATATTCTTCCTATTAATTTTTACCCTGTGTTTGTTAAGCATTACAGATGATTCGAAACAGAAAAAATGTAGAGGAAGACATCGCTATGCTGCACCAAGAACTGAAAGAGTCAGCCACTGAAGCTGAAGTGAGATTTATTTCTAACTATCTGGACTGCCTGGAGACGCGTGATAGTATGCCTTCAAGTGCTAACAGAATAATAAAACGCCTACAAACGCATCTTGTCAATTACTTTTTCAATATATATTTTCTAAATTATACCTAAGATCTATCTTAAAATTTAAATGTCAGTATTTAAAAAAAATATACTTTGCAGCTAAGGGGGATAGTCTGGTCGAGTGGTGGCGCACTTTCATGCTAACCACAAGTACTTGTGTATCGGTTTCCCAGCACGAGTCTTTGGGTTAGTCTTAAGTTAACCATAAGGCCCCTTTACATCACCTTCAGAAAGTCACACCAAAGATTTCTAAGAGGAGAATCTTCTCACTCAAGCTGCTGACCGCTAACTAACACGCATTGGTGTCAAGAACCTCATTGTTATATGAATCCATTGTTGATGCTAGTAGATTTACTTTCTCCAGTAGAAAAGATTAAAACTAGTATTGAGTGTTTAGTATAAACCATATTAAAGTTGCGGAGCTGAATTTGTGTTGGTGTGTATTTGAATAGTCAAGTTATATATTGTTAATGTGCCTAGTTCATCACAAAACCTCTCACTTCAGTCGTCGCCATCAAAACATAATATCAGATATGGCACCACTTCATAACACTCATTTTATACTATATTACTTGGGACTCTACATTATCACTGTATGGTTGAACTCTGAACGCTAATGTGTTTTCATACAGGTATCTGTTATCCAGCTGTTTAAAAGTCCGCTTCTTCGAAGACCTTTAGTGACTGCCATTGTGATGGGCCTCCAGCAAAACTGGTGTGGGATGAACGCGGTAAGACGACAAATTTATTAATAAATTTCTAAAGACCATTTTAAAACTAATTAATGTTTTTCTTAAGAGTTAAAGTCATGTAGTCAACTTCAAAATACTTTTTTTTTTCAAATTTATTTTCAGATTTTGTTCTTTTCCACCCAACTTTTTAAATCTGCTGGCTTGGACGACAGGAACGCGAGATACGCAACTTCGGGCACTGGTCTAATTTTCTTTTTGTGCAATGTATTCGCCATTTTTCTCTTGACGAGGTTCGGCCGGAAGACGCTATTTCAAATGGGAACCATCGGGATGGCCGTGTGTTCAGCTGTCATCGCGCTCACTATGTTGTATCAGGTACAATATACTTCGTCTCGCGTTTTATTCTCTGGAATAGTATTGTAATCCTTATTATAAATGTTAGGGGTTTGTTGAGAAGCAGATCTTCTGATCCCACTTATGACACCATAAATGTAAGGGGAATACCGATGGAGAGATGGTGATGGTTTTTATTCTCTCAAATCCGTGCTTTAACGTTGGAACAAGAAGGTTTACCAGACCTGAGCAAACAAAAATAATTACAGATCTAAACAACACCAATATTAAACTAAAAATGAAACTTTTTAACTCACAGTTCAATACGTATATTACATTCTTTAGACCTCATTTTGGCCTACAAATAGTCAAAACAGTGAAACAATACATATGAGACATGGCCCGTCTTTTAAATTTGACAACACTTTACTGGAATTACTAATACCAGTCAAATAGATAAAATCCCCAAACTTACATTTCAATGCAGAATTATTCACCTTGGTTACATAACATTCAAAAAACATATAAGTGTGAATAGTAAACCTGCATTTACACAACTCAAATCTACACAGTTAAATGTCATTTCCTCAAGTCCTACACTACTTGCAATGCTTAGGTATTCTCAGAATCACACGTGTAAATGTTACAATTCCTAGTCCTAATTTTATTCCTTGCACTGCTAAGTAATCCCTGAATCACACCTGAAAATGCTAATACCCCTAGTTCTAATTCCACTAATTAAACACGGTTTAAATCCTTCTATGAGTACTCAGCGGTACTAAAAACAATCTAGTTAGGCACAAAAGCGGCAAGAATATTTCCAACCAAGGATACAAGACATCTGCCCCTGGTACAACATCTGGCCATACGTATAACATCCAGTTAGGCAACAGCAAATAACAAAAATGACCACAGAAACAAAGCACATATCTACAAGAACAAGACGTTCGGCCGCTGGTGTAAACACCAGGCCATAGGAACAAAACATCAGCTGGGCCAATAAGCCAGCCCTGAAGCGGCCACCATATGGCCTAGACTAGTATCTAGCCCCAGCTATGTGTGTAAGGGAATTCACCATAGCCACCCTTCCTCATATATAGGCTAGCCTGTTGGACTCGATCTCACTCAGGTAATGGCCGTACGCCCATAAACTAAGGAGACGGCCATTGGGCCGGGCAGGCTATTAAAACAAACACAAAAAGCATGCTCACACCTAGGGTCCGTTCAAGCTAATCTCCGGCCGTAGTCCACGACTGCGAACGCTCATAAATTACCTGGTGACACCCTGGCAGATCCTTGCGTCGTGAGAACTGGGCGCCATCTTGTGGTTTGGGGGGGGGGGGGGGTGTGGGAAACATTACCCCGATCCAGCTACGACCATACACAACAAAAATATAACTAAAAAAAAACATGCAACTTGTGACCTCCAATAAAATAACCAACTAACATGCTTACTTAAAAATCACCATATATGTTATCCTAAATTTCATTTAAATCATGTAGCATCGTGTATGGTTAGTTTTACTTTGGAATATATGTGTATATAACATTTATCAAATTATTTTTTCCACCTCTCCAACGCCTACATGGTAGAATGAAGTGAGTGCTCTCAGATATGTGAATATTGCAGTCTCGCTATTTGTCATGGTCTGCTACTCACTGGGGCCAGGTAAGAAGAACCTGTTAAGTCTACATTTCTAATATTTTCCATTTTGAAAGGTACCAAACCTGTTTCATATGCAAATTCACCGAACCCTTTTTAAATAGTTGCATCTTCCGCACCGACACAATCCCATCGCGAATGAGTCGGGGGAGTGTCTTGACACCCGCGAACACATAAGACTGACTCGCCGAACCCCTGGAGTTCGATCGAACCAAATTAAGAATCACAGGTTTATAAGTGTTTAGTCTACACCTACTTATATGTTACTAGCCGTCCCGGCCAGGCCCTGCTCTGGCTTCTGTGAAAAACCTTCCTGTTAAAGACCATTACCTGTGTGTTTAGTAATCATCATAAACCCGGCATTGCCCACCCAAACCACAACCAACCAAAACCAAAACAACAAAACGCAAACATAACGCTAACACAAAAACGCAAACATAACGCTAACACAATTACAAATACAAACGAAAACAAAAACCTAACAACAAACCCAACCACAACCACAAACACCAATACAAACACAAAGAAAAAACAAACAAAAAACTAACGAAAACAAAAACCTAACAACAAACCCAACCACAACCACAAACACTAATACAAACACAAAGAAAAAACAAACAAAAAACAAACGAAAACAAAAACCTAACAACAAACCCAACCACAAACACCAATACCAACCAATAACAACACCAAAAAAAAAACGAAAAAGCAAACGAAAACAAACCAAATCCAAACGCAAAACCAACCAAAAATACAAATACAAACCCAAAGAAAAAAACACAAACAAAAATGAAAAAAGAAAGAACAAAAACGAACCAAATCAAACGGCAACCACTAACGCAAACCCAACGGAATCGCCTGTTTTAGCTTAATAAACGACTATAGTACCCCAACTTATTCATAGTCTTTTGCACTCACTTAAACGAACGCGCCTGTTTCAATTTCATGAACAATTTTAATACTCCAAGCTTATCCGTAAAATACCTACAACATTTGCACTTGATCAATCCCCGCTAATTATGTAATTATTTTTTTCCCAACACCAAAACAAAGTAATAAAAAGTAAATTCTTTTCCACTAATGCAATGGTTTTATAAAGGGAAGTAATTGTGTTTTCCTAATTTATCAAAGGGAAGTAAGTGCTATAGGACTAAATAAAGACATAATTAGAATTTTTGTAAAAGATGATATTTTTTAAAACTTGTGTTTAATGAACATGCCGAAAATAATTACTTTCAGTTTGATAAATGAAAATTATTTCCCAAAACTTTCAATATTAATTTTTTAACTCATAAATTCAGACTATAAGTCTTTACTTATCTAACACTTTAATCCATGGAAGTATGTCAACGACAAACATATGTATTTTTACATACAGAATTGAGCTTTATATATTAGATTCACCATGTACACTTGCTTACAGTGTGCGTGTTCTGGGTGATGCTGAGTGAGTTATTTCCCAACAGTGCTCGTGGGACGGGATTTAGTATAGCCATCTTGTGCGCCACCCTGAGTTTCTTCTCGCACAGCTACATATTTCCTATACTGCTGGTAAGTAGTCGGTGTTAGGGTTGCTGACGCAATCCACTGTCATTTTAAGAATACCGTTTCTTTGATCAGTCACATCACAACGATACAAACGATAATTCAGCGACACGACGCCTATTATTTTTTATCTCACTTTTTATTTGACTACAGTACTCATTTTAAATCCACACAACCTATCTTTCATATCAACATCATACCTCTCACATTCAATACCTAGCCCCAACTCTCTAGCTTGTATACCATAACACCATCGTTTTCTCCAATCCACGTCACAAACATTTTATGCGCGTCACATTTTCAATCGTTCATTATACACCGGTACCAACATTCATTCGCACCAACTTAAACTCAACAGGCATCATAACAGTCGGCATTGCACTCTCACACGTGTGTGCTTTCTCCGTTTAAAAAAAGCTGCACTCCTACACATTCTTCGTGTTCTTTCCACAGTCCAATCTACACTCCTACACATTCTTCGTGTTCTGTGGAATCGATGTCGCCATGGCCATCTTTATCCACTTTTACGTTCCTGAAACCAAAGACAAAACGTTCGCTGAGATTGCCAAGTCATGGAGCAAATCTACAGACGTGGACCTCAAACTGACGGACAGCGTGAGCGTGAATGAGGACATTCCAGTCGGCACTGAGAAAAACTCGGAACCGTCACCCCAATAGAATGTCAATGAATCTTTGTAGTTACTGGTTATGATGCGAGTCTTGGGTAACATTTTCGGTTACGGGCTTTTTTATTATTTCAGACAGGACTTTGAAGATTTTAATACAATTTCCATGGAAATAAGACCAACTTGTGGTGGAAAACAAAACTTTATACACATTTCCTTCTCTCTATTTCTCTTTCCTCTCTCTCTCTCTCTCTCTCTCTCTCTCTCTCTCTCTGGGTCGTTTTTTTTTATAGGTGCAGTGTTACTTTATCATTATGGCTACAAATCTGTTAATTTCGCTTTACAACGGTAAAAGAAAAACAATGAAAACCCGAGTCCAGCTGTATTGGTTCCATGACAAAATACCTCAGACAAAATACATCACGGACAGTTTATTATCAGGACAAAATATCTCAGGACAAGTAATCTCAAGGACAAATGATATCACGGACAAAAGTTATCAGGATAAAGTATATCAGGACAAATGATATTATGGACTTATGATCTCAGACAAAACATCTCAGACAAAATATCTCTCCTGAAAATATTGAAAGTATTTGGGATGATTTTAGGGGTCATCAATAAATGACGTCACGCTTTTTTTGACGATTTTTACCTTCCCCCTTCTGTCACACGTCACAAAAAGCCAGACCTCCCCCCTACAATGACGTCAAGCTTCAACCTACAATCCCCCTCAAAATTGCAATTGAATTTTTTCTTAAAACATCGATATTTTTCCAAAATCTTGCTAGAACTCTGTCAACATAGAGTATTTTAATAAATTTCAATTACAATTTATTATATCATTTCATTAAAATTCGTTTACCAACATTGCTTTTTTATAAAACTAAAGTTTGACGTCACACCATCTGGACGACCCCCTTAGTCGATTTTAACATTTTTAAAACTTTGTCATATTTGGTTTTTATTTACACATAAAATTATTTTTATTTTACACATAACAAATATGAGAAAATGTTGGTCTCATAGGTTTGTCACATTAAAAGAAAGATATTAACATTGCTATTAGAACTATAATACTCGTAGATTAAAACTAAATTTCGATAGAAGGTGTAGTTGGGTTTACTGATCATGAGACAATTCTACCACATCAGGTGGACAAAACTATATCAAAATGTTAGCTCATCCATGGATTTAAGGGCAATGAAAACAGAACACAGAGTAAGGTGGGTGCTTGCTTTGTTGGCAAAGACATACCCTCAGGTAGAAGATGTTCGCTATATTAGTCAAGCTCAAGTGATCCGGTACCTTTTGCTTATTGAAATGACAGTGGCCATTGCGGAGTAAAGTTATTCACATACTGCGTATGTAAATAAAGCAGTATTAGTGGTGATTACCTAGTTATGGCCTCCTTCGTTACATCGCAGAAAGACATCTGCACTTTTAAAAAGTAAGATTTACCATAGATACAGCTAGCAAAAAAAAACGTTAACGCTACACATGTGTTGATGATAAAATAAAAACATAATTTTTACGTTACGGACCTGAACACTCAATCACTTTATTGAAATTATTTCACGTGTTTTGAACATTAAATTAGTTAAGCCTTTCATAATTTTTTTTTGTTATACATTTCAGAAAAATTCTATTTAAAAAATTCATTTTAACTCGCTCATTTAGAATTTCCTTACAATTATTGCGAATAATAACCAAATAAAATACATCTAACAATAAAACAAAATCGATTAAACTCATCCTATATACTATACATATTTTGCGGTGAGATATTTTGTCTGAGATCATTTGTCCATGGTATCATTTGTCCATAGATATAAATGCAGGATAACCTAGTTACACCACTGATATTGCAACTACAGTACCTACAATGTCGTGCTTGATTATGCTGTAATTTGTCTTTTTAAAAAAGCGTAACTATACTCAGATTCAGATAAGAAAAGTTTAAAAGATGTATCCATACCTTTCTAAATAGACCTACTGTTGTAAACTGTTAGGTTTATAGTGGTGCTTGTTTGGATCCAGCCCCGGCTATAGCCCTCTCAGACAACCCTCCCTTCCCCCCCCCCCCCCCCCCTTAATCAGCGACTGGGCCTAGCTGTAGCAGTAAGAAAATAAAGAGTACAATATACTCTATTATTCCAGCAACTTTTATTTTAGACCGCCATCACGAAATACGGGTAGTGCTTATTTTGGTGAATGCTGGAGGAAATACGCAACGTGCTTAGATCCTCGAATACGTCGAGGATATATGTATCCTCTCAAGGTACAGTGTAAAAAAGCGTAGTGTTTTTTTTTTCACGACAGGATGTAAGCACTTTGCGTGCATTCTCTGCAGTATGTCTGCGGAACAACATAAATACTTCTACATAAAATGTAGATCTATACGTCAAAAGATACATTTTTATCTTTCAGTTAAAACTCTAAATATTTGATCTGAGAACAAAATAATTGATTCTTTCCTTAGACTATCCCTTTACTAACTCCAGACCTTAACCGTGAGTAACATATGGTGATTTAAAAATTTTATAATTGCCTTTTGCACCAATAATACACAAAACCACTTTTTTGTATAAAATAAAAGCGATAAATAAACCTAAGGCAATGGTTAGGCCTATTTTAGGTAAATCGGACGATCTCGATTCTAGTTTACACTATAAATAATTCACTTTTTAATGAGCTATATCAGGACTTATGTATTTCATATTAATCTTGTTTTTACTTTCTCGTATATACGAAGTATAGAGAAAGTATTGTAAGCGTGCACAAAAATAACATGAAATTTTGACAGTTTTCACCGCTTTACTCCTCAGTCCTTCATCACACTCGGAGTAAAGAGGACTTATTTTAATCAGGCAAAAATTATAAATACATATATATAAACATTTTGGCGTTTTATGCGTTATTGAGTCGTAAAAACTGGACTTTGCAATTAAGTCCGTTTTCTGTGTGTGTGTGTGTGTGTGTGTGTGTGTGTGTGTGTCTGTGAGTAAACACGATAACTTGAGTACCGTTACAGCTAGGTTGATAAAATTTTATATAAAAGTATTTTATCAAAATCGAAGATCCTGGTCAACTTTTGAGCGATTTCCGATAACCGGAAGTTGTACTTTTCCTACTTTGAATTTTTAAAAAGCCTATAACTTGAGTACTATTTCAGATAGATAAATGAAATTTCACATGTAAGTAAAAGATCTAATTCTCTACCTTCTCTCAAAGTTTAAGTAATTTCCGTTGATTGAAAGTACACATTTACGCTATTTCCGATTTCTCAAAAAACGAATGTAAATTTATAAAGTACTAATAATATTCCGCACTATTATGCACGTTTTATTTGGCGTTCACAGGTGTGCATTTTTTTTTCTACGGGATTTTATTCTATTTTAAAAAGTTTAAGTATTTAAAATGGATTAAAATTCATGTCTATATCCAGAGTTGCCATCCCGTTTTTTTTATAAAAGAATATTCGAGAAAGTTTAAGAGAGATCGCTTTCGCTTTATTTAACATTGGTATAAGTTAAATTAGGATATAATTTAATTAAAACAAGATTTTACTTTTGATTGCGAAGAGTAGGCCTACGCTAAATAATACAAAAAAAATTCACCTTATGATATGAGAGTTCTTAGCCAAGATGAGAGAGCGTTAGTTAATTACTAGGGTGGCATGGTTATGGATCCTTAGAAGTCATTGTCATTTTCACCTTCTCGTATAAGGAGTATAGAGGAAATATTGTAAAAATTGTACCCAAAAAAAACAAATTTTTACAAATCTCGACGTTTTACACCTCCCTAAGTCGGTTAACATAGTTTTAGTATTTTGTCTGTGTGTGTGTTTGTAATCACGATAACTTGAGTACCACTACAGCTAGGTTGATAAAATTTCACATATAAGTGTTATATCAAATTTGTAGTTCTGTGTCAACTTTTCAGCAATGTCCGATAACCGGTAGTGGAACTCATGCTCATTTTGGTTTATCATAACCTATAACTTGAGTACTGTTTCAGATAGATAAACGAAATTTCACAAATAAGTAAAATATAAAATTTTCTGCCTTCTTTATTGTAATTTCTGTTGACCGGAAGTAGTAATTTAAGATTTATCCGATTTCTCACAAAACGCATGTGAATTTATACAGTGCTAATAATATTCCGCACTATTATACACATATTGTTTGCCGTTCACTTGGTGCGCAATTCTTTTTCTACGAGATTCTATTCTATCTTAAAAAGTTTAAGTAATGAGAAATTGATTAAAATCATGTCTATATCCCGCGTTGCCATCCCTCGTAATGTTATATAAGAATAGTTGAGAAAGTTTAGGGGAGATCACTCCCGGTTTACTTTGTGTTAATGTTCCTACTCAGAAAGTTGACAAAGAGTATCCCAAAGCTCGCGAATGGCTCCAAATAATTAGTATACTTTTACGTGTGGTTTAATAATTTCTTTTTTTTTTATTATTTGTATGTGGATCGCGCTAGAAAAAAACCGCATCATAAAAACTATTATGATTCTGATTCTGATTAACTGAAGCACAGGTTTTGTTTTGTGCTACCGCCACCCGAGCAGTGCACTGAATGAATATCCATATCTACACTAATGCGACACAAACACAAGAGATGTGCTACTGGCATTTGCTCAGCGCGTACGCTGATATACAATCGTCTACGTCGTACTGTCCGTGTCGTAAAAATTTTAAAGAGTAATATGTATCGGTAAAGGGTTTGAAATCACTATTTTTTTTTAAAGGCCGGAAGTTACCTGTGTTTTAAATTTAGTTCTTTGAATTGAAAGGTGGGCCAGTATCATTGTTTTTATTTGCCGAATCAATAAGCAGTAAAAACCGAAACTAGACGCCAGTTGAACAAGAGACCCTCAATTTTGGAGGCCCCAACATATTCTCTCATCAACCACAGTAAAAATAATGTTCCTATCGATTTTTATTTGTTTCTTACAGTCTAAAGTCTAAATGAATGTTGAATGTCCAAACCATAAGCTTTTTTTTACCTATTAATATACTAATACGAATAGATGAGACTTTTCACCTAATAAAATTAGTATACGTTTGTCTCTTTGTCAGACATCAAGGCCCAAGCTCTATTGTGCAAACCGTCGGCTAGTTGTCAGCGCTTCGTGAGCTCTCCCTGAGTTGATAAATGTGTTTTAATTGATCTTGCCTACAAAATCTGACCAAAAAATATGATACAAAAAAACCCACATTAGGCTAGCTTACTTTGTCGGGCCTGCAAATGAATAGTGGACTGATCACACATACTAAAATAATATAAAGTGACATGGATATTACATAGCTATTATTATAATCGTGTGCCTTCCATCGAATCCAGACAAACAGCGCTTTAACTCTAACATGTTTACAAAGGTTAAAATTGTATGAAGAGACGTTTCAAATTTTTGTTATCTGAATCAAATTTTCGTATAATTACGATTTTTCAAAAAAAAAAAAGTTATAATATAATCAAGCACGATTTTAAAGGGACTGTAGTTGTAATATCAGGGGTGTAACAAATTTATCTTCGGTTTATACTCTTCAAGGGATAGAAAATGTTTCGCCATTTAAGCCTAAAATGTCTATTTCCATTTAACAATTTTAAACACTCCTACCTAAACATGATTGTGTATTAGTAAACAATTAGATGCCACCTTCGCTAGACTAATTAAGACTTTGTTAGTCAACGCAATATGGTGCTAGTATTTAAATATAAAAAAAAATTTAAATAGAAATTAATTTAGATAGAAATTCATGATTGTTCAAAGTAGGTTGAATTGAGATTTTGTTTACCTTTTATACTCTGTTGACGATACAAGGGCTTGTATTTTTTTAAATATTATTCAGAAATGTATTAAATTGTGTCACTTATTTCCCCTATTTTGATAATTGCCGCTCCAACTGCCGCAAAAATCTGTGTATGTTTCGGTGGTAGGGGCCCTAAGTTTTTTTCACGGGTCTCCGGCTGATCTGTTACGCCACAACAAGCCAAGTACATTTTATAAACTTTAAGGGTATCTTGAAAGTAATTATTCAGATTTACATTCCAATTTATTTTGTGGGCATCCATAGAGTTTAAATGCTCATTATCATAAAGTATACAATGTAGAGGCATCTTTTATGAAATTATGATTATTTTTATTTTTACTGTTGTATGGCATCTAGTTATTAGGCCCATATGTCGTGTCATCTGTAAGGTAATTTTGCTTGTATTCAATATATATTTATAGAGCAGAGACATACAATGATCTTGCTCATATTCAGGGGCGGAACTACCGTGCCGCCAGATCCCGCAATGCGGGGGGGGGGGGGGGGGCACGCCATTTAGGGGCCCACAGCAAACCCTAATAATTTTTTATAGTTAAAAAAATAATAATTTTCTTGCATTTTTACTTTCTCGTATATACGAAGTATAGAGAAAGTATTGTAATCGTGCACAAAAATCACTTGAAATTTTAACAATTTTCACCGTATTACACCTCAGTCCTTCATCACATCCGAAGTATAGAGGACTTATTTTAATCGGGCAAAAATTATCAATCCAGATTTATCAAAATTAAGAGGTTTTATGCGTAATCCAGTCTGAAAAACTGGGCTTTGCAATTCTGTCCGTATGTCTGTGTGTCTGTCTCTGTCCGTGTGTAAACACGATAACTTGAGTACCGTTACAGCTAGGTTGATGAAATTTCATATATAAGTATTTTATCAAAATCGTAGATCCGTATCAACTTTTGAGCGATTTCCAATAACCGGAAGTGGTACTTTTTCTACTTTGAATTTTTCAAAAGCCTATAACTTGAGTACTATTTCAGATAGATAAATGAAATTTCACATATAAGTAAAAGATCTAATTCTCTACCTTCTGTTAAATTTTGAGTAATTTCCATTGACCGGAAGTAGTAATTTACGCTACTTCCGATTTCTCAAAAAACTAATGTAAATTTTTAAAGTACTAATAATATTGCGCACTATTATGCACTTTTTTATTTGGCGTTCACATGGTGTGCCATGTTTTTGTCTACGAGATTTTATTCTATTTTTAAAACTTTAAGTATTTAAAATGGATTAAAAATCATGTCTATAGCCCGAGTTCCCATCCCCTGTTGTTTTATATAAGAATATTCGAGAAAGTTTAGGGTAGATCACTCCCGGTTTATTAACTTGATGATTGTTTTGTAAAAAGATTACCGTAGCTGCAGTTGGATTATCTTTATTTTATAGACACCATCCCACGCTCCAGTATATTCTTTTTCTCTTTATTTTTAAACCACTGTAAAAGCCGGGTCCTCTTTCTCCTACAATCAAACTTATAAAAGATAAGCAAACGTTCAAACCACTTCCATGATTTATTTCCCTTTTTAAATAGTCAAATAGGCGCGCTCATAAGCTCCTTTTAATATATTTGTACTAAACAAATTAAAAAGCAAATGCTACTCTAAATTATAATTTTTAAAATAAACTACTTACTAAAGAAAGACATCGTGCAAAAAGGAAATGTATTTAAAATTAATAATATAAATTTTTTTAAAAATTAAAAATAAACATAACACGAGACACCATTACTTATACAAAGCTTTCATGGTTTATATTGTTTTGACTGACAAGTGATAAGAGGTCCTATAGCAATGTTGTAATTTGTATTAATTGACACAAAAAAAACATTTTCTTTTCAAAACCGGAACAGGCCAGCAATGAGTATCCTATTTTCATGTTTTGTGTTTGCATATATATATATATATATATATATATATATATATATATATATATATATATATATATATATATATATATATATATATATATATATATATATATATATATATATATATATATATACATATATATATATAGGCATATATATATATATAGGCCTATATATATATAGGCCTATATATATATATAGACCTATATATATATATAGGCCTATATATATATATAGGCCTATATATATATATATATATATATATATATATATATATATATATATATATATATATATATATATATATATATATATAAGCCTATATATATATATATATATATATAAATGGGGGGGGCTAAAATAAATTGCGGGGTGGCCCTTTTTTTCTAGTTCCGCCACTGCCCATATTCAATTTATATATTGTGGTAGGATATTAAAGGTATTTTACTTGTATTCATTTTAATGTTTTTTTAACGGGCACGCACAGTTATTATCAGCATGTTCATTTTATATATTTACGGAGGGTTTCTAAGGTATTTTTACTTGTATTCATTAGTATGTTTTTAATGTATGCATATAGTTATTATGCCCATATTCATTTTACATATTTTTGGGGTATTGGTTAAAGTAATTTTTGCTTGTACTCATCATATTTTTAATGGGCATGCACACAATTTTTTTATACTTATACTCATTTTGTATATTATCGGGGCATCTTTAAGGTAATTATGTTTGTATTCTTTAAAATATTTTAAAGAGCGTGTATACATTAAGAATGTCATTATACATTTTATATATTTTATATATTGGCAGGCATCTTTAAAGTTATTATGCTTACATCCCTATAACATCACTATAACATGTTTATAGAGTACTAGCGTTCCCGTCCCCGCGCGTTGCCGCATGGATAGAAGAGAGTTACATCAATGGGTTGCCAATCCTATATTCTTAGACGCCTGACCTTGTTTTCTGAAACTGAGTTATTTAAATGTAACAGTGCCTGCGCTGGAATCATAAATATCGGGACAGGGGTTTACCTACACTACCGCATGAAAACCTTGAGTGTACGTTAATCACTCATCGAAATAATGAGGTAGAACAACCTTAAGGATTACACTACCGCAGAAGTGCCGCGTACGGTCCCTGGCTACTTAAACAAATATAGGGGCCATTGTGCTCACAGAATAACACAGAGTGCAAAATATCATACTGAAACAGTGATTCTGAATGATTCTGAAAGGCGCCATTGCGCTCAGGGGAAAACCCCGGGTTTCAAATCGAATCCAACAGGGGCGCCGCGGGACAAGCCTGGTTCGATATAGTCCCCACGATTATTGTTGCCCATCGTGTCTTTAGTGTATAGCCTTTTTTTCCAAAACGAACGTAGGCGCCTTAATGCTCGCATGGGAGCTCTGAGCGCTTCAGGTCGTGCAACCTACGCAGTGCCGGAGGTTGCACCTGTTGAAGTTTTAACGTTGAATATAGTAGTACCCTATGCAGGACGCACGATTAACGGATGCCAAGTGCTAACATAGCCGCTCTGGAACTCTGGGCGCCAAATTGTGTGTGGACGAAAATCGCACCATCTCAAATTTTAATTATTTTGTTCACAGAAACCTTCTGGGGAGTATTCTTATCCACTCCTTAAAGTTTTATAGCACTCGGATGAAAGGTGTCGAAATGCATATTTCTATTTTTAATATACCGTATATAAAGAAAAATCGCACCCTCCCGGGGCGCCACCCTTGCGAAATTACAAAAGATTGTTTTACAGAAACTACTACTGGAGTGTTCTGATCAACTTTCCAAAGTTTCATAGCACTCGGATGAACGGTGTCAAACCGCAATCGACTTTTATATTTTACTAGACTACCCGTCATCCCTTGGATAACTGTGGGTTTCGGGGGTCATCCTTAAAAAAACATCACGTCTGTCACTTATCGTTACAAAAAACCAGAACCTACATTCAAAAAGACGTTTTTTATCAATTAAAATCACCGATTTTGGACTATCCCTTCATATAATGACGTCTCAGGTGACCTACTCAACTCTACTTCACCTGCCCATTGTCCCGCCAAGTCTCAGACAACATGTTTTTATCGTTTAAAAAAACGATTCCGGCCGAGCATGTATCTGACCACACTATCCCTTCATATGCTTAGGACAAAGAAACGGGTGAACTCTACTTCCCCTGCCCTGTATCCCGCCAAGTTCAGATAGGCAACTTTATCATTCAAATCTAAAAAAAAAAAATGAAAAGATAAAAATTTAACATTGACGTGATGTGTCTAAAACCCGTGCCACCCTCATGAAAGCCGATAACACTAACAACTTAGCTATTTAGACTCGTGACTTCACTGTTCCTTTTTATGGTATAGTTTAATACTTTGAGTCTCCTTATGCAACTCGATTTACGCGCATAGATCTAGTAGTAGTAAAATTCAAATTAAATTTTATCTTAAATTAGCCAATTACATAGCTAAACAAATAAAGATTTATATAAAATAATGAAGGTCTGAAATTATCTAGATCTAGATAGAATTATCTAGATCTAGATTCTACGACTGGTTTGCTTAAGTCTTAAGTCTAGTTTTTGCGTAACCCTTGCTAGCATCTAGATCTAGATTTTAGACCTATTCTAGATAGATAAATCACAAAGATTTATATCAAGTATTTAAGGACTATTAAAAGACGTTTTTCTAAAATTTTAAAATTAATGTGGTTAATCTACCCATGAATAAATCAATAAATTAATTAACGTCTTTAAATAAATTTGTGATTAACAGTCTGTCTGAAAATAAAAATTGTTCTCTACCTACATACTATTTTACAGCTCTCCACATAGCGCAGATTCTTTCCAGTAGTCAATCAGACAAACAAAAAACAAAACAAAAAAACAAAAAAAAACAAATAAATATTCAAACATGTAAACAAACTTGAGTTTTAATAATATATAGAAGATGGATAGATATACAGTATATAGAGAAAAAACAAATCGCTCCCTACCGGGGCGCCACCCCTGCGAATTTGATTTTTTTTTCGTTGAAACCTCCCCAGGATTATTCTCAACAACTTTTCAAAGTTTCATTGCGATCGAATGAAAGGTCTAGTAATGCATAAAAGATAGACAAATAAACAAACAGACACACATACATTGCTTTTTATATAGATAAACTAGCCATCGGTACCCGTTACACGGGCAATTCTGGTGACTTTTAGCTCTTTTCTTTACAAAAGACTACCCGGTTTTTCTTTTAGGTATTTATTTCCGGGGAGCGGCATTTAAAACTGTCCGGAACAGAGTTTGGGGGTTGTGTGTGCGTTGGGAGAGGGGGGGGGTAGTGGATACTGGTTTTTTCTATATTTTTGCAGTAAATACTTTTTTTAATTTCGTTGGGAGGTGAAAGGGGAACAAACGGTAGAGATGCCTGAAGAAAATGTATGTACCTATGGAACGTGAGTAATAAAATGAATTGTAACTCAGCTTTTAAACAATTCATTATCGGAAACTTAGGAAAAGAAACATTTTATTGATCAAGAGCACTGGAATGAAACATTGTTAAAATTATGAAAATAAACCGGGAGTGATCTCCCCTAAACTTTCTCAAATATTCTAATATAAAACTACGAGGGATGGCAACTCAGGACATAGACAATATTTGTAATCCATTTTTAATTACTTAAACTTTTTATAATAGAATAGAATCTCGTAAAAAAAGAATTGCACACCAAGTAAACGCCTTAAAAAATGTGCATAAAAGTAAACACGATAACTTGAGTACGTTACAGCTAGGTTGATGAAATTTCATATATAATTATTTTATCAAAATCGTAGATCCTGATCAACTTTTGAGCGAGTTCCGATAACCGTAAGTTGTACTTTTTCTACTTTGAATTTTTCAAAAGCCTATAACTTGAGAACTATTTCAGATAGATAAATGAAATTTCACATGTAAATAAAAGATCTAATTCTTTACCTTCTGTCAAATTTTGAGTAATTTCCGTTTACCGAAAGTACTAATTTACGCTATTTCCGATTTCTCAAAAAACGCATGTAAATTTATAAAGTACTAGCCGTCCCGGCCAGGCCCTGCTCTGGCTTCTGTAAAAAAAACTTTCTAGTAAAGACCATTACCTGTGTGTTTAGTAATCATCATAAACCCGGCACTGCCCACCCAAACCACAACCAACCAAAACCAAAACAACAAAACGCAAACATAACGCTAACACAATTACAAATACAAACGAAAACAAAAACCTAACAACAAACCCAACCACAACCACAAACACCAATACAAACACAAAGAAAAAACAAACAAAAAAGAAAACGAAAACAAAGACCTAACAACAAACCCAACCACAACCACAACACCAATACGAACACAAAGAAAAAAACACAAACGAAAAAGCAAACGAAAACAAACCAAATCCAAACGCAAAACCAACCACAAACACAGATACAAACACAAACCCAAAGAAAAAAACACAAACGAAAACGAAAAAAGAAAGAACAAAAACGAACCAAATCAAAACGCAACCACTAACGCAAACCCAACCTAAACACAAAGAAAACACAAACGCGAACATAAACGCAAAGTGCTCACAGTCTAGCCCGGGGCAGAATCACCTGTTTCAGCTTAATAAACGACTATAGTACCCCAACTTATTCATAGTCTTTTGCACTCACTTAAACGAACGTAGGTGCCAAACCAAACCAAATGAACAATTATAATACTCCAAGCTTATCCGTAAAATACCTACAACATTTGCACTTGATCAATCCCCGCTAATTATGTAATTATTTTTTTTCCAACACCACAACAAAGTAATAAAAAGTACATTCTTTTCCACTAATGCAATGTTTTATAAAGGGAAGTAATTGTGTTTTCCTAATTTATCAAAGGGAAGTAAGTGCTAAAGGACTAAATATAAATAATTTTCAGACATAATTAGAATTTTTGTATAAAATGATATTTTTTTAAAAATTGTGTTTAATGAACATGCCGACAATTATTACTATCAGTTTGAAAAATGAAAATTATTTCCCACCACTTTCAGTATTAATTTTTTAAACTCATAAATTCAAATTGTGAGCACGATAATATTCTAACACTTAAATCCATCCAAGTATGTCAACGACAAACTTATTACATACAGAATTGAGCTCTATATATTAGACTAATAATATTGCGCACTATTATACACGCAACAACGCTCCCAGCGCCTGGCCTGCCACAGCCAACCAACCCCCTCCCCCCACCCCCAACCAAACTTCCCAGTGAACGATTTTTGTTTACTCAGCGTAGCAAAAACGATCACGCTATCTAGGTCGCCTTACCCAACCAACCCCCACCCACCACCCACCCCCCTCACTGACCCACCACCGCTCCCCTCTTATAAATTTGTCCTTTTATGTAATTCAAATACGTTCAATATATTTGATTTAACGATCATCTCTGTACATTACCTACTCAAATTAATTAATAAGTTTGTTTTGAAGTTTAATTATTTTAAAATTTTGATTAAAAAAAAATAAAAATAAAAATTGAAGACTGTTTGCAGATAATAGGTACAAATGGAAAGTGTGAATGCAAATGACTACCTATTGTACATAATATATCATGTTTTTTGTATACTTCAGACATAACTATGTGTACTTCTCCCCTCTTTTAGGAAGTCTAGACAAACCTTTGAAGCCAATGTTGTTAATATAAAGTTTACTACAACTCATCACTTTTATTTATCATAGACAAATATTGTCCCCTTTTCAACTTTATTATTTAGAAATAGCAACTACCTATTGTACATAACATATCATGTTTTCCTGTATACTTCATATATAACTATTTGTACTCCCCCCCCCCCCCCCCCTTTAGGAAGCCTAGACCAACTTTCGAAGCCAAATTTTGTTAATATAAAGTTTACCATAACTCAGCACTTTTATTTATTATAGCCAAATATTGCCCCAATTATAACTTTAATTTTTAGAAATAGCAAATTGCTTTTGGCCCATGAAATAACCCCCCCCCCCCTCCCTATAAAATACATATATATATATATATATATATATATATATATATATATATATATATATATATATATATATATATATATATATATATATATACATATTTTATTCTGTAAATAACATGTAAAAATTTTTGAGAATGAAAGTTTCAGGAATAGTTTATATTGTAAATCTGCACCAGTCTTCTTATGTCGCATGATGAACGTAGTAAAAATCAGCTACTGCCACCACTCATTGGCTGGGCGCGCTGAAAGTCAAATCTACAACACTGAGACGTAAAAAAAAAAAAAAAAAAAAAAAAAAAAAAAAAAAAAAAAATTATACACTAGGGATCGGCAACCTGCGGCTCGCGAGCTGCATGCGGCTCTTTTGATATCAAGATGCGGCTCTCCAGCTCTTTGAACAAATACTAATAATCTTAATAAAAAAAATATTTTAAATAAAAAAAAAATTAGTGGCTCTTTAAAACCATTGAAATTTTGAAAAGTGTAACTTTTGGCTCTTCCGCTTCAAAAGGTTGCCGACCCCTGTTATACACATTTTGTTTTGGCGTTCGCTTGGTGCGCAACTCTTTTTTGTATGAGATTCTATTCTATTTTTAAAAGTTTAAGTAATTAAAAATCATGTCTATATTTCAAGTTATTTAAAAATATTCGATAAAGTTTAGGGGAGATCACTCCCGGTTTATTTTTTTGAACTATTACAAGACTTTTTCTATAGTTCGTATATAGTTCTACGAGAAAGTAAAAAAATTCATTAAAAAAAACGTTTTAATAACAAGCTTTTATGCACTAATGCACTAAAAAGTAGAAAATAAATTATAGACTACTATTTAAATAACTATAAAGAAAAGCGTGGGTCACTCTAGTTATTTAATTAGTAGTCTATAATTTATTTTCTACTTTTTAGTGCATTATTACTTAAAAGCTTGTTATTAAAACGTTTTTTATGAAAAAAAAATTTCAGTACTTTACATGTTTTATTTACAACTAGGCATGCTGCCCAGCTTCTCTTAGGCTTTCGAAAACATTGAGAATTTGAAAGCTTAATTAATTCGCCCGAGGTTCGGTCTACGACCTCAGGAGTTATGAAGAGGTTCCTACGTGGACATTTTTTTTTCGATTTATAGCTCATATAAGGCGCCGGTCAGTCGAGGTCAGTTTTGACCCCCTCATCGTAGACTTTTCGGCCAACCGGTCCCCGTGTTCTATCGCCCCAAGGCAAGATCCTGTCAAATTTGAAGCGCCTGTGGCACCGGGAAGTGCAAGCACCTGACAACTTTGCTTTATATATTATAGAGATTAGCAAATTAATGCATAGATAAACAAAGATTTCATTAAAGTAATTAAGGCCTGAAATACTTTAGTATAGAAATGTATTATTTGAATAGATTCTAGATCTAGGTAGGGTCTATATCTGTGTAAGTCTAGTTTTTCCGTAGATCTAGATCATCTAGATCTAGACCTAGAATCTCTAGATCTAGATGATCTAGAATATCTAGATCTAGAATATCTAGATCTAGAATCCGAATAGAATTATGTTTTTAAGTTTAGCAAAATTGTATGGTATTAATTATATAGCGTACGTAGATCTAAATAATATTTGAATGAAATAGTTCATTTCTTTTTATTCTAAACACGGCATGATGTCATTAGTTAAAGTATAAACATTAGTGACGTCACTGTTTTATGCATTCTTTTTCAAAACTATAAACGCTTTTCCTGTTGCATAATTAAAACTTTTTTTCTACATTCAAATACGCCTTTATTTTTTTTTATTTTTCTTCTTTAAATAAAATTGTGGTTATACATTTAAATCATCTAACATATTATTTTCAACAAAAGTCTGTATAAAGTTCTTCATATATCGCTGCAGTTTCTGATATGATATCCGGCGAAAATATTTTGCGGACAGACAGAGAGAGAGAGAGAGAGAGAGAGAGAGAGAGTGAGAGAGAAGTGCGCACATGGGCTATTATATATTAGGATAGAGTTACATGACTAAATACCATTGCGCGCCTACTGAACGTGATGGCGCAGCCATTGAACGTGATGGCGCAGCTATTGAACGTGATGGCGCGTGTGGTGTGGTTGGATAGACATGCCTACTAATTCGGTCCAAATTTTAATTAATTCATAAAAAATTAATTAGGCATCCAATTACGTCAAATTTAGTTTCAGATTGCATTGTTTTCATGTCTTGACCCACGTGCCAAATGTGAATCATATCAGTCAAGTAGAAGTGTCCGAATTTCCACTCCCGCGTTTCGATCTAGACAGACAGACTGACGACTGACGAGGAAGTGAGTTAAATAAAAGCTTGTAATAAAAACGTTTTAATAACAAGCTTTTATGTAATAATGCACTAAAAGTAGAAAATAAATTATAGACTACTGTTTAAATAACTATAAAGAAAAGCGTGGGTCACTTTAGTATCTATTGGATACCTTTACTAATGTTAAGGAAGACACCCACGCTTTTCTGAAATAGTACTCAAGTTATAGGCTTTTAAAAAATTCAAAGTAGAAAAAGTACCACTTCCGGTTATCGGAAAACGCTCAAAAGTTGATCAGGATCTACGATTTTGATAAAATACTTATATATGAAATTTCATCAACAGCTATAGCTGTAACGGTACTCAAGTTATCGTGTTTACACACAGACAGACAGACACACAGACATACGGACAAGATTGCAAAATTATGTTTTTCCGTATCAGTGAGGTGTAAAACGTCGAGAATTGTAAAAATCTCGATTTTTTTTTTGCACGATTACAAGACATTCTTTATACGAGAAAGTAAAAATATAAACGCCTTACTTGATTTTTATGTGGCAACAAGAACACTCTACCTATACAGAGAATCCCGAACAGTGTTTCTTCCAGACTTTTTCTGGGGGGGGGGGGGGCATTTTTTTTCAAACAGTGAAGTCTAGCATTTTGTGATGATGGGGTCGGGTGGGAGGGGAGTGAAATCGTTTTAAAATCCTGACTGCATCTATGGATGACCCCTTATCTTTAGTTGTAGTAACTTTTAAAAGCCTGATATAAAGCTGAAACTTTTTGTATCTTTACAAGGCTAGCTGCTTGACGTGAGAAATTGTGCACATATTACATAACCCGAATCACTACTAATCAGTAAAGTTGCACCAGAATGACACAATTATTAAAGTCGACAAGGAAACAAAGTGTAGTTTTGTCAAAAGTGTCTTGCATAAATGACCGCGCTTTTAAATCACACGTTGATCAAAGCCCCATCCTAAATCTTTGATCATACTACAAAAAGATCATTATTCTCATGGAAACTAACGTGGTAGCCATACTTTTTTGTATTTCTGTCCTTTAAAAAATACAAAATAAATGTTTCTCCACCCCGTCCCCCGTCAGATTGTCACAAAAGTCTAACTAAACCCCTCTTCTCTAGATGGTGACTTCCTAGAGACTAGACTAGAGAGAATGGGGTTGTGACGTCATTTCAACGAAAGAAAGATCACTCGAAAAAAGATTGTCAAGGGTAGAAAACCGTGTCCGTAAACGAATCAAAAACATTGAGTATCGAGGCTAGAATCTGGGTTCACTAGATCCTACACTGAACATTCTGATTTTAACCGGAACAAAGTGTCCATTTTTTATTTGTTTGTAAGAAATTATTGTATAATTTAAGATATGTGATAATATCAGCCTCATATCTACTTTTTCTTTTCAAAATTGATTAAATTACATCTTTAAGGCACGATAAACAAAAATGTGAGTGCGTGTACTCTTCAATACAACCAATTATCGATAGATCAGGAATCCATGTGAAGCACTGACTAGAAACTTTAGTGTAGGCTAGACTAGTAGATCTAGATCTAGTAATTCTCCTAAAATTCTAGTGTATGCCTAATCCTAATTTTAGTATCTAGAGAAATGTTAGGGTGACATTTCATTCTAGATCTAGATCTAGATTTTTTTTATAATATGCCTAAAAAATCTAGATTCTAGGCTTAGTAAAAACTAAAAACTGTTTAAAATGACAAATGGATTTGGTTGATGTTTGAGGGCACTTACGGTCTTACTTACTCACTTAGAGTATTTGAGACTGTCAATAAATGCATTAAATGACTTTTAGCTAGATTCAAATCTAGATCTAGATAGTCTATAGATTCTAGTGCAATTTGGAAATTGTAGACTAAAGTGTAAACAATAAAAAAAATACCTAGATTTCTAGTTCTAGAAATCTAGATCTGATGATGATTCTAATCAAAATCCCCTTTTGCCAGCAGTGTTAGAAGTTAGAACCATCACACTACATCACAACTAGATCTATGAATTTTAATATTTAATAGGGAAGCCTTTGATGTTAAAATATTAAAATAACAAGTTAACATTAGGCCTAAACAATTCAATAAGCCATCAACAATTTACATTGAAATTGAGGCAACATTTTACATTAATAGCCCAATTAATATGTTATCAGATAATTTATCATATAAATTTTTATAATTTTATGGGCCTAAAAAATTGGAGACATAAACTAGAATACTTTAATGTGAACTCTTATGTGATGAATGCTCATCATAAGGTTTCACTTGAAAATTTATTGCCTTGAGTGCTATGCTGAGCAGACATGACATTCATATTATATAACTGAATGAATGACATTTGTGTGTAATTGATACAAGCCTATACATTTTTCTTGTACTATTTGAAAATAATTGTTTCCCAGATAAACATATGTAAAAATGAAAAACAAGCAAAATTCACCAAATCTTAAACGGCCAAAAACTGCTGGAGGGCAAATTCGTCATGGCGGCTTTGGTCAAGAGAAGTTACGTGGGAAAGATATATCTATGACACCCGATACATTTGAGCGCTCTCAGTCTAGGGTTAAGAAAACAGGAATCAGAAGGCGGCGTTCCTTGTTGGATAGAAACAGTACAGCTCAGTTGGATGGAGATGTTACTCAACTTTCTCAAGGTTCAGTTTCTTTTTAAAATTTTGCCCTACTATTTTGACAGTGGGCCGTTTGTTTAAATTATTTATATTGTAGGCGTATTGAATTACGTTTTAAAATACAAGTACAAAATTGTACTTTGTTTTTATGAAATATTTGTCTTTACTACAACACAAAGATAATTTATATTATTAGTTAAATAAATTATTTTTCAAGTGTTATCTAATCAAAACATTAATTCACTACTTATTTACAGGTGCTTTCAATGTAAACTTGTACTAATGTACTGCTTAATGTTAAAAAATTCCACAGATGACAGTGTACTTGGACACACTCCTCTTACTATCAGTCAGATCAGTGAAATTGATCCATCCAGTACAGTGGACTCTGCCTTCAAAAAGAAATCTCGAAAAGCTCAGGGATCAGATGATACTTTAGAAATGGCAGTACATTATGCAAGAGGTGAACCAGATGGTGCAGAGAGGTAAAAAAAATGTTAAAATCTAAACATTTATTTAGCTAATCTTGTGTCTTTTAAAAAAAAACTACAGCTGACACATTTTGTTGCAAATAAAATTTTATTGGAGAAAATGAAACATGATTCAGATGTTTACCTGCACTATTTGTGATTAGTGTTTTTGAAGTCTTGGGTATGAAATCATTATTGGGTCATTTCAAGTAAAAACGAACTGGTTTCTACTGAGACAATTTAATTCTAATAGGGACATACTCAAATTATTTTTCTCCTTGCAAACCATACAAGTACAAATTTTGTTATAATTTTAAAAGATTTAAATAGAATAATAACCCTTTTAAACAAATAAAATGTGTAACTGTCACTCATCTGTTTTAGATCTTTCACAAGGCATAAGTTATCAAAGATTTCCCTCAATGATGGCAGCGATGAAAGTGGAGATGATCATGATGAAAGTATGGAAGTAGATGAAAACAAGAACGATAATGATGAAGAAATACCATCCCCATCTAAAAAGTCTAAAAATTCGGGGAAGGAAGCAAAGTCACCTAAAGTGGAAAAGACAAAGAAAGGAGTTCTTAAGGTAACCAGGTGTAACACAGACTTTCCATTTTTATTCAATTTTATAAATACTGAGTGGTCACAATATCTTAATAAAGTCTTTAATAAAGCTTGTACTATTTATATTTACAAGCTATGGTTAGGTTACATGGACATAGTAGTACTAAGTATTGCTAATAAAATAAATAAGTAAGTTTGGCTGATCAACAAATGTTTTTTTTTTATTAGCTGCCTTTTAAGCAAGCAGCAAAGAAACTGAAAGCAATGAAAAGTTCTGGTGATCTGCAAAAAACAAAAAAGCAAGTCAATAAGAAATTTGAAGCCTTACCAGATGAAACTACAGGTAAGCTTGGTCTAAATTTTTTTATTTTCTCAATGCTAGGACAATTCTATTTTTATGTGAAGATAAGCTTTTAGTTTAAAGTAATATGAGTTTTAAAAATTTTTATGCAGATTTTAATTTACATTATTTCCAATTTGCAGTACCCAAAACACCAAATCAAACTTGGAAAGAAAAGAAGCAACAGCGAAAGATGATGAAAAATAACTTTGATCTGATTACAAATGCCAAAAAGGCATGGGAGGAACTTCGCAGGTCATTTGGGGAAATTGAATAATTGAAACTTAACACCAATTTACCTGTATTGGGTATAAATGTTATAATTTGTTTTTTTAGCTCTTTATTTTTTATTAAAACAGACATGATCTCCCTGCTGTGAAGAGGAAAAAAATCTGTGATGATTTGATGAAAATGGTTGTTGGAAAAGTGAAAGAGGTACCTTGTCATTTCTGATTTTAGTTGACTGTATTATTGCAGATGTTTTTATCTTGCATAAAAAAATGAATAGATCAATTTAATTGATGTTTTTTTTTTCCATCATTTAGCTTGCACTAGTGCATGACTCTGCCAGAATTATTCAATGTTTGGTTCAATATGGAACTGAAGAGCAGCGCAGTGTTATATTTGAAGAATTAAAAGGTAGGTTGTGCTGCAATTTGATTATTTTTTTATAGCTGTTTACTTTGTGTGAAATTTCTATAGCCTTCATCTATTTACCTTGTTTTCATCAGGTGAAATTTGTGAGTTGTGTAAACTTAAATATGCTAAGTATGTCGTCCGCAAACTGATTCATTATGGGTAAGTTATTTGGCATTGTTTTACTTATTGATGGAATATAAAACTATTTAAAAAATCATAATTTAGAAACTTTATAGTAATTACATATTCTTTCCTTACAGGTCTAAAGAGTTGCGTGGTCAAATATTTTTAAGTTTTCATGGTCAAGTGCGTAAACTAATTAGACATAAGGTTTGTTATTTTGATTTCATAAAGTGAAATATAAAATTTTTTTCATACTTTAACGTTTAATAATATAAAAATGATGTGTTAAAAAAAATTTCTTTTACATATTACATAGGAAGCATCCGACATTGTTGAGTACGCTTTTAATGAGTATGCAACAGCACCTCAGAGACTTGCAATTTTGGAAGAGTTTTATGGACCAACATTTACTTTATTTAAGGTAAATTTTAAAAGGGTCAAACTGCATGTTCATTATATCTCTGTTTGCCAACCTTACATAAAATTAAGCTACATAATTATATTGAAGTTTAGTGGGTCCGCTTTTCTAATGCCATGGCCTTAAATAAAAATTGTTATATTAGGATCGTGCTCATCAGTCCCTGGATCAAATTATGGCAGAACAGCCTGAAAAGAGAGACATGGTTATTCGCAGTATGAAGGAGGCATTGGTGCCATTGATAGACAAGTATGTTCTAATATTCATTATACAAAGTTTAAAAACAATAATATTCAGTCATCTATTATTCATGACTTCAGCTTATAAAACATGTTGATAACATTCTTCTTGTTTCCCAGAGAAATCCTGAATTATTCTCTTGTACACAAAGTGTTTTTTGACTTCTTTGCTTACTCAGATGACAAGTCAAAGAAAGTAATTGTTGATTTTTTTTACTTACATTGTTACACTGCTAGGTTATCTCTTTATTTTATAAACTATTATTTTTATATTCTCTCCTCAACAACATTGTTTATTTATAACTATTTGTAATATGCATTTAAAACAGATAAGACTTTTATTAATCTTAGCCAATTAATTTTGTGTAGGAAATGATAGAAGGCCTCAGAGAACACATTCCAAATTTGTTACACACGAGAGATGGGACAAGGGTAGCTATGCACTGTGTTTGGGATGGATCAGCTAAAGATAGAAAAGTTATTGTGAAAAGTCTTAAGACTCATGTGGCTAAAATCTGTAAGGAGGAGCATGGTCACCTGTTGTTGCTGGCTATCTTTGACAGTGTGGATGACACAGTTTTGTTACAGAAAGTTATCTTGGATGTAAGTTATCAACTTTAGCATACTTCAAGTTAACAACTTAGCAAATTTTTTGTACTAGCTCTTATTCGCATACACTCGAGATTATTTTTATAAAAATTAACGGTGATTGATGTGTTAAATAATGATCTTTGGTGTTCAGAAAAGTTAACCATACAGATGCTTTATACTTGATGCTTCTTGATAGCTTTGAAAATGGTAGTTTATAATAAATAAATTACTGTTTAGAAGTTGGGTTTTTTTTTAACATTATTTTTGAAAACTTCAAGCAAATAAAGTAGCAATAAAAGTCATGTCTTTTTGAAGGAACTACTGAAATCCTTGGATGATGTTATCAATGATCAACATGGAAAGAAAGTGTTGCTGTACCTGATGTCTCCCAGAGATACACATCATTTCCATCCTGACATTAACAAGGTGCTCCAAGATGGAGATTCTAATCCCACCAGGTACTTAACTTTTTCAGTTACAGTACTAAATCTAGTTGTTTTCTTGAAGTATCAAGTTAAAATATATTTTTTCTAAATTACAGTAAAAAAGACAAGACATTAAGAGCCAAGGAACTGCGTTCTCATATCTCGCCTCACCTGCTCAATTACCTGGAGAAAAATGCATTGAGTATGATGAGTAATAGTAACCTGGCTTTGATTGTCAAATCTATCATCACTCATGCTACAGGTATGTAAAAGTAACACTTCTATTAATGTTTAAACTATACCAAACCACATAAACATTTCCTGACAATCAGTTCTTCGTAGACTGGAGACTTCCTCCAGACTTCAACCTGGAACTGGAGCCTTGCTCGCCCACAAGAATATGTAAAAAGGTTTCTTTTTTTTAAAAACTTTTTTCTTTCTCTAGGGGATGTTGTCCCAGCCATGAGGGCAATAGCAGATTTGGTAGCACAACCTTGCAGTACTGCAGATGGAGCTATTAATATAATAGAACATCCAGCTTGTCACATTGTCTTGAAAAAGATTATAGCCAATGATAAGACAAGGATGGAAGCTGGTGAAGGAAGTATGTTTTTTTTTATTGAAAACTTAAAATCTTTTTGTTTCGTTGGAACACTTTGTTGTGGAACTTTTAAAATACTAAAAATAATTTTGTGTAATCATGGTCTTAGAAAGATTAGAGCCATTTTAAGGTGTCGTAAAATATCAGTCCAAATGTATAGGCCTACTTTTTTCAATAAAATACTATATGATATCCTGTGCTTAATTTTTTACAGTATTAAAGTTAACTTTTCCTCTGTTATTTTTTCATATGGTCAGTCTTAAACAGTAGCACTTTTTTTTCAGTTTTATTTTCGGCCATACTACTTGAAGCATTGCCGAAGTCCACAATTAAAATATGGGCAGCCAGTAACCGAGGTTGTTTTATTCTTGTGAGGTAAGTTTTACATTTTTTTATTAACACACTTAAGTTTAAAAAGTATATTCAAAATTTACTGTCCAAGATGTATATTTTTAGTGAACTATCTTTCAATGTGAACTATCTTTCAATGTGAATTCCTAATCTGGTAAAAATAATATTTGTAAATTAATTCCTCTAGCCTATTGGAGGTTGGGTGTTCAACAATCACAGAGAAAGTAAAAGCCCACCTTCAGCCTGTTCTCAAATCTCTCAGCAAAATGACGTTTAAAGGTGCAGAGCTGTTGCTTGAAAAGTTGGAGAAGCCAAGTAAACGAGAGTTCAGAGTGTAGAGCATTAAACTTAGCATAAACATTCTAAAGAGTAAAGAGATTTGACAATGAAAAGGAAGTCAACAAAAATACTTGTTTGATACATTCTGGTTTTTGTACTTGGCTGACCCTGAAGGAATGTATTTTTACAGAAAGAAAATAAACAGTTAATAATTGAAATTCTTTCTTGTTTTTGAAAGTGATGTTTTATTTTGAGTAAAGAAAAAAATACAAGATATCAAAACAATGATTTTTTATTTTGTCAGTGTTACTGCCTATTAAAGAAATATGTATTTAATGCTGTTTGTTAATGGTTTGGAATAAGCATGAAGACCTTGTATTGTTGTGTCAGCATAACCAAATAGACACATATAGGCAGATGAATTGAAAGGTTTTCTTTTACCTTGGCATGTGAAGTGATTATGCAATCACTTCAATGCCCAACTACTTTTAATTTCCCCATTATCAACTCTGGTACCTATCAGAGATTGATAGGCCCTCGACTGTCTAGCAATCAATTAAAATGTTAAATGCAAATTATATTCAGGTTTATTTTCAATCTCTGAACAGTCTCGTATCTGTTAGGGCAACCATGCTTGCTTTTCGGGTAATTCTATTGAACACAGTTTTGCAGTATGATTATTTAATTAAATTTCATTTTATTGACAACAAAACTGAAATGACTTCTATGCCAAGTATATAATTACAGGATTGATACTATAAAAGGGCATTTTCTAATATACATTGGTTTTGCATATTACAGTTAATTAGCTTAATTATTTCCTCCAGCAAGCATCAAAACTATTTTCACTCCTGGTGCTTTCTTTTTGATAAGTAAAAAGAAGTAATTAAAAATTGGCATATAATACTGTAATTATTGTAAATCTTGTAAGTTGAATCACATCCTTCTTTCTGAAATATAATTTTCAGATTATTTAAGTGGATTAATTTTTTTAAAGTATTAAATTTTTTGTTGAATAATTTTTATAAAATCAAACTAACTTGGAATAGATGTATCTTTTAACAGTTCGTTTTTCAATATTAATAAATAAATTAATAAAAAAGACGATACCCGTTATGGTCAATAAAGGGAGGTAAATGTAGTTTACATTTTAGAATGCAAAACCTATCGAGACCTCCGGCATTCGTGATCAGTTGAATCTTGCCCCAAATATTATTAGTCTAGCCCAGTTTCAAAATTAAACTCCTGTAACTCATGGGTGAAGATTCATGGCGGAAGAATCAAACAAAAGGAAGAATGGTATACCTTGTGCCAATAGAAAATATACTTAGACCTTCACCAAATTTTGTAATTAATTTAATAATTAAACGCCCTGTGATTGGGCTCTGTGGCACTGACTAAAAGTAGGCCCTAGCTGACAAGACGACTAGGCCAAGCCTACAACTACAAATCTAGTCGAGTACTAGATCTAATCTAGATCTAGAAAGCTAGTCTATATCTAGTGAATTGTAGTGTAGTGTCTAGACAGCTAGACTAGACTAAGATTAGATATCTAGACTACAGTTGTCACTACACTAAGATTTCACTAAGAAGACAAGTAAAAAACACGTTTTGAGTAGGGTTTTGTTTGAGTATTATGACCAAGGCGTCCAAGGGCTCTTTATTTACTAGAATTCTAGTCTTGTCTAGATTTAATAAAATACACTGACAGTACTAAAATCTAGATTAGATCTAGATCTAGATTCTTGATCTAGTTTTTGTAACTAGACCTAGACATCTAATTAAAAAAAAATAATTAGTAATTATTAAAAATAGGCCTAGTTAGTTATAGATCTAGGTCTAGCTAGATCTCTATTTTTACAACAGCATGCCACTGAAGTTATTAGAGATTCTGTCAGGAATCTAGATTGTAGTCTAGAATATATTATAAAAATTATATATATATAGACTGCCGCCCCCTGTAGGTGTAGCTAATTACATTAGCAATGAAGCTAGATCTCTTCTGTTATAATTTTGGGCCTAATTAATATTTTATTATACTATAGTATAGTATTCTATAGATAGGCCTACTACTTTACTAGATCTATACTCAACTGCTCTCTAATCACTAAAACTAAAAGTGACTAAAACCATCTAAAATCTAAGTTGCTACAATCTAACAAACAGTCTAACACTACGACTACACTTGCCACTAAAGTTGACTAAAGTCAAAAATGCTTGGTTTTGCTTGATTTGATTTTGGTGCTTCTCCTTTGCTCTCACATATGCTCAAAAAATGTTTATCAATGCTATTTGTACTTTGTGCATTAGCAGTTATAACTTGCACTTACTAAGTTACAGCTGAATCTCAGTATTGAAATATATTGAAAATGCACCAATATTAATTTTATAAATATAGACCACAAGCTGATTCTACATAGATCTGTTATAGATCATACATTCTCTAAAAATTAATTTCACTTAAATGCCTTTTAAATATCCAGATAGGGTTAAAATTGTACTGTTTTTCAAGACTAGGTGCAAACTTAAAATATCACCTTGTTATCAGAACTATGCACACCAGCTTCTTGATATGTTCAACCTTATACTGAAAGTTGAATAAGAACTTAATCAGTCTTAATGTCTTCAATTAAAAAAAAAATTGAAACAATTCAACGCTTCCATCTTTTGTTACATGTTAGGTAGGTTGAAATGGAACACCGCCGTGACCATAACTCATTTTCCCCCAAAATCAAACCTTGTAATTCTAAAGTCGTGAAATGACATGTGGGTGTTGTAGGTGTTGTTTAAGTAAGTTGCCCTAATCCAGAATTTTTAAAAATTAATTTTCTAAATAAAAGTACACTTAATAAAAGTAACTTGGGATATTTAAAAAGTATTCACATCTCTTAATTATAATATGTCTATACAGTAAAATGTTAAATTTTCATTTTAAAAATAACTCTTCATTATCAGATTTGTTACAAAAGTTCAAGGCAAGAGTACTTAAAAAATTATATGGAGATCCGGAAAGTGATTCCGATGATGACCATGCAGATGAAGCTAGCAATTCTTCAGCACTGTCTGGAATAGATACTGATCGAGCTAGAGAAGTTAAATTGTATGGAGCAAAGTGCTGCCCAACTGGGAGCAAACATATAAGACATGTCAGTGAACCAGTTCATCTAGTTGGCTCATCTTCTTATGCTAGTGATAATGAAGAATCTGGTACTACATTTTATATTTTACTTGCTAGTTGTTTTCACCAAAAATTATCTGACAAAAAAACTTTTTAAAAAATGTAATTTAGTTTTAAACATTTTTTTTTTAAATTTTTTAATAAGAAATATTATTTAGATTAGTGCTAGATCTCTTTTTTTTTAAAAATCTAGAGTCTAGTAAAAGAAAAGTTAAAGTAAGGAATAACACAAATTAAATAATATAGATCCATCTATCTAAATTTAGCAGTTTTTAAATAAAAACTAGCACTAACATGATTATTAAATATTATATATTCTATTTTAGAATGTGTTGTTAACATATTTCTTTTCTCTGTGCAGAAGGAGGTTCGACTTTAAAAAGAGAAAAGAGAAAAAGAAAGCATACTTGTTCACAGGCATTATTAAAGGCACAGCTAGAGGCATCTTCATCATCATCTGGGAGTAGTCACCACCCAGGGGGATCTGCACAACCCAAACAGACACTGGGCCAACAAACACTAAGCAAAAATCAGAAGAGAAAGTTAAAAAAGAAACATAGGGCATCTGATAGAAGAACAAGCAGCAGTCAGTCTACGGAATTCCAGTTTGATTCCAGTATGAACAAATGTGTACCTTCAGAAGAAAGGTTAGAATTATTAGAGATGACTTATTGTTAATATAGCAGTATTTTTAGGTTGACCAAGCCACCCATATTTATTTTACTATATTTTTAACATTATGATAGACATTAATTTATTGCAAAATAGTATTAAGTGCTACTAATTTTTCTTTGTAAACAAAAACATTAAATTTTTTTGAATTAGGCATCATTTGATTAAAGAACTGTTTCTATTGTAATTTTTATTTGAATTTCAAAGCATTGAAAATAGCTTTTTTGGTTTACTTCTATGTAATGTAGTGAGGTAAATACTTCTCTATTCTACAGAGTTACTTTTATAAAAAACAGTAAAGACAAGTTGAACTCCGTTTTAGAATTCCTTGAAGCCATTTGGGATGTATTCTTTTCTGACCGTAAGTTGTTACATAGAATCTTAAAGAATGTTTAATATTTTGGCTTGAACAGGAACTGATGGAATACATATTTTTTCAACATTTACATTTCTATTGAGATCTATATTATTTAATCTAAATTTTAAGGTGATTTTTTTTCTCATTGATTTTAAATTTCGTTTCTAGATCCAAATGAAGCCCCTCCTAAAAATGATATTAAGCACCTCTTGACTACATTGGAGAATGCAGAAAACAATGAAGTTCATCTTTTATTCTCTGTGATGTCAGCTCTTGTACTGCAAGGTCAAGATAAGTCTTTGAGGAAAATTGAATGCTTTCAAGAAAAAACATCTTTGGATCCAGGTGAAACCTAGTTAAAATTACTGTTTAAGCCATTTATGATATAAAAAAATAGCTACTCATAATTATTCAGCTTAAAACTTAAAATTGTCTAAAATTATTGATATTTTAAATAACAAATTTCCCATTAGAACTAATAAATGAAAGTTTAAAATACTTTTTTAAACAAATAAATTACTATTATTATTTCAGAGTTATCTGCACTTGCAACCAAATTATTCACTTATTGGACAATGGATGTGATGAACAGCTGACATTCTTAAATTTTAAAAAATATTTTAAAAAAAAAAACAGTTTATGAAATGTAAATATTAAATTTTAAAATCTCATGCAGGGTATGACATTGCTGTGTATAAAGGCATTTAGTATATTGTTTGATATTTCTTAAAATTCTTTATATTTCTTTAAAAGAATGCCAGAGATTTCAGTTCAGCTTTTTAATATGGGTAAGATAAATCTCTTATAACATGTTAATTAGACTTTGTATCTGCATCTATGCAAAAAGCAGATTAGCAGGTTGTAAAATATTCATGTGGTGTCTTTCAGTAAAAATAAAGGTATTATTTTAGTCAATGTATTTATTCAAATCTTAACAAGGCACAAAAAAAGTACAACTCAAATGTTTTGCTTTGCATATTTTTATTGAATTTTTGTAACGTTCCATGAATTTTAATTAAGGTCACATTTTCTCCAAATTTTATAGCAACTATTTTTTTAATTGTATTAATACTGCATCATGAGTCATACATTTTAAAAATGTATCGACAATGAATTTCTTGCTAATCTTGTGACAAGTCATTCTCAGCTTTTGATTTACCTGCTAACGGTTTCCTAACATCAAGCTTGGCATGGATAAGTTTGTATTATTTGTAAAGATGAAGGTAGAACAAATCTTAATATTTGTAATTTGAATGAGCTCTTTATAATATCAATAGAAACTTTTGTAGAGAACATTTTAAATTTTTACTGAATTGGTTTCTGTAATATAAAATATTGAGGTAAAATTTTTCATCATAATTTTATTTTACCTTGAAGTATTTTCAATGGATCATGAATATCAGTATTTATTTTGAACACTCATGGGTTGAACATTTGTATTATTATTTAAAAGATGTAAATTTGTATAAAGAATACATTTTAACCATCAGAGAGCATATTTTCTGGGTTACTATTTTTTTTATTTGTGTTGGGTATGTGTTGTCTCTTTGTTACCCCTTCACGGAATTAGAATATTCCTCTTGAATTATGTTCAGCACTTGATGCAAGATTTTGTAGTAAGTTATACATTTCAAAGTTATTCAGTAAATGCTATTACTCTACTAACATTCACTATAGAAAAATAGTGAGGAGCAAAGGAGCTTTTCATACAGCACAGGAACAAACCGTTTCCATATGTAAAATAGCATTTCTTGTTATGCATGGGATAAAAGAAACGACCAAAAAGAAAAGAGCTTAAAATACATAGAGATAATTGAAAACATGTTTGTGACCACAAGATTTTTTCCTGCATGTGAAAGTCACTACTGCAGATCAAAGAATATGCAAAAGAAGTACTTTGCTGCCTCCAAATTGCTAAAATTATTTATACAAGATAATCAAGATCTGCGAGAGACAATCAAAAGCTAGTTACATCATATCAATAATAAATCTGGATTGTCTTGCTCTGACATTTGTGATGGGTGTGTGAGATTTGTATGCTGAAATACTGGCTGCTGAAATAGCATATATTTTATTCCAAAACCTGAAAACAGGTTTGAGGTGGTCTTAATGATAGGAAAATTCAGCTTCAAAGCTAAGCCAAGACAATGCAGTAATTTGGAAAAAAATCTGGCATTGCCTCTGGTATTTGACAAGACTGCTAGCTAAGTGACACCTATGGATATATAGTTAGATTTAGTGCCAACATTTTGACAGGGAAAATCTGTACCTACCATTTATCCACAAGCCAAATAGTGCTAATGATATAAGGAAACTTTTAATCATGTCAATATTCCACCCAAAGTCACTTTTAGAGAGGCATAGACACAGTTACTGTATTCAGAATTTTAATAATTTTTAATAATATAAAAATCCAGTGTTTTATTTTGATTGATTTTGGAAAATTTATTTAACAAAAAACAAAAGAAAAAACAAAGTTAAGCAATCTCATCCTGTTAAAAATCATTTGCTACAAATACGCCAAATATTTATTTCATTGAGAAAGTCCAGTGCAGAATTTTGATGCAAAAAGTACTTAATCTCTGAATTAGTACATAAAGTATTAAAGTAAAAACAAAATTATTTCAAAAACTTGCCAATACAATTAGCTAGAATATGCCCCTATATAATAAAAAAGACCTCTGTACATAAATCATCAGAAGTTGTTTAATCTTTAATGTATGATATCGGTGCCTATTGAAATTTTCTCCATTATCTCAAAATGGATATTTTGTGAATTAGTGTTGGGAGCTTCTCATCTCTAGCCACCTCAAGTTAAAGACTTTGGGGCCGTCGCCACCTATTGTCAAAGCTTGCTGTCCAAATAAATACTGAATTTTTATTACTTGGTCCAGCTCACTTTTGGTATGTCAAAGTGTTCAGTCAAGTTATCCAACTGCTGGTTGAACTCCTGCAATGATAAAATTATTCAAATTAACAACATACAAAAACACCAGAAAAATTATTGCATGTAACAAAAATACTTTTAACACTTTGCTGAACACAAAAACCGTAAACAAGTTTGTTGAAATTCCTAACTACTTACCATAATTCTTTCTTTGTGGGATTTTGATGCCCGCTGAAGAATTTGCTGTTCATTCTAAAATATAATGAATACAACATTACTATTGATGCAATAATTAAAATTGAAGTTAAACTGCATTAAAGTTGGAATGAATTTAAGTATAAAAAGATTTTAAAAAGTATTCAGAGTAATAATTGTATATACTTTAATAGCTGAACATAGTTTAGTTTAAAGTACTAATGGCAAGCTACTACACAGTATTTACTTTTTTCTTTTTAGCCCTCTCAAAAGCTAATTCTGCTTTTGTCTTGGATGGTCTTGCTGTTAATTCATGTCGTTCCTCCTTGCTTGTCCTTGCAACAAGCTCTTCCAATTTCTTTTTTTCCTTGTCCTTCTTCTTTTTCCTAATAGACAATAAAAGAATATGAAAACTATATTTATGTTCTAAATATCTTTATAATACTAACATAGACCACTGTTTATAAGTTTGTATTTTTATACATATTTTAAAACAAATTTGATTATCTATTTAATTTTAAGTATTAGAAGAAGTGTCTGCTAATAAAAAGAAAGTAGCTGTGCAATGCATGCTGTCTTGCGTGGTTTCTTGTCATATGCCTTACAGTTAGCACAACTATAAGTTGCATTCTGGAAACATGTCAGTAAAAGATTATGTAAAGAGTTTGAGAACAGCATGTTTCCTTTATTTTTGGCAATAGAAGTTAGAAAGACAAAAAAAAAAGCTTGGTGTAAAAGCATACAACTTTTTTTGGAAAAAGAGGTTTGGTGGGAAAATAGTGATTTTTTTCGGCTGCGTGTTTACTGCCTCTGTATTTTAACAAGGCCGATTCTAGCCGGAAAAAGATGTGCATAGATCTACAATTACCTAGCTTTTGTCATCTACGTGTTAGCTGTTAAGGCCTATGTTTTGTCTTAATAGGACAGGGATTAACATAGTAGATTTAAATAGACTATTAAAATTGATTTTAAAAAAATATTTTATACTTATAGATAACTGAATTATAAACCAAAATCAATGGCTAAATATATCAATAAAGTAAAGTTTCCCTTTCAAACCTGACGGTCCATGGGGCAAGTGAAGTAGAGTTTACGTGTTTCTGTGACCTCGGCATATTAGCCAGAAATTAACTTTAAACAATAGTGTTTGTGAGCAAGATTTGCTATATTAACAGCGACCATCTGTAAGATAGAGTGGATTCCCCCGAATCTCTAACTATAATAATTTTACCAAAAAAAAAAAACTTAAAGATTAAAGGCTACAAGATGGCTGCTAAAGCAAATGAGCTTAATTGCATCCGATGAAAACATCACTAGTCTTCATTTTGTACTGAAAAGTTTTAATACAATTATTTAAAAATAGGTAGGCCTACATTAGGCATTTTGATGAACATTTTTTTTTAATAAAAAATGTATCCATAAAAGCTAGCACACTAGTAAACTAAGCCAATTTATCATATTTTAACTTTTACTTTTGTATATTTTAAGTGATATTTCAGAGTTATTTGAGTTAAAAGACAAGAATATTTAGAACTATTTTCACTTAAGCGACGCAAGACAAACAAAGAAATGAGGTCAAAAGTACATCTGGAAATTCTTAAATAACTGACTGAAATAGAAATGGATAGTTCCATTTTCTAAAATTAACTATGGCATCGTATTCGGTAGTTTTATCCCTCTACTGTTTCGTGAAAGCGAAACTGGTCACCATTTTAGTAAGCGAATGAGCCGTAAGATGTAGTCTGGCGCGTTGCTTAGATGGTAGGATTGACCTCTGACCCTGAAACGTCACGCGTCGTTTTCTGACAGTTTTTACGTTTATTTTAGGGGTCCCATCCACGACAAATTAAAAAACTGTTTATATCGCAAATTCTCATCATTATTTTATTGCAAATTGCTAATAAAATGGATAATATGCCTTAGAATGCCAGAAAAATAGCAAGATTCGTGGTTGTAAACAATGAGAGGATTTCTAGTGGAGCACTCTCTGTAAAAACTGAACTGCCGCCAAAACGACAGACTAACGGGGAAAACGGCTCGACTAACTGTACATTAATATATAATTGATATATTTATCATGTATATTTACAGTATTTTTGATTACTTTTTCCAAAATCTCACTCGAGGATGAGGTACCCACGCTGACATTTCTATCCGCTATTTTTAGTATCATGACGTCATTGTTATGCTAGTTACCTCACAGAAAAAACTAGTTTTTGTTTTTTTGCGGAATGAACTGTTAAATCTAGTATTTTAATTATAATTCAATTGTAGCATGTGCGGAAAAAGTAAAATTATGGACATTATTATTGTATTAGTAATTTTATTAGTATATTAATTTTTTTTCTTCACTGTGGGCCGCCAGTTGCTGCATTCGTGACCGGTGGTTAACCTCGTCAACGCTGCGTTTATATAATCAGTGATGCTCGTTCAGTGGCCTTTTTCAGAGCTAGGCCTAATTACAGGCGATTTTTAGACTTAATTGATCGGCCGTTAGCCTTTTTCATTGCTGCGTATTTAAAAAAATGCTCGTTCAGTGGCCTTTTTTTTTGGCGCTAAATAATCTGTTTACGGGCATTTTAAGCGTTTATTTATTTATTTTTTTAAGCTAGACGTAGATCTAGTTAAAAAAATTTTTTTTTTATACAGCTGGCCGTCTAGCATACCTGATATGTGAACTTTTAAAAAAATGACCGAACTTTAAAAAAAAAATGACAAGAAGTAGGGAAGTAGGTCTGTTTTTCAATTTGCTTGAAGAAGGGGGGGGGGGGGGGGAGAAGAGAGAGAAGTGAAGACACCGACCATCTAGTGTACGCGTGTTCATTCTATGACGTGTACTATAGGCCTGCTGAAGTCACGGTAAGCAAGCAATCACGCGAGTGACGATGTTTGGAGATTTTATTTTTAAAAAATAATCACATACGTCATGTTTTCAAGATGAAAAAAAAATGTAATGTAAAAAAAAAAAGACACTCAGCTGCCACGCTGTTGACTCAATATAATGTGAATTGAGTGTAAAATGTATTTGCATTTATAAACTATCATAACTATTACTATCATATTATTTTAATCATATTTATTATTTAAAATTAGAATTTGAAATAAAATATTTATTATGGTCATTTGATTTATGCAGGTGTTCATTACTTCTTAAATTGGTATGAATATCATGTGGAGTAGAATTTAATAAATAATAAAATAACTAGATCTAGTTTGATTATCAACGAGTTGCTTTTTGTTATTTTCCGGTGAGTAAATTACCTAAGCTGACGCAATTACCATGGCGGGAATTAAAAGCTCGTGTACACAAGTCCACGACGTCATGTTATGCCGGTCGAGGGCCAAGAACGCTGTTTTGTCATTCATTTTCCACTTTTGATTAATTTTCAAATTCTCTTTTTTCTCGTTAACCGAGTAAGCTAGATATTTAAATGTGGTGTCAAATGTTCTCTTAAGGGGTAAGGAAGTTAATGGTGTATTTGAAATAACAGAATATTTTATTTTAAAAAATCCATAATTCAACCTAGTAAGATGCCACGAAAATGACAAACCCGGAAGCATTGAATCGAATGGCCTAGCCTAACTACAATAACAATGCCTACAACATCTGATGTCTGATACCAATGAAACTTTGGGTAATCTATCGTTTTGGGTACGTAAAATCGCCCGCGATTTGTAATGTGAAAAACAGGTGACTCCTTAAATTTTAATAATTATTTCACATTTTGAGGAAGATTTATGTTTTAAAAAATTCAAAAATGTTTCCTTGATTCATTTATGTACCTGTTTTTAAACAATTGAATTAAAACTTTTCCGTAATAAATGAAGACTAGCGATGTTTCCAACAGATGCAACCATGCTCATTTACTATAGCAGCCATCTTGTCTAAGTTTTATATTTATAAGCTTTTAGCGCCAGATTCAGGGGGAAGCCACTCTATTTTACAAATGGCTGCTGTTTATATAGCAAATCTTGCTCTCAGACACTGCTGTTTGAAGTTAATTTCTGGCCTGTATCGATATATTTAGCCATTGATTTAGGTTTATTATTCATTTATCTATAATATTTGACACACAAGTATGACAATATACTTCTATTAAAGCCTTGACAATGAGATAACGTTTTCGTACATAAATAGCCGCGGGCGATTTTACGTACCCAAAACGATAGATTACCAAACTTTGAAACATTTGTTTGTAACTTTCAAAACAAATGCTCCTAAAAATGTGAAATAATTTTTTTAAATTTAACGAGTCACCTTTTTTTCACACTACTAGAAAATCTAGTCTTCGCCGATTTTACGTACCTAAAACGATAGATTACCAAAAAGCTTTTTCTGAGCAGTCACTGCGTTTTAAAATTGTAACAAAAACCGGTAATCTATCGTTTTGGGTACGTAAAATCGCCCGCGGCTAGAAATGCGCGAAAAAGTTGCCTCACTGTCAAGGCTTTAATAGAAGTATATTGTGATATATTTGTGTCAAATATTATAGATAAATGAATAATAAACCTAAATCAATGGCTAAATATATCAATATAGACCAGAAATTAACTTTAAACAGCAGTGTTTGCGAGCAAGATTTCCTATATAAACAGCAGCCATTTGTAAAATAGAGTTGCCTTCCCCTGAATCTGGCGCTTTAAGTTTGCAAAAAAAAGAACTTAAACAAGATGGCTGCTATAGTAAATGAGCATTGTTGCATCTGTTGGAAACATCGCTAGTCTTCATTTATTACTGAAAAGTTTCAATTCAGTTGTTTAAAAACAGGTACATAAATGAAACAAGGAATCATTTTTGTATTTTTCAAAACATATATCCTCCTCAAAATGTGAAATAATTATTAAAATTCAAGGAGTCACCTGTCTTTCACATTACTAGTCGCGGGCGATTTTACGTACCTAAAACGATAGATTACCCAAAAACTAGGCCGTTCGAATTCACAGCTTCCGGGTTTGTTGTTTTGAAGCCATCTCACGGCTCATGCGCTTACCAAAAATGGCGACCAGTTTCGCTTTCACTAATGGGTAGAGGGATAAAACTAATGATTACGAAGCCATCGTTAATTTTAGACATCGGAACTATCCGTTTCTATTTAAGTCTGTTGTTTAAGAATTGTCGGATCTACTTTTGGCCTAATTTCTTTGTTTGTATTTAACGAGGCCGTCGAGAGAAAGTCACGCTTATTTAGCTTGCGTTTCAAGTCGAATTAACTAAAGCAGGTGCGCTCGACAATAACTTTTTTATTTTTTACAATTTTTATAACATCTTTACTATCAAATAAAAATTGAATTGTTTAATGAAATTAGGGTGAAAACAATACATTTGAGGGTGTAAGTGATCACCCCTCAATAATGCCATTTTATTATATTCTTGTTTGGTGAAAACGAGGCGCGGGAAAATGTGTGCCGCGCAAGAATCCAATCATTTGGCTAGATTTATGACTGTTTTTTATGTCATACCTAAAAATAGAATGTTTACGCTTTCTTCGTTGATGATCGTTTTTATTATTTTTTAAATTGAAAGTATGAATTATTAGTTAGATTGCGGATTTTGTAACTTGGTATACTTACCTTTTATCAATTTAAAAAACATAGCATGCTAATTGTGAACAAATATAGTCATAAAACACAGAAATATAAAGTTATAATTGCGATGTGCCACACCCGGGCCACACCCCCTCAAGAAAGCATGTGTTTATTAAGCTGTTTATCTCACTTTACAACAGTAATTAAAATTAATTTTCAAATTTTTATCACTTATTGGGTAAGATTAAGCACATGTTTACCAAAAATAAAAATAAAACAAAAGCAAATTCTGTTTTAATGAAGGTCACGGGTGAAGTTTTTTTTTCCTTCTGTCACGTTCAGTGGAGGGTGCCACAGGCTGACCTGACTTTGGAATTTTTTTCAGTAATAATGACTTTGCACAGAAAGTTAAAATATGCTAAATTAGCTTAGTTTACTAGTGTTCTAGCTATTATTGATACATTTTTAATAAAAAAAATCATTCTGTAATTCTCATCAAACAGCCTACCCAAAAACCCGTGTTTGAGTCTGTGTTGTCTCTCAGGGTCGACCTAAAAGCACTAAAAAAAACTCATTGGGTGACCAAACACCCTATCCCCACCTGGGCTGTGTTACATATAGATCTATAGTTAGAATTAACGTACTTTTTTCCTCCTTGTTCTTGAACTTTGAGGTTTAGACCTCCTTTCTGGACGGCTGCGTATTCGTCGTCCATTTTACAACCGGAAATAAACACAATGGATTTGAACCACAACAATATCGTCTCTGGTCCAATTGTCGAAACGTTATTGAATTTTCCAAAGACACACCCACCCCCACAATAGATCTAGTTAACACTAATGGATAATTTCAATTTAATTTGCTATTGTTTTTATTTATAAATTTATAAATATTTATAAATATTTGTAAACGCTGGATTGTACCATGGAGTCAAATATAGGCCTACTGAAAAAAAAATTACGTCAAAGAAAGCACTCATAAAACGGTCAATGACTCAATATGTGTATGATTTATACTTCTGAATGTCAGCACGACCCAGTAATAGTAATAGTTTGTTTTCATTCAATTAAAATTACATTATACCTCAGAAAATAAAGTTATTTCTGCGGAATTTCGTGACAATGTGTGACGAGGGGGTGGGGGGGGGGTTGGGTGGGCAGAAAGTGTGACTTTTAAAAATGCAAGTAATTGTAGAAACTGAATTTTAGCCGATATTCCATCGTTTTTAAAAGACTTTTTTTGTAAATTGTAATAAATATTAAGTAATATACTTTATGATGACCAAGCTTTAAAAATATCTGAAAAAAAAAGGATATTTTTTTAGCGTGAGATATGCGCTGTTAGTAACGATGAACGACGAGGGGGTGGGGTGTAAAAGTAAAAATCGTAAAAAAAAGCGTGACATTAGTTTTAGTCACGTTATTCTATTATTGTATTAAAATGCTATTATAGTGAGCTGAATACCTTTACTAAAATCAGCACCCTTTTCCCAAATAAATTATAATGGCGCCATAGTTTCGTTATGTTATCTCTGTGAAGAGATGAGCAGCATCCCCCCTCCCCCGTAGCACGTCCACCGCCCCCTGCCAGACGAAGAAGAAAATATGTAATTTATATACAAAATAATTGTATACTTTAACTATCGTCTGTCTATGCCCCACCCCTTCCCCCGGAATTTAAGCCCACGCCCTCAAGCTTAAACTAAAAGAACAAAGGAGAAAACGTTGATTATCCCTAGATCTAGATCTATATAATCGTAAGATCTATATAATCGTAAGAATAAAGTATGAGTGACTAAGCCTGTTCACTATAGGTCAGTCGAAACAGTCTAAGGGGCGTCCATAAATGACGTCACACTCGTAGGGGGAGGGGGTCCGTAATTTTGTGACGGTGTGTGATGAGGGGGGGGGGGTGTTCAGATGGTGCGACGTCACACTTTAGCATTATAAAAAGCACTGTCAGAAAATGAATTTTAGACGTTATTTCGCGTTTTAGAAAACTGTTTTAATAAATTGTAATAGGAATTGATTAAAATACTCTATTTTGACAGAGTTCAGATAAGATTTTGGATTAATATCGATGTTTAAAAAAAAAATCAACTGCATTTTTGAGGGGGGGGGGGGGGTTGTAGGTTGAGGTGTGACGTCATTTTAGGGGGGGGGTCTAGCTTTTTGTGACAATTTGTGACGGAGGGGAGGGGGATGTAAAAATCGTCAAAAAAGCGTGACGTCATTTATGGATAACCCCCTAACATTATTTTAGCGTTTCTATAATAGCTGTACAAAGCATATAGTAACAATAATCAATATTTTTGAAATCAAATAATGAATGTAACTAATTTAATTTTTTAAATAGTTTTAAACTAGGCCTAGCCCGGCAATAATTTTTATTTTAAGACCCCAACCAAGGCTAGGAATAAGAGCGCCGCCTGTTGGAAATTTTTCTTTGAATTTTTTTATGTACAAAAACATATTCCTTAAATAAAAAAAACAAAGTTATCTTTATAATCGACAAAAAAAAACTACGTAGTCTACTTAATTTTAATATAGGCCTAGATTTTATATCGAACAATAACTTAAAAAAAACTGTTTCCATCGTTGTCTTAACTCCACAAAACGTTTAATGATTACTCCCTAAAATTTCTTTTGTGTTTGTGCGTCCCTTGCAACGGGGTTGACAGACTGTCTTGTCCAACCTACCACTTCATTATTTACAAATCGGTGTTGGGTTGTCTTCTGCTCCTCTTTGAAATGCCTAGACGTGCGCTAAGGTGCATTGTTGATCTTCAAATACACGCAGTAAGATATATTTAAAATATTTAGCATACGTAAAACATACTTAAATCTATCCGAGTTGGCAATATTTAATTTTTTTTTAAAGCAGCGGTAGGAAAAAAAAAGATCTTCAAAAATAAAATAGTAGATTCATGTCGAATCATGTCAATTAGAAGTCCCGCTTTAAATTCTACTATTCTATTGCTGTCCTCAATAAAAAGTTTAGATTGCTTTGATTGAACATTTTAAAGAGAAAGAGGTGTAATCATCTAATCAAGTACATAATAATTAATAAATAATTATAATGCTGAACTTTCAGTGATTAGTGACCATGTGCAGTAGGACTGTAGTGGCTGTAGTAATAGTAGTAGTAGTAGATACTAGAAATTTTACAAGGACAAAAACAAACAAATACAACAACACACTACTATCATTCAACTGCTAATTTAAAAATTAAATTGTTGTGGGACAATTATTTTGATATTTCAAATTAATAATTATAGGCCATTGGGCCATTATAACCATTATATATAAGTAATTATATTTATAGGCAGAATGCCTGTGATCCAAAAATTAGACTATAGGCCTATTAATATTAAACTGCATAAATTATATGTTATGTAGTCGTCCTAGGGTTTGACATTTCATTACTTAAACTGATATTACATAAGCAAATATAATTTAATATTTTATTTTGCTATTTCCCTGGCTTGGCTGTATTGAGGTTTTTCTTTTTGCTGTTATTAAAACTTTGGCTCTACTTGTAACCCTAAAATCCAAGTAGGCCTTTTTTAATAGAAAAAAATATCAATGAGATACTGTATTTGTATTAGCATACTGGTTGTCCATAAATGACATCACACTCTGCAAAGGGGGGGGGGGCATTGTAGTTTTGCAACATTATGTGATGAGGGGAGGGTTCAGATAGTGTGACATATGTTACACTTTTGCATTTTTAAAATGTAATGGTAGAAATTGAATTTTAGCTGTTATTTTACATTTTATACAATCATACTCTGTGTTGAATGAGCTCAGTCATTTTAGAAAGAAATCAATGTTTAAAAGAAAAATCAGTTTTGAAGATTGAGGTGTGATGTCATTTTAGCTGGGGGTCTGACTTTTTGTAATGGTGTGGATGGAGGGTAGGTAAAAATTGTCCAAAAAAGTGTTAGGATAGTAATAGTTTATAGCCTTTTGTGTGATACAAAAAAGGGCTCGGGTTAAGTATCATTAAATTCTTTATGAGAAAAACTCGATTGTAAATTTTACTTTTCAATTAGTTCTGCATTTATTTCAAATGGGATGAATATAAAATTATTACTCTTTTACAGTTATCTGCACCTGGTGTGTGGCTGCCAAGTAAAGAAGATGTTTACCTTAGTGTTTCACTCTTTAACCAATATAGAAATACACGACTGCTTACATCAATTTTTCCACTGCTTGTACATGAAAAATTTCAATTTGAAAAGGTAATTTATAAAGAAAGTAAAAAGAGTGAATTTAATCTACTATAATCTATTATGTTTAAACAATATATGCAGTTGGTTTTTATTATAATGAATAAAAAAAAACAGCTTTTTTTTTTTAAATTGTAGAACTTTCCAGTTTCCAACATTCCAGGATCTATCTGGATTGTTCACCAAAATTTTATTTATAATAATTTAATTATAACACCAACACTTAGTATCATTAATCTGTTTAGGAGAATGGTGCATCGCCTACCCTTCTATTTTAGATCATGAGATTTTTTTAAAGGCATAATGTTTAAAAAATGGTGTGGTTTAATGCCAGAGTACTTGACTCGGGAAATCTTGACTTAGGTTCCTGGGCTCTAGTCCATATGATGTCCCTGAGTAGATCCAACTTGTATGGGTACCTGACTCATGTTAGGGAGAGACTTCTGGGCTTAGCACTATAAAAGTTAAATTTATTCATGTAGAATGTGCTTTCTTTATTGGGTTCATCTATTTAATTATAAAAGAGATTTTTTAGCCTTTAATCTTAAAGAGATTTTTTCATCTATGCAGCATAGCTATGAAGCAGTTTATGCTTATATTTTGTATATGGATCTTATTTTACATATAATTTTTTTCTGAACTATCTTTCCACAGACATATTACACAGCAGTAGACCCATCACATGTTGCTGAAATGCTTGAAGGTTTATTTTCTTAGTTCTGTCAATGTGTCAAATACTACCTAATTAAGCAAGATACTTAAAAAAACCAACAAATCCATACACTAGCATTAATAGAAATATTTTATAAAATAAACTTTTAATGCTAAACCTTAAATTATAATGTTATTATCTTTTATATTAATAATAGACAAGATCTTTAATTCACAAAGCAAATTTCCTTTCTTAGATTACATTGGTTTCACTCACATTTTAAAAAGTAAAAATTATAATTTAAAATGCAGCATTCAGAAAGAAGTTATAAAGAAATATTAACAATAAAAAAATCTCTTAGCCCTCTATTTGTTTATTTACAACAGTTTTTTTTTAAACATTTTTTAAATTTAAAAAATTTTGTAATTTTATTTTCAATTGAATACATGATGATTTAGCTAGTTTAAATTCTAGAAACTGAAAACTTTTCTTTTCTACATTATTCGTTTTAAAAACTTACAGCTATTATTAGATTTTGGTATCACTGGTTGTTATGCAAGTTACTTGTTTGAAATATTACAAAATAATTATTCTTTTAGTTTAGTCTTATACTTTAGCAAAGATCAAGTTAGTATCATTTAGAATAAAAAATTTTAACCCTTTTTATAAATATATTTTTTTTTCAGATGAGTTAGTCATATTTGAATTGGTTCAACTATCTGAATACACTGATGGTGCAGTTAGACTTGCATCATTTTCAACTAATGCAAGAGATTTTCTATATCCATATCCAACCCTAGCACCATCTTACTCTGCTCATGAAAGAGAAATCCTCATGTGTAGAACCATTGCTTTTCCAGTAAGTTCTAGTTAATTTTTGCTCATTATGGATAGAAAGTTGCATGTTATATATTTTTTTTTACCTATGAGGTTTCTTTCTTCTATGAACACTATATAAAAATATCAGTTTAGATTCTTTCAGTGCATAAGATGTCTTTTATCTTTAACTACAATAATTTTATGAAAATTTTGGAGTCTGGGTGGTTGGGTCAGTAAAGCTTATGGCTGTTAAACAAAATATTACAGAAATTGAACCCCCAGGCAAATGAGGCTCCATAGTTGGGGACAGCAACCCATATCGGAGAGAAAACTCCATAATTAAACAACTGCTGTCATTTAGTTTATTCTTGGGTGGACAAAGGCTATGGAAGCAAATCCAAAAGAAAAGCAGCCTGTAATCTTAGTCAACAGCATACATGGCTCACAAAAAGTTTTACACGTAATAATTAATTCGATTAAAGGAAATTCATTCTAACATTACAATCAAGTTTGAAGAAGAATGAAAATTGATAAAAGAAATATTGTGAATATAAAAGTAAATTTATTTTTCTAGATTTTTATATGGCTTTGTTTTTAGGGAATTGCTCCAAAGCTTGAATTTTCTACAAAGACAATCATCAAAGAGTCTTATTCACCAGAACTTGATGCTCTTGATGATGCTATGGAGATGGAAAGAGTAAGTTTTATAGCCTCAAACACATGTATAAATAACAACATAATAAAACTATGTTCATTAAATACATTGTTCTATGAAGTGTATATACCAGCTTTTAAAATACATATAAAGGATTTAGAATTATGGCATTTTACATTTGCTTGTCAATCTTGTTTCCTTAAAGATTTAGAGTAAAAATTTCTTTTAAAATAAAGTCTGATGTTTTGTAATATTTTTAAAAAAATCTTTCAGACAGGAGAAAACATTGTTCATAATTACATCATCCATATGAATTATAATAAGATTATATTAAATGTACATGGGTTTTAAAATAGCATTTTATAAATTTGACTTGAATTCCATCTAGGAGTCTCGAAGCAGCAGAAAAACCAGAAGGCAACCCCAATCAAGAGCTAGGTATAATTTTTTAAAATAACTTTTTAGAAAACGTATTTAAATATTTAATTTAAAGTTACTGGGAATCACAACAGTGACTAAGGCATAAAAGAACTAGATCTAACTGCCCTTATTAAACTGTGACATATATAATATATATGACTTACATCCTGCTGATTAATATGATGAGTATTTTTTCAAAGTTAGTGGAAGTCATTGAAATAAGTAGTATAATCTAGCATTTTGCCAACAGGAATAATTATTTATCAACATTAGATAAAGAAAAGTTAAATATAATGCAGTGTTTCACTAATAAAATTGACAAAATGTAAGTCAGTACTATTGCCATCAATCACTGATAGCAAAGTACAGTGTTTTGCTCTAAGTAACACAACATCTTGATGAAAATAAAAATGATGAATACATTATTTTTGTAAAACATGTTTTTGTCAAAATGTGTCTGTTGTGTCTCTAACTCTAATGATGTTTAACAGCATTTTGAATAGCTAGTGAAGTACTAGACATGTCTATTAGGAGTGAGCATTTACAATGTTTTTTGCATCTGTAATGGGGGGGGGGTGCAATGTGGAGAGAAAGCCACAATATGATGTGAGTTGTGGGTAAGTGATGTGCGTCAAAGTAGAGAATGCTCTGCTCTGGTGTTGGGATTCAAAGTGAAGACAGTGACATCCTATCATCATTTAAATTAATTATCATTGCCTTAAGTTATTTGCATGTTGAAAAATTTTATACAACTCATTATTAAACTTTTTACCACATGTTGATTATATTAAATGTCATTTTCATTTTAATAACTAACTCTTGGTTCTGCTTGATAAAAGATCAGATTTGTGTTTTGAAAGTAGGTATGATGAAATTTTTTTTTTATTGAATTTGTTTTTCAGTTTTGTGATTTCTCTCCAGGAAATTGTATTCAGCTTTAAAGAATTTTGTCTAATTTACCTTTCTGATTTAAGTTAATGCGAATTATTTTCAAATTTGATATAGCCTTGTTTGACAAGGATGTTTTTAAAAAAAAATTATTATCTTTTTTAAAAAATAAATAAATCTGTTTCCATTCAAGAATAAGCAAGCAAAGCAATTTGTTTAAAAGTAAATAAATTAAAGAGATTAAAACTTAATTCACAAATTATGCAATAATACCTATAGTGTTATTTTTAAACTGTTAATGTTAAGAAATAATAATACTTTTACAAACTTAACATGAAATGCTTTACTCTTTGTCAACCCAGTTTTGACAGTCTGGACGATTGCTGGTCATCAGAAGAATACTCTTCACCCAATAGGAGGAGAAGCTTAGGAAGAACTGAAGAGGACAAATGTCCTCCGCATTATTGTTTGCCCACCGTTACCTCTCTTTCTCGTTCTAGGTCCCAATCTCCATCTGTCAGACGCAAGCTTGCTGACATTAGCCTTGAGAACACAATAGATCCAAGACCTCCATTTGTTGTTCGAAAGGTAGGCATATTTTTTCAACATTATCTTAAAATACTTACATGTATTTTTTAAAACTTTAGAATTTTAGAAGTGAATTAAAGTTTCCACCTTTTTAATCATGATTAGGGCTATTGTATTAACAATAATGCAACTGAGCAAGTGAGTAGTGTGTATTGTTTGCATTTATTATATTTTTCGCCTTTTTATCATTTTGTTTTGTTATTGAAGAAATAACATTGGGATTTTCAAATGTTTTTGAGCATTAACCAAAAATGATTAAATTTTACAAAATAGAATGCACGACATAAATTCATAGAAATTAATTTATTTGAATATTTTTGTAGCAAAAAATATATAATTAAATGAATGAAGCTATTAGTCATTTAAAGAAAACTTATTTTTTGTGTTAGATAAAGGTTTAAGTACTTAACATTAAAAAAAAACTAAACAATTTAAACTTGTTTCTTTTAAAATTCAGAATTAATGTACATTATTTAAACTTCAGTTTTGATTTTAAAATGTCTACTGTGACTAAAGTCTTACTATATGTTTAAAGCTGACTCAAGACCTTATAGGCAGAGTTCCTAGCTCAACAACTGATAAAACAGCCAAGAGCAAACCAAAGAGAAGTGCCTCTCCTTTTAGGCCAGCTAGTCAGCCATGTAGGTATTTACTGGAACTGTGGAGCTGTTAAAATGTATCCTAAAAAACCTAAAGGAAAAATTCAGAAAAAAACTATTAATTTTGTATTTTCACAATTTGAGCTAGTTTTTAAACCATTATTTGACCAACTGTTCTTGTAGAACTGCCATTCAATTGTATTAAAAATATATTTTTTTAATCATCTTTCACAGCTTCACCCACTGGTGATGATGATTTGAACAATTCACTTTCTTCAAAGCCTAGCTATCGTCTATCAAAGGTAGGCTACACATCATAGTTTAATTAAAATTCAATTATTGAATATAAGTTTTTTAAAATAATTATAGGAAATATAAATTGTTTTTCAACAGTTTCTTTGAAAGGTACACACTCCTAGAAAAATGTAGAGAAAATTCTTTCAATTAAAAAAATATTTGCTAAAATGGATTTTCTTCTTGTGACGTAATAGGTTATTCGCAAGCCATTTGAGGACCCATTGCCAGTTTTTAAGCCCCGCTATGGTGCCAAGGCTGAGGATGATATTGGTATAACATATATTAGATACAACAGTGTAATTTTTAAGAATGTTCTTTTTCTTTATAAATTTAGTAGTTCACTTATTTAAAAAAATATATTGTAAACACAGATCCAGAAGTTGAAGAATTGACATCAACTAAACCATCCTATGCTTCCCTGCGACCTCGCTCTGTGAGCCCTTTGTTGTACAAAAGCAGTTTTAGGGACCGCTATGGAGATTCTGCATACAGCCGCCCCTTCACTCCCAGCTACTACGAAAGATTAGCTGCCAGGGTTGGTTTGATTAACTAATACATGAAAATTATATTTTGAAACTGACTTAAACTTTATGCCTACTCTAAACTGCATTACAAACAAGTACAATTTTGATTACATCATAGTCTTAGGCCTTGTTGTTTTTATTCAAATTAAGGCAGATATATTTAAAAGGAAGATAATATTTGGTTTCTTTAAAGCAAAGCAGATGTTGAAAATTATTTGAACTAGTGTGTGACATTTTACTTTTCAACTTTTCAACACCAGGAGCTTGAACTTGCTAGAGCAAGACGCTACTCCCGTTTGTATAGAACCTACTATGATTCTCTAGATGACCTTGACCTAGAGCTTAGACTGGCAAGAATTCGAGCTGGACTTTATTATTAGTGAGGTCACTAAATACAGCCTGCTCTTAATTGTCAAGGTAAGATGAATTACAATATATATATATATATATATATATATATATATATATATATATATATATATATATATATATATATATATATATATATATATATATATATATATATATATATATATATATATATATATATATATATATATATATATATATATATATATATATATATATATATATATATATATATATATATATATATATAAGATATATATATATATATATATATATATATATATATATATATATATATATATATATATATATATATATATATATATATATATATATATATATATATATATATATATATATATATATATATATATATATATAGCAATATGTAGTATTTTTATATGCTGAAGAATTGTATAAATGTTGAACATAACTGTTGTGACAATCATTTAAAATTGTCTGTTTCAGAGAGAAAATTTTGGCATCTGGAAGGAATGAAATCATAGAGAGCTTGCCAAAACCATTTATTCTTTTGAATAGGCAGCAGCAGAGAAGAAAACATAGCTATGCTTAACTGCACTTTACCTATTTTAATTATTGTAATAACTTTTTATACAATCAAACTTTGGTAACAGTATACAAGTTGTTAAATTTTTTTACTTTAACCAAATCATTTTAATAAAAAGAGAAGTCAGTATCTGTCTCATTTACACACTATTTAAATTCATACTTAATAGCTTTTAAGAATTTTGACTAAGGCAATACAAGTGTTTATTTAGCTATAGTTGCCTATTAAGTATTGTTAGATGAAAAAACAAGTTATTTGACCAAATTACACATTTATTTAAACTTTAACAAATAAACGATGTGATGTTTTTATATAGGCCTGTATATATTAACACTATACAGAAAAGACCATTATGACCTCATCTTGGAATTTAGTGTAGACCATAAAACATGAGTGCTTAATATTATCATTTATAATAATAACGGAACTAATGTTATGTAGAGACAATTATTATTAGCTCCTGTTTTGTATTTCTTTTTAAAGCTCTTGTTTTGTAATCATTAAAAAACTAAAAATGAATGTTTGTAATCACTTTTGTATATTTGGATTTTTATAGAAGAAATTTTATTTCAATCAGATACTAAGATCTTGTTGATGTTTTTTTTAATGTTTTAACTATCAAATTTTATACAATAGATATTAAAATTTAAAATCAATATGTTTATTTTAAAGATATTTATTTTGAAGTGTACATTTTGAACAAATGCCGCCATTTAGAATTTAACATAAATATTTTGTTCTTTTATAATAGCCAGTTCCATAAAGGGATGATATTAAAAATATTGATCCTACTTTTTTGTGAAATGCCCATCTGTGATAATATTATTTTAAAAATACTAACTCACTTAAAAAAAAAATTAATAATGATACATACATGTAAATAAAATGAGTAATAAATCCTTATAATTTATTTAAATTATATAGATAGTAAAAAAGTAGATGCAAAATTATTTTGTTCAGTTTTTAAATTATTGTTTCATATATAGTTTGTATTACAATATTTGTTCAGTATGATGGCAATATCTTTTAGAGACTGATACATATGGTTCTTTCATTTCTCAATATACTTATGGTATTGCCTAAGCTTATTCAACAATCTTACAAATACAAGCCAAAAGTAAAATACATTTTGTAAAAGAAATGGATTACATTTGCACAAGGATTTTCAAAGATTGAAAGTAAAACAACCTTTGTCATAAGTATTAGGTTAAAAAAAAATGATGGAAAAAATGACATTTTCTTGGATAATCTAAAATATTTAGGTTAACTTAAAACATTATGGTAAGTCACACTAGTAACCATCTAGTGTGATCTGCCCAGGACAGAGGGTCAGTCTTAAGCCTGGACACCCCAGCTTGACTGGCTGTAAGATGATGCTAAGATAGCTAACTATTGATTCCTCTGTCATTTTTATTTAGTTCTTGTTCCCACTTCACAAAATATTTCTTCGATATATATATAAATATTTTTCTTATTCTCAGTAACAGCAACTACATTAGTACAAAGATTTCATAGGCAAGAGTATTTTACTGTTATTTTAATTATTTTCATAAACATCAATTCACATTGTACAAATGATGTATTGCTCAGTCTACACCATTTAACCCATATGAGCTGACTCACCACATAGAATACGCCGCTATTTAGTTGTTTTACTTTCTATTTTTCAGTAATTCATAATCTGTGAATTCCACACTACCAATGCTGCGACTGAAAATATTTTGCTTTAAAACACTATCAATAGCTCGTGAAGGACGATTATCCTCACCCTCACTTTCTACTCCTCCCCCCCTTGAAAGCAGCCATCTGTAACGACAGTTTACAGACGACAATGAAACGATCAAGCAGAACTTGTTATTACCTCCCAATAGTTTCAAATCGTTTAAAAACTAATTTATCTGCCCCTAATATCCGCCAAGCTCTAAGATTGTGAACATTTAATTTATTTTTAACCACAGCTCACCAGACTGGTGGGGGTGGTAGCTATATGCCTAGAGAGCGGTGGAGTAACGGCATGTTTTGGTTGGTCCCCATGAAGAGAATTATTAATATAGATGGTGCATAACATGTTGATACATGTAACACTTGTGTTGGAGGAAATACCGTCCAACATTCAGTTAAAAACAAAGAAGTTATCTATCGTTGGAGATGGTGTTGGGCCAATGGGTGCCTTTTACCCTTTGCAGGCACATAGTTTGGAAAGAATCTAGTGATGGTGATTGCTTTCCAGCATTTGCTGCCATTCTACTTTAGTCCCCTCGGTATATATATAAAGTTTGAGGGGGGGGGGGGTGCAAATCAAAAGTCTGAGGGGGGGGGGGGGCGCAAATCGAAAGTTTGTCCCTGGGTAAAAATTGGAACCCCCCCCCCCCCCCCCCCTTGAGATGATCCTGGCTACGCCACTGAAACTGCTATTCACTAACAATGAATAACTTGATGACCACAATCAAACAAAAGGACAAAGAGAAAATGAGTAGAAAGGGTCAAATATATTTTTTAACATAAACTTTCATTAATGTATGATTTTAATCTCTTTCCTACAATTTTTTTTTTTTTTTTTGCGTGTAACTTTTTTTTTTCAGTATTAATCAATTTGATCAATTTATAAAAAAAAAAAAAAAAACAACGTTGAAATTGTTTCATGAAGATTGGTTACGTCCCTTTGTGCAGTTTTTTAATTTCTGAAGTTTAATTATTGTGAAACCAAAATAAACCTGACCGAGATTCTCCTATTATTTATGTTATTTCACCACATGAAATATGTAGCTCTGTTGCATAATCAAATCATTAAAGCAATTAGGAGGTAAGGTATTTTTAGTTTACTTTTATTTGCCAGCAAAAACTCAATTTTAAATGTATTTAACCTTTAACAATAGCAACGTAATCACAATTTCAATGTAAACAAAGCCCAGCTGGTCGACCTCAGTGATCTAGATCTAGTAAAATATGGCGTCTTTTGTGGGTTGTTTACTACTAGACTAGATCTAGTACTAGTCGATCGTCTTATTTATAGATCTAGTAATATTATTATAAATAGTGATCAGCAAGTCCACGTTGCCGTCGTTGCTGCAAATTCAAGTTATCCCTTTTACTATTACTATATATTTATTGCTTACTAACAAATATATAAGCCCTAGTTTGCCCAAGTAATTGTTACAGTAGGCCCTAGATCTATTCTATAGGCATTTATAGGGTAATAATAATTTATTTAATATTTATTAGGCCTATCTAAAAATTTATGATATTAAAATTATTAAATATAGGCCTAATAAATACTAAATAGTAAATAGTAGTGTAAATAGTAGGCAATAGACAAAAACAATGGATTGTTGAAATGTTCATCATTGTGCTGTCAAGCGTGTTGATGTTTGAATGGCACTAAAAATAAATTGTACTGACCATTCACATTATGAGCCATTTGTGCTGCTGCCTGACTTAAGATCCATGTATAATGCCTTTATTTTATACTACTTTATAGATATTCCCATTGCTTTTAAGAGAATACTTTTAAGATCGTTAAGCTTAGTAGGACAGGCTACTTATAACATTGAAGTGTTAAAACTATAATTGTTTACACGCTGCAATAATTTTTTCTACTTGCCAAATTCAGGTTAAAAGGATGAAGAAGTGTAGGATCAGAAAGAGATGACTGTTAAAGGAATGGGTGTGAACCACACATAAGGTCAAGTATTCAGATTGGAGTTAGTGCAATACATTGAAAATGCTGTATGTTTTCCGAATGGATGTAGGTCAAATGATGACCTTTGAGATCTCATTGCTAATGGATACGTAAGTGATGAAAACAAATATCTTTGTAACATTGTATTTTTATTTATAGGTGAAAGTGAAGTGGGGAAAATAATCTTTGAAACTTCTATTTTTTAATGAGTTTTTTAATTAACCTTTGTATGTTTATAATACAAATCTTTGTTACTAATAGTAATTATCTGAGTTATGCAAACAGGTATTTAGTATTGCTGTATGCAAATTAGCTCTGCTTTGGTTGATGTTTTTAGAGAAAAAACTCAATGGCTTGTAGACTTATTTCTTACTTTTACCTTATTATGTTCATTGGAAAAATAACATTTTATTGCACATTAAAAAGTTGACATTAACAAAATTTTGTGTTAATATTAATTGTTTTAAAAGTAAAAATTGTTTCACCTTAGTGTTTCCAGGCTGCAAATAGAAATAGCCAAGGCAACTGGGATTCCTGTAGAAAAACAGATTCTCTTGGTTAGTGGGGGCCACAGTCTCAAGCCAGATCAGAAAGTCATGACGTATGGGGCTGGAGCAGTATGTGTTTATCTTAGTTTTATTTTTTTCACGTTCTAAATTTTGGTTAAAGTACTCTGAATGTGTAAAAGTAAAAGAAAAGATTATATATATAGGATTAAAGAATACTGATCCACTTCTTCATAATAGTTTAATTCTTAAGATAAGTACAATTTTGCAGGGTATAGTATACTATTATTGTATAGTATGTATAGTAGAGTGTATATATTACAATAATATATTTTAAGGCTCATACACATAACACATTCTTTTAAATATATTACAGGACACGAACCCAGTTTTTCTATTTAGTAAGTTAGCTATTGAAAAACAAGAAGCTCCTTTAGTAAGATCTTTAAGCATACCTAAAGGTAAGTATTGCCAGAGAAGTGAGTTAGTCACATAACTTGTGTGACTGTGAAACCATTGCTTAAATAAGTAATATTTTTCTAACACTTATTTTGTAAAATATAAAAAAATCAGCTAATCAAGTTCTAAAATGTACATAATTAATTTTCAACTACCTTAGTATAAATTTATAGCTAATTTTTTTTGTAATCTTTAATTTGAAGACTTCCTGAGTTCACTGAAAGATCACATAACAGAAGCTATAAAATTGCCCCCAAGTTTTGATACTGTTGAGAAAAGGACAAAAATAGCATGTGTGAGTTTAAAAAAAAATTTCTTTTATCATTTGCGCAGTGGTAGTCTTTTGTCATTATCAGCTACATAGTTCTTGTTGTATAATTGAATGATAATTAATTACAAAAAAAAGGTATTATTATAAAATAATTTTTAGTTCTTGTTGAAAAAAATATTTTAGGATAAAGTTCTTGTTATATTAATTTTGTTTAGTCAATATGGAGTTTGGCCATTATCAACATACAACTTATGGGTAGGATCTTGGCACTGGATTTGAAGATTATTTTATGTTATTCATTGCTCATGATATTGATAGCTATGTGCAATTCTTTCAAATGGGAAGTTTCACTGTGACAGCTAGCATCAGTAAACTTTATTATCACATTGTGATGCTATCACTATTCTCTTTCTTAACAATTGACCTCATTGTATATTTGGGTTTAGTCAGAAAGTTCTTACCACTTCAACATAAAAAAAGACTTAAAATATTTTAGTATCTCTGATTAAAATCACGTAATCATTATTATGATGAGACAATTTTGAGAAAATTTTGTGTGTATTTTGTTTCAGCAAATACGAGACAATGCCAACAAGATGTTGGGGTTCTGTAATAATGAATTCAAGGAACAGCACCTACAATACCAGGGTTGGGGAACTGTGGTGGCTAACCTAGAGGAAATAGCACAGTAATATGTGTTTTTTTTTTAAAGAAAGATGTCTAGAAAATAACAAATTTCTCAGTCATTTGTTTTTTTATTTAGAGAAATATCTAGACAGTATCACTTGCTAAAATCAATATTTGCTAAAATAAGTATAAAGAAAAGTTTTAAAAAATAATGAAAAAGAATGTGTGCAATGTTTTAAATGTTTTTGTTAAAGAGCAATGCAGAAAACTGAAGGCAAGTTTACTAAAGCAGTGGCAGCATTTCTCCCCCTGCGAGAAGGATATTTCACAATGCTAGACAAGTAAGGATATGTTCGTGTAAACAGGCCCCCTGCTGTAACATGAAATTGTTTAAATAAAAAAAATTGGATAGATATTCAGGAATCATTTCCTTTGCACCCATTGTACTACTAAACATGTCCATTGGACAGTAATTTGATTAACTCCCCTATGCTGTCTCTACCAAACATAATTATATTTTTAAAACTTAAACAACATATTTCCTACCTTAAAAAATTACCACCACTATGAACTTTAGTCTTAAAATTAAATCCTTGTAGTTTTTTGTATTATAAAGTATTAATTTAAATGTTCCAATGTTAATTTTATATTTCCTGAATTGAGTTTATAGTTCTTGTATAAAGTTTATGGTTCCTGTATTGACTCTTTAGCTCCTATATTAAATGTATGGTTCCTGTTTTGATATTCCTTGCTCTCTCTCTCTCTTTCCTAGCTTTGGTGAGACATTAGAACTTCTTGACCGCATCCCACTACTGGCACCTCTCAAACCTGTTGAGCAGGTAGAAAAAATCCACAGCAATAGGAGCTCCATGGAGGGAAGCTTAAGTTACATAACTTCCAGCACCCACATTTCCAGGAGTTTGTTGGATTGGATTTCAAATCAGGTTAGCAAAGATTTTTACAAAAAAAACTAGTTGAAAAAATCAACAAAATCTATTTTTCATAAATCTGAGATAATCTTTTCATTTTTATCTACATTTTCAGGGTCAAGGCAAAAGTATTGATGCCCTTCAGCATCAGTGTTATGACGACCTGCTAGTTGTAAGTTTTCTTGTTTGTGTTTACCCTTGTTTAAAATACATAAACTTTCCTGCAATTCCTACTGAACTCTAACCCTTTCAGTTCAACAGTGAAATGTTTGAAGTCTGTGTCCACCAAATCCAAGAGCTTCTAACTCTGGTCAAATGTGATCCTCACCAAATGAAGGAACTTGTGGGGATTGAACGGAGGTTGTCTGAGCTGGAGAAAAGGCTGAACGAGGCTAAAAAAATCGCAAAAGAACAAACTGATATGGCACAGGTGCGTTAGTAAATAAATATCTTCAGTTAATTTTTATCATTAACTTTTCAGCCTGTTGTAAGTATTTCTATTTTAACATTCCTTTTAATCTTTAACCTTTTGTTATTTTTGAACCTTTCTTTTTGACATATTTATCATTTATTTTTAAAATACGTGTCTCTGTCCCTAGGGTTTCTTGAATCACCGAGCAAGACTTACCACTACCCATGACGCAGCAACCATCTTACCTGAGCTGTGCAACAGCCACAAACAGCAGCTCATGCAGATGCTGGACAGGCAGCAGAGACTGGAGGCTTTACAGACCAATTTCCGCAAATCTAAGCAGGAGATGTCGACCAATATCCACCAGAGACTAGGGTTGGTATTTGTCTCTTAACATTGCTCTGTCTAAGGCCTATGCAATTTTAAAAGCTCACTTTTATATCTTTTACTTCTATGTTTTAATCCATCATTCTGTTTTTTTTTTTCTGAATAACTTATTTTTAGAAAGAATTCACATTTATATATATAAAAAAAAAAACAATTGTGCTAATAGTAATCGTGATATTCTCACATTTTTTTAAAGCTGGGTGATGCACATTGAGACTCAGATCTCTAAACTAGACAGTGATCTCATATTTCACATGAAGACTCTGAGAATTCTGGACTGCAACTTGCAGCTGCTGAACCAGATCAAGGCCTGCCCCCAGGTGTATGCTAACATGGTGGTAGAAGCAGCTAGGAGGAAAATATTCTCCAAAAAATTTGCACAGGTTGGTCTAGTTTTATACAGAAACATCACAAGGCAGGTAGGGGGGGGTGCAAACTATACTGGGTGACTCTATTCAAGGGGGTGACACCACAACAAAATGTAGCTAATTTTAATGAGAAAGTCTGATTTTCTGGTTAGTTAATAGTTTATTAAAGTTATATACACCATTAGGCACAGGGCGACACCATTCAGGATGGGAATGACACAGAATTTCCTATTTTTAAACTTCCCAAAAATTTCCCAATCACTAGAACTCCTGTAGGTTACAGACATAGAGAATTTTTAAATTTATTGGATAGCAGGTTAAGTTTGACATGGCTGAATTTCTAAAGAAATTTGTAATTATTTCATCTGTTGATAAATTGGTGAATTGTACTAATAAGTTATAGTTTATTGGCCTTAATTTTGTGCATGTGGATTAAGTGAAGTAAAAAATGTGTTCCCAGTGGGCTGGAACTTTAGTAGAAGATTCAAGCCAGTTGTACAAGGTCGAGACAGAGAGAAGGAAACAGTTTGCCAAGATGTTAGGTAACTTCATTTTGTTTTCACACAAAAATATTTTAAAGAAATTTTAGTTTATTAACGCTTAACTAGATTAAATTAATACTTTTTGATGATACTAATTCTGTCATTAAAATTTGCAGGTGAACATTTCTTGTTGGATACCTTATTCAAAGGTTTTGAGGATATGCCACCAAGCTTTGCAGTGAGTTAACTATAAAGATCTAAATTGACCTTTATGTATTGTCTGCGTAGCGTAATAAAAATATGTTTTAATTTGTTGTTGAACAATTTTTATCTAATTTATTAATTGTTGTTAAAATAAATGTATGTATTGTACCCTGAAGTATCCAACTTTAAATCAACAGAACAAACCACCTCCGTGTTTTGATGAAGCAGTACCTGACATCACAGTGGAAGACATCGCACTGTTAAAAACTGCTGTCCCTGAGCTTGAGGAGTCACTCAAGTTAGTTGAATTAGAATTAGAGGTTTAAGAGTCACTCAAGTTAGTTGAATTATAGTTAGAGGTTTAAAGGTCACTAGAATTAGGTTAATTAGAATTGGCAGTCTAGGGTTTGCTCAAGTTAGTTGAATTAGAATTAAAGGTTTAGGGGTCACTCAAGTTAGTTGAATTAGAATTAGAGGTTTAAGGATCACTAGAATTAGTTGAATTAGAGGTTTAATGGGTCACTGGTTAGTTGAATTAGAATTAGAGGTTTTAGGATCACTCAAGTTAGTTTAATTAGAATTCGCAGTCTAGGGGTCGCTCGTTAGTTTAATTAGTCTTTTAAGTTTGATCTGCCTCCTGTTAGATAAATCCTGCCCATTTGATACAGTTGATTCAGCATGTAACTAGTTTTTAATGTCCCCATTGTTACCATGGCTGATGATTTCTATTTGATGTGTTTCAGTTTATCCCTAGATTCCAGCACATTCCCACTTTCTTTGCTCAGCAAAGGGATCACAGAGTCCTCGTCTCACATAGTGTTGCCTCATTCCCAGTCTTCTCAGACCGAGTGGTCAGCACATGTAAGCATTGGCCTTTCTATGTAGCAAGTTCTAGCAAGCAAAGACAATTTAAATATAAGCAACTGGTTTTTTATCATCAACATGTACATTTACATAATGACACACCATGTACATGTACATTGAAACTCACTTTGAACACACTTTCATCCAACATGAACACAAAGTAACCCACCATAAATATTATATTATAACCCACCATGAACATACACATTATAACCCACCATGAACATACACATTATAACCCTCAATGAACATATTATAACCCACCATAAACATGCATTATAACCCATCATCAACATACTCATTGTAACTCACCATGAACATACATTATAACCCACCATAAAAATGTATGTTACAACCCACCATGTTTTTTATTACCAGGTTGAAGAAACCACCAATGTTCCCTGTGTAGTGACAGCCACCAAAAACCCACCGTTCAAGTTTACCATCCCAGAGTCCAATGACTCCGTCGACTACCAGCCAGCCTTGTCCAGCCTCACTGAAGTCCGAGACACCCTGTCACCAAAAACCACAGACCACGAGCCAGCCATGTTGACCAAGGAATCCCCCTCAATCATCTCATCAGCTAATGTGACAGACTCAAGCTCCACTGACCTGCCGTTGAAAATGCAAACAAAAATGAGCTCAGATTCCACATCTCCCATATCATCCAATGAATTTGCAACAGCTGATTTTTATTTTGAAGATTCCATGCCCTCCCCCATGGCGGATTCACCCCTGGGGAAGAAGGAAAAGAAAAAAGAAGAAGGATGTAAATCTGAGACCGACATGCTGGCTTCGTTAAACGCTGAACTTGCTGAGAAGTCAAACTTGATTCTGGAATTAGAACAGAAATTGAGAGACAGAGAGAACATGCTCTCAGAGATTGAGAGGGTCTCAAATCAGAAAGAAGGGAGCTCTGATGGCTCATCCACTATCGTGGCCCCGTCAGAGCTCCCCGACCAGACTGACTCAACCCCCAATGTCAGCGCTATTCAGAGCTGTGAAGAAACTACTCAGAGCTCACAAACGTCTAGTCAGAGTTCAGAACTGCTTCAGAAGCTGGAGTTGGAGCTGGAGACGGCAAAAAGTGACCTGGCCAAAGTCAGTGCCCTGCTGTCCGAGGCGGAGAGTAGAAAAGCTGATGTCCAGCAGCAGTGTGACACTACAGTGGCTGAGAAGAGCTCACTGGTTGACCAGCTGGAGGACCAGGTCAGGAAGATGAGGGAAGAGCTTGAGCAAGCCAGCAGCAATGCACAATGTGTTGAGCAGACAAAGAAAGAGCTGGAGAAAGCTCTGAGTGATTCTAGTGTGAAATGTTTGCTTCTGGAGAACGAAGTCAGAGAAGGGGGGACAATTCTACTTGGGATAAAAAACAAACTTAAAGAATGTCGTGATAAACTCAAGATTGATATCCCTTCATTGAAGGAAAATCTTCAAGAACTGAGGGGGGCAGTTTTAGACAACAAAACAGAGATGAACTCAGCTGTGGCCACAGTTATGGACTCGGTGGAAAAAGAAGTCTCACTTTTTAATTCGGCCATCTTGGCTGCAGCGTGTGCAGAGTTCAACAAGGAAAGGATAACTCTGAGGGAAGAAATTCAACGTCTGCAGGATAATGCAGAAAAATCTGTCACAGAATCAACCGAGAAACTCAGCCATCTAGAGAGCCAGAAACAAGAGCTGGCTGTAGAGATGGATTTAAAGCAACAGCACTTTGACAAGAAGTATGAGGAACTCAAACGAGATTTTGAGGCGGAGCTTAAAGATATTCAGACTAAGCATATCTTGGAAACGGAGTTGGAGGTGGATAAATGCAGGGCGGAGGTGAGAGAAAACATCGAGGAGGCTGAGAGGAATGTGGAACAGTTCAAGATCAGATACAACGAGCTGGCCAGTAATTTTGAAGAATTGAAAACAGCTTCTGAAAGGGGGAGAGAAGAACTGATCCAGAGTTATAAAGAACAAATAGAAGAAAAGGAGAGAGTGCACAAGTGTGAGAGAGAAGATTTGACACAGAAGTTTAAAGCTGAGCTTGAGGAAAAAATCAGTGAACATATCAAACAGACTACTGAATTGGAGGTGAGGTTTTTTTTTGTTGATTGTATTTCATTTAAAGCTCACTAATTTTTTTAATTTAAAATAACCATACTTTTGAAGAATTTCAAAAATCTTATAATAAAGCTTTAACAAGGTTTTATTTAACTTGAATGTCGTATGTCAAGTCAACATGGCGGGAATCTTAGGATTAAAATTTCACCCCGTTTCCACCAAACTGATTTGTTTTTACAGTTCAGGCTTAATTCATTATTTAAACTAATTTTTAATCAATTAAAAGAAATTAATTCAAAATAGAGAACAATGAAATGGGAAGGATTTAATATTTAATTTGTTTTTGTACAATTTCTGACAACAAAGACACACCTGTTTTCATACATGATCTGATCACTAGGCCAAGCTACAAGCCATTCAAGACAGCCTTAAAGAAAAAAGTGAACTTGCATTGGCTCAGATGAAGGAGCTGTTGACCAATGAACACACGCTGGTTTTGACAGAGGTCAAAGGGCAAGCAGAAGAGCAGAGGGCACAGCTTACACAGCTCCTGGAGCAGAAACAACTTGAGTTGGTTTTATTTTATTTTACATTCATTAGCTGTTTAGATATTAGATTTGTTGTGGTAGATTAGCATAATGTTTATAGACAATCAGAGGCGTAGGTACCCTTCCCGGCGCCCGGGGACAAACTTTCAATTTGGCGCCCCCTTCCCTATATTTTTTACATTTATAATGCAAAACTGCAGCTTAAATGAGCTAAAAAACATTTTTCCAACCCATTTTGGCGCCCCCCTATAGTCGGCGCCCGGGGACATATGTACGTACCCCACCCCCCCCCCCCCCCCCCTCGCTACACCCCTGTAGACAATTTAGTCTTGTTTTGATAACAGCTGGGCTTTTGATCCAGAGGAAAAGTTAGCATTTGAGTTTTATGTTTTCATTGCTTTAGCGCTCAAAGAGCATTTTAACTATTTCAGGCATGCAGAAAAACTAACACTGTTGAAAACACATTTTGATATGTGGTTTAACTATTTCAGGCATGCAGAAAAACTAACACTGTTGAAAACACATTTTGATATGTGGTTTAACTATTTCAGGCATGCAGAAAAACCAACACTGTTGAAAACACATTTTGATATGTGGTTTAACTATTTCAGGCATGCAGAAAAACTAACACTGTTGAAAACACATTTTGACATGGAGCGTGAGAGCCTAGTGAGGGAAATCAACCGGTACAAAAACTGTGAGAAGTCGGACATCGCCACACAGCTGGACTATGACCTGCTAGTGGAGCTACAGACACACTCAGGGACCCAGACAGAGCTGGAGGCAGTGTCAGAAACCTTAACTCATTCAGAGACACAAACTGGGATAGAGCTGCTGGCTGAGGTTATCTCCCTCACAAGCAGTGCTAGCTATGGCAGTGAAGAGGTAGCTGGAGAATGAGACACTAAAGCTAACTAGTTGTTTAGGTTGTGCATTAATGCATGATTCACTTAAGTATTGGCAAATATTTCAAATCTATTTATATAGGGCAAATTTAAAAAACTGGATTTTATTCATATAAAATTATTTATAATACTAAACATTTCCATAAAAGGAATATTAACTGTAAATTGACTAGAAAGCAACACATAATTCTAATGATGCTTCATACAATAATATACAAGTCTAGAATATCGCCTGCTTGTTTATGTCAAATGAAGAGCATTAAGAATAATTACAAATTACTATGTAAAATTACTAAAATATGATTAATCTTCAAGTAAAATTTGTTAAAAATTGACAAATGATAATGTTAGTTTGCTAAAAGTAATGAAAGATTAATAAAAGTAGAGATTTTAATGTAAGATGGATGAAACAATGAAAAGGTATTTTGAAGATGGATAGGAGGTTTGACAAATATTCATGAGTGAATGAATGAACCTTTCAGATGATTGCACACAAGATTCCAGCCTTGTGCCCTGATGAGAAAGACAGAGATTCCCTGGAAGTTAACAAGGCCCTGCCAGGTGTTGAAGATCTCAACATACAGTTAGCCAAAGCTCAAGGTAAACATAAGTTTCAATGTCTCAACATACAGTTAGCCAAAGCTCAAGGTAAACATAAGTTTCAATGTCTCAACATGCAGTTAGCCAAAGCTCAAGGTAAACATAAGTTTCAATGTCTCAACATGCAGTTAGCCAAAGCTCAAGGTAAACATAAGTTTCAATGTCTCAACATGCAGTTAGCCAAAGCTCAAGGTAAACATAAGTTTCAATGTCTCAACATGCAGTTAGCCAAAGCTCAAGGTAAACATAAGTTTCAATGTGAGCTTTCTTTACATTAGTCCATTCACTAAGTCAAAGCTCATATTAACTAATATTTTTTGTGAGGCTTTCTTGAGGCCACTGATTTTAAAATGCTACCAGTTGTAAAGTACTACACACTAACACAATATCAATAAATAAGTCTAATTATTGTTTATCGTGTGTGATACTTTAAAAATAAATGTGAATTTTGTATTTCTCAGAAAAGATTTCAGCTTTGGATAAAGAGGTTTCAAGTCTGAGGAAAGAGAACCAGGAAGTGACCAGCAAGATGGATCAGATGGAGGAGGAGAAGAGGCTGATGTTCTTTAGGTCAGCAACGTTGGGACATTTGTTTTGTTTATGTGGCAGTTGGATATTTTTTTGGTGAATTTATTACATGAGCAGAGACTGGGGTAACATTTAAAATTGTTTTGTATTTCTCAGTGAAGGCAAGTTGACAGAGAGCCAGATGCTTGGTGTAGAGCACCCTCGCTACCAAGACTTTATGCAAACATCAAATACAGCTGCAAGCATTATGGTGATGGAAAGAGAATTGTAAGTCCTTAGAGCTAGTTAAATTACTTGATCATCATCATTATCTTTTCCTGTTCGACACATGTGGCAGTTGAAGTAGAGTTCACATGTTTCAATTACCTCAGCAAACAGGGGATAGTGTGCCCAGCTGCCTTTGTTTCCCTAACATGAGTCAGGTACCCATTAGAGCTGGATGGACTCTGGGACTTTTGACAGACTCCAGCCTAGGATCCAAACCTGAGACTTTTGGTTTAGCAGTCATAAGCTCTATTATTCAACCACACCATCCCCCAAATTACTTGATCAGTTGTTTTATTTTGTTATGAATGTAGTTTTGTCAAAAAATATTATTGAAGAAAATTAATGTTGTTTTTTTTCATCACTTTTGACAGGTCTTTTGAAACTAACACAGTGGAATCAGATGTGGTAAGAATTAAGTGATGCATACAATTTTTTATTACAATTATTTTGTTCTTTTAATAAAGATGTAGCTTTTTGTAGAACTAAATAAAATATCCCTTTCTTTAATTCAGGTGAAGGCTAAAGACCAAAAAATTGCACTGCTTGAGAAAAAGCTGGTATGTAAGATTTGTGCTTCATTGTTGTATTTACATTTTATGTAAATATTATCTCAAACTACTTAGGTTAGATGTCCAGAAAATTGCAGATCTATATGTAAAGCTGTGTACTAAAGATTTTTTGAAAATTTTATTTTCAATGGTAAAAATGTTAACAGATGGAAATGTCCATGACAACTAAAGAAACTAAAGACAAGGAAATGGCCAGTGATAACAAAGTTTCAATAAGAGGGTACAGTTTTTTTGTTGTTGTTGCAATAATTTGGTTTGAAAATTCAGTTTGATGTTTTAGTTTGATAACAATTTTTGAAAGATTGATACAAATGTTGTTTTTTTGCTCACTTTAAGAATTCACAATTTAAAAATTTAAGCTAGTTCAAGTAGTACCAGTTTTTTTTAAATAAAAAAATTTCACTCCTCTAAAACAGATGTGATAAAGGTGACCTGGTGTTGCTGTGTCTAGATGAAAGACATGACCAGTATGTTGTGTTCACTGTTGGTACAAATCTACACTTCCTACATAGTGAGTCTTTAGAGGGCCTTGGTCTCAGAACAGGTGAGTGGGTTTTTTTTTTTTAAAGTTGGCTGAAAATATTAATCTGTCTTATTGATTAATCATTTATTTATTATTTTAAATTTCTATTTTTTTTTTATTTGAATCATCAGGTACAGATATGGCCTGTAGAAAATCCTGGATTCTTGCTGAAGTTGTGGACAAAGAGTACTGCTTGGCTAAAAAGGTAAAAATGTTAACTTAGGTAATAAGGATGACCTTTTTAGGTAAAAAAATTGTTGCTTTAATTAGCTTAACTGCATTTAAATAATTGTTTTTGCATTTGATTTGATATTGTGCTTTAGAACTCAAATTCTTTAAGTAAAAATCTACCGCTTTACCATAAGTTTGCTAATATATAGACTAGTAGTCAGACAAGTAGTATAAGGACTGTGTGATCTAGCAGTAGTACTGGGGAAGAAGTAAAAGTCTGGTGGAAACCCACAGGTCTTACAGCAATATGGGTGAAAGAAATGCTCAATTCTTTTTTGCATTGCAAGAGTCAGTTGTGCAGACACTAGACTAGTAGTTGTAGTAGATTAAGCTTAAACAATAAGCAAGTCTTATTTGTAATTAAAACTGATCTTTTTTCAGTCTTTTTGCATCTCAAATCAACATGAATATTTGGTATAGTTTTTAAAATGCACATCTTTAAAAAAAAAATTTCTTGCATTTTGTTTGTAACAAAATATTTTCCTGTGATTCAGCCAAACAACAGATTCAGAGTTCCACAAGGGACATGTTTTTATAGGGTGAAGTGTAAGCCTTGGAAAAGTGAAATTGAGTTGTTAAAGCAGGATAAAGATATAACAAGACAGGTGAAAAGTGTCAAGCATGACCCAGCCAGTGGCACACGGCCAAAGAAAGATAAAAAACAGCCTTAATTTTTTTTTCAATAAGTAGATAGAACTGACCTCATTTTGATAATACCTTCCTGTGAATTAAATTCAAACATTCTGTTTGATTAAAAATTATTTTAAAATTGTATTTTTAATAAATTTGCCATTTATAAAACTGATTTCAAATTGACTAAATACTTTTTTTTTCCCCGTATGTTTTCTAAGTAAAACAAAATGTTGACAAGTTCATGTTTTTATTCTAATACATGAGAACTTGAAGCTATTAATGTGCAACTTTTAAACAAGTTTATATGCCTTGGCTTTGAGTAGTGCTTTTAATATAATAATCATGAATAGTTTCAGCTGTGATGCTTTCATATTAGCCTCCACAAGTTGAGAGTATCAATTTAAGGGTCTGCGATAATTGCCTGAAAGCCAATTTCCCACAGGCTCGTTGCTGAAAATGGCAATAATCCATAATATTGATTAATAATCAATTAATTTTTACGCAGATGGATTTTTTTAATCTATTTAAAAAAAAAAAATAACAAACATGTTCACTCACAATAGCATACCATTATTTAAATAAAAAAAGCCCCATTATTACTTTGAAAGTATTTTTCAATAGCTTACAGAAATGAAAAATAAAATAAATTTTAGTTTACAAGATTCAGTTGAATCCAAACTTGAGCTTAGAAGAGTAAATGTGGACAAAGAGCTTTTGAGGCAAATAGCATTCTGGCAAATGTTCAGCACCCCTTTGTAGGTGTGAGTTCATTGTAAATTTCATACTGTTTACATATGTAAATACTCATTCAGTGAACTATTTTTAGAGCAAGGGAATTACACATTAAATGATACTTAATGCTTGAAATGCACACAACTATTATTTTAAGTGTTAATTTTTTTTTGCTCTTCTCACTTTCTTGTTTTTTTAAAAAAAGCATTAAGTCAATGTGTAAGTTGTTTTACACCAGTTAATGTTTTGGTGATAAAATTTTTAAACTGGTAATTATTGCTTTGAATAATTAGTTTGAGATACTGTACGATATTTAAGAGTACATTTTCCCCCAAAGTCATACAATTTAAATTCTGAAAGTATTCAAATATTCTTTAACTGGTGCACTCACAATTTATTTGGAGAGGTGTTTGTACCCAAGTTATTAATTACTTCAGCAGCTTTCTAGGCTGAAAATGAAAACAAGAAAATATTTCTTTGATTATTTTTAATGAATGGGAGTTAATCTTTGATAAATGTCACAATATGCAATGATGTGGAGGTCAGCAAACTTTTATTTAAAATGTGGATGTACATACATGTAACATTAAAATTAGTAATTTCAAATAATGAAGTTGTTTTATCTTCTTCATTTAGTGGTGTGTGGTAAAATGGTTGTCTGTTTTTTAATTTGTTAATATCATAATACAATTTTAATATTAGACAAAGTAATGTTAAGAATAAATGAAGCATTGCAATAAGCTTTGTTCTAAAAATTTATTTTTCTGCAAAAAGTGAACAACTAGTTAAAGGCAAGGGTGATACAATAGTAACCAAATAGGGTTAAAATATTTGTTGCTTTTTATCAGAGCAGACTAGACACAACATGAAAATAAATTAACAAGAACAATATGTATATATTAATAAATTAAAGTTATCAAATTATTGCTGACTACTATTGCTACAAATATCAGTTAACTTTAGTTAAACTGTATATTTATCAGAAACACCTACTGACAGTATGCTTTGCTTTTGTCAAAAATAAGTAGCATCGTAGCAGTAAATATTTTCAAACATCCTTTAAAGAAATAAAATATTAGGATCCTTGAAAAAATAATTACATTAAGCTTATTAATAAATATTAATTTACAATTAGAAAATTTACTAATTTTTACATTTAGTTAGCACGTTTTAAGCATATTTCTACAGAGATTGGATTTTAGCTTTATTTTTGTTAAAAAAAAAAAGAAACCAAAAACTATAAAGCAGTTTCTAGACTTATTGTATAGAACAGCCTTATTTAGTTTCTTATAATCTTAGCTAAAGCTATTCTTTTTCAATATATTTTATTTCTAAATAGGTTAAAAGAATATCTATTTTATTCCCTTGACTAGTTTAGCAAACTATAATTAGTTGGCAAAGCAGTCTGAGACAGCTTGGAACTAGGAGAACATAATTGAAGCTTGCAAACACCTTCTCATGGCTTCTAATGACTGGTCACTCTGTAAAACAAAACATTATTTTACAAACTGCGCATGTAATTTTTCTAAATGAAATAATTTTAAAAATGTTAATAATTATAATCTTGGTTATTAATAAGTATTTTAAATTAATAACATTATAAGTGTGTTTTCTAAAACTACTTCATCATGTTAAAAAAATGATACTATATTTATGCACTTACAATCTTAGACAGAAGCTTTTTCTGAAGGGCATCCACATCTCGTTTCAGTGATATTTTAATTGTTTTCTAAAGTGAAAAGAAATAACTAGATTAAATTCAATAAAATAAAGTAACTGCACAATAACTTCCTAATTAAAGAACCAAAGTTACTTTAACCTTTTAATTAAAGGGTTGTTTTCAGTGTCTCTCCTTCATTAATGATTCAGGGATAAAAATGACGTTGCAAATGGCTAGGCAATGAGAAATATACACACCTGCATGTTTTGACTTTCAGTATGAGTTTGCTGTAGCTCCTTATTTAATATTTCATGAGATGACTTCAGTCTTTTGAATCTTCAAAAATAAATACAACTATATAAATTTGCATATGTAGCTTTTAATAACAGAAATTTCAAATACCAGCCTGATATAGTAGCCCAATGTAATTATTTGGATGTTTCCTTTTTTAGGCACTAGTAAATAAATAATTACACTACATACACACACATTTGTGTTTCTTTCTAAAACGTTGTTTGCAATAAAACTTACTCTTTTTGATGTGATTCTCTAAACTTTTTAAATTTTTCCATCTGTTGGGCCCATATAACCTATTGAAATGAATAGTTATTAATAACTTGTAAAACATTTCTATTGCAAGATACATTTGAAATATCAAGTGTTTGCAGTCTCAGCTGTTAGGTTTGTTGGACTTACACAAGCAGAAATTATCTAATGAGAAAATATATAAGCTACATGTATTATAATATATTTAAAGAAAATCATTTATTTTTTTACTTTTTAGTGCATTATTACATAAAAGCTTATTATTAAAACATTTTTTATGAATTTTTAAAATAAACTGGTTACACATCTTCTAAAAACCAGCATTAAATATTTTAAAAAAGATACACCAACTTACAGTTGTTTTTAGCTCAGTTTCAGTCAACTCCTTCAGGTCTTTACTCATATGAAATATTACTTTCTGGACAGAATCTTGAAATTTTTTAACAGCATTTATTCTGTGTAAAAGATAAAGAGCTCAGAGAACTTTATGTATAGGTTATTAAAAGCCAAATAGCTTAAACATTCATTAACCCATTTAACCCTTAAAGCGCTCAGCTGGTATTCAGGAAGTGCATTAAAAAATGGGATCAAAATGGCAATGTTTACAAATTTTGATACCCCCTTGTAATATTACCATTTTAAAGTGTGATCTATACATTATAGACCTATGAACCCATACATTAATGGAAAGCTTAAATAATAAAGAATATGAAAACACATTAACTATTAACATAAAAACACAATAGTAAAAATTTAAGAAAAATGAAATACAAACCATTTTTTTTACCTTCGCAAATAATTTTAATTCCTTGAATAAAGTACACATAAATTTTCAAAAACAAACACCACAATCTAAAACACAAAGTACCAAAACCAGCACATTTATATCCTTGATAAGAAATCACACACTAGTAGTAAATATAGGGTCCTATGGTATTTGGCAAAGCATTCCGGACACAGTCCAACATTGCAACCAGAACACTCCCACCCACTTCTGACTCTTGCAGAATGACCTGCAACACACTGTCTTTTTTTGCACACTTGTAGTTTCACTAAATCATGGCCATCTAGTGGATAACTGTAAGCAGAAGGCACTGGGGACTCAACACCATTTCTGGTGGTTGATATTTCCTCCCTTGTCCGTTTGCGACGAACAATTTTTTCTGGTGTGAATTTAGAGGACAGGCTCTCCAAAACAGAAATGATAAAATTGCACCTAAAAAGCACAGGCTTGTCTGAAGTGTTCAGCTTGTATAAGATATAGCTGTTTAGCACAGCTCTACCTAACAAAGAGAAGAATACTTTATTTGTCCATTTGAGGGTTTGACGTTAAGCCAGGTACATAGTTTTTTTTAAATGTGCAGGGAACCATGGTGTTTCTTGGCTATGGTGGCAGGAGTCCCAATAAGCATTGGAATTGGGCTTTTGATTTAAGCCCATGTTCAGGACCACAGCAAGAAAGGCCCTAAATTCAGCTAGGGTGAGTGGAGTCAATTTGTGGACTCTTGATCGGGGAATGATGTCATAACTTCTCTTTGTTGCTCTCGATGAACTCGCTAGCGTAGCAGTTGGTCTCAGCTATGATAACATTGGTAAGCTCTGCTGTTAAAAACAGATCCAAGTATTCAACAGGCAGCTGGTTTATGCTTGGGTCCTGGATTTGCTGTAAACAGGATAGGTCTAGGGCCACAATCCTCTCCAACAATAGGCTGCCAATGTCCATCAGCTGTAAGAGATTCCCTGTCCTCTGAATCTGAAAAATAGTTTAAATTTATAATTAGAGCCTATTATTTTATTTTTTAATAATTAGGCCTATATTGTAGGTTTAATTATGGATTTTTTAAAATAAAATATTCTGTTATTTCAAATACACTATTAAGTTCCTTACCCCTTAAGAGAACATTTGACACCACATTTAAATATCTAGCTTACTCAGTTGACGAGAAAAGAGAGAATTTTAAAATTTGTCTAGAATGGAAAATGAATGACAAAACCCACGTTCTCGATCCCTGCCGGCATGGCATGACGTCGTGAACTGGTGTGCACAAGTTTTTTAAGGGGTGTGTCAACTTAGGTTATTTACTCACCGGAAAATAACAAAAAAAAAACCAACTGATTTATAATAAAGCTAGATCTAGTTATTTATTAAATTGGTAAAGGAAAATGTACATTACAAATTCTACTCTACATGTTATTCATACCATTTTTTATGAAATAATGAACACTTGCATAACTCAAATTACCATAAAAAATATTTTTATTTCAAATTCTAATTTTATTAAATATGCTTAAAATAATATGATTGTTATGATAGTCTATAAATACAAGAAATAGGCCTAACTCAATTCACATTATATTGAGTCAACAGTGTGGAAGCTGAAGTTCATACACGGTATTAGTGTCTTTTTTTTTTACATTACATTTTTTTTCATATTGAAAACGTGACGTGTAATTTTTTTTTTAATAAAATCTCCAAACATCGTCACTCGCGTGATTGCTTGCTTATGTTTACTATCCCGCGGGTGAAAAATCCCACCACGGTCGAGGGGTCACTGTGCGGTCAGCAGGCCTGTAGTACACGTCATAGAATGAACACGCGTACTCGAGATCGTCGGTGTCTTCACTTCTCTCTCTCTCTTTCCCCCCCCCCCCCCTTCTTCAAGCAAATTATAATAGAGTAGAGCCGAATGGATACAAAACTAACGTTACTAAGACTAATTTTAAAACTTAGCTTAATTTTTTTTGTCTACTCTCTTAAAAGATAAAGCAAATGTAGTTTAATGTAGTAAGGTAAAGTAATTTAAATATTCAATATCAACTTGAAGTCGATCTATCTTGATAAAATCTGTCAAGAAAAAAAAACGATAAAAGATCTCCACCCTGAACTTAAACCAATTGTAATTTTAACAGACGAAAATGATGCTCGCGCACATTTTTTTTTAACTAGATCTACGTCTAGCTTTAAAAATAATAAACACATAAACGCTTAAAATGCCCGTAAACAGATTATTTAGCGCCAAAAAAAAAAAGGCCGCTGAACAAGCATTGTTTAAAATACGCAGCAATGAAAAAGGCTAACGGCCTATCAAATAACTCTAAAAATCGCCCGAAATTAGGCCTAGCTCTGAAAAAGGCCACTGAACGAGCATCACTGATTATATAAACGAATAGGCCACGCAGCGTTGACGAGGTTAACCACCGGTCACGAATTAAATTCAACGCAGCTAGTGTCGGCCCACAGTGAAGAAAAAAAATCAATATAGGCCATATTTTAATAAAATTACTAATACAATAATAATTTCCACAATTTTACTTTTTCTGCACACGCTGCAGTTGAATTATAATTAAAATACTAGACTTAAAGGTTCATTCCGCAAAAAACAAAAACTAGTTGTTTCTGTGAGGTAACTAGCGTAACAATGACGTCACGATAGTAAACAACGCGGACAGAAATTTCTGCATTGGTACCTCATCCTCATATTCGATTTTTAAAAAATGTATCAACATATCTGTAATTAATCATTATAAATATCTCAATTATATATTTCTGCATTTGTACCAGGGGGTTTCGACCATGTACTGGGCCGTTTAAGGCGGCAGTTCAGTTTTTCCCAAGAGTACTCGACAAAAATAGCGTGTATTAATTAAAACCACGTATCTCGTGAATATTTCGAACATTTTAAGGCATGGCGTCCATTTAGTTAGCATCTCACATTAAAATAATGATGAGATTTTGCGATATTAGCAGTTTTTTCATTTGTCGTGTAACGGACCCCTAAAAAAAACGAAAAAAAACGCAAAAAACGACGAGTGACGTTTCAGGGTCAGAGGTCATCCCGCCATCTCAGCCAGGAGACGATCTACATATTGACTTCATTTACATTTGTTTACCTAAATGATATATTTAATATAGAGATCTAGATATTCATTCATAAATTTTGAAACAGTATCTACCTAAAGAGGTGGGCGTGGCACTTCAAGCACCCACACCCTTACAGTAAAAATAAAATAATGTAATAATTTTCCCGACACTAGATCTACTTTCACTTTATTTTTAAAATTCATCACCAAGCTGAAGAGAAAGTATTTGTATTTATTAAATTCGAACACTTACCATACAAATCATCTAAAACGCTGCTATCAAAGTCATCATCAGTCTCAATTATGTTCTTGAGTCACCTTCACTGTCTCTTGAGTCGCTGTCCAATTTTATTTGTAAAAAATTTAGCTTTCACAGTACAAACACTAAACCACGATGTTTGAAATCGGAAATGGCGGAAGTATTCGTGTATTTACGGTTACTGGTCTAATTGCCGAGTATTTACGAAAAATACGGCCGCAAACACACGAAACCACGATCGTGGCCTTACGCGTTATACGTTCTGTTATAGCAAAGCCACGATCGTGGCCATGCGCGCTTTAAGGGTTAAATATATAAAAGATAATTAAAAAGTTACCGTTTGATTTCATTTTCTTCCCATGATGTATTGATCACATGATGAGTAGATTTCATAATATCTTTCAAACCCCCATCAAAAGATGAACCAGTACCCTATTAGATTTAAAAAAATTAATAGATATTAACTCTACAGATACTTTAAATAACTAATTTAAAAATAAACAGTAACACGGCCTAGGCATCAATAAAAAACTTGTAACTCAAGTCTACAAGCATGATTAAAATAAATCGATTTTTGCAAAAAACAGCTAACAAATTTTACTATTCAATACTCACAACTGATTTTTGTTTCATAATATATTGGCGTAAGTTTCCTAGTTCAGTATTTTCTTCCAATAACTGTCCTGACAGTTCAGAAGAACTCTCTGAAACTTGGTCAATGTTTGTTTTTAATACATCTTTAGCAATGTTGTTAAAAGCAGTCAAACAAGCTGAAGTATCATTATCATCTACATCAGATACAAATGGAGAATCCAGCACAGACTTGGTAATCAGAGATGATCCATTAGAAGAAAGAGTGATGGGTTTTAATGGTGACAAGTCCAATCCCAGAGATGAGTTTATAAATTTCTTGGATACCACTGAAAGACTTTGCACTGGTGATGCTGTGTCACTGTTAAGTTCAAATTCAAAACTCTTTGGAGCTCCTGATAAGCCCAGATTACTTTTATTTTTCTGTAAACTATTTTTTCCAGTATGTTTGTAACAAGCTGCAGGGGGTGATAAATCTAATTTGCGCTGTGACTTTCGCTTCTTCTTTGGTGGCTCTCCTTCACTATCCTTGAACTTACTTTTCTTTCCCACATTTTTGCAAGGATTGGATAATTTTTTCAAGTATTGCAAACTGTCGTCTTTGATATTAGGTGTTTTAGGGGTAAATGGTGTCACTTTTCTGTTTTGCTTGTTATCTATGACAAAATTAAACAAAAGATGGGAAAACAGTTAATGATATATACTGTCAGTACAACCTACTAAATTGGAATAGAAAAAATTTCCACTCTCTCACATTAAAAAAACAACTTATTTTTATTTCACAGTGATCTATTACTCCTTACCTTGTCTTACCAAAGAACTTGAAAGGATGCTATCTTTTTTAAGTATTTTGTTAGGTGCAGTCATGTTAACACTGGTGTCTTGAGAAGTAACTTCCTCACTTGAAGTAGATGATATATTCTTAAATGTAAAGAAATAAAATTCACTTGTGATGCACTGTTCATAAAATACTTTTCAGTATAAGAACAAATTTTAAATTACACCCCATTCCTACTTTCTTTTCTACTAATAATTTCTACACCCTAATACTACTAATATATTTTAATATTATTTTTATTGAAAGCTGAGGTATTTTTAAACTGAATAGTTTTTCAAATTCTATTTTGTTGAGATACTTATAAAATTACTTAAGAATAGAAACAATTTTATTAATACACCCAATATTTTCAAATATTTCCTGGGTAATAATACATTAGATTTGCTATCTTTTACCATAATTGCAGTTTCAAAAGGTTGTGTCTATATTTTAAAGCTTGTTAGTATAAATGTATACAGAAAAAATATAATTTAAGCTTAAAAGTAAAATGATACCGAATATTTTCTTTTAAGTTCAGACTGGGTTGGTCTTTTGGCTGTGGCTGGACCTGAAAGAGATAATCTGGTTATCATAATGTAAAATTCTAAATGTATAGGCCTAATAAAATTAAATTTATTAAAATTGTAATCTTTGTTTATTTTAAATATCAATTGTAAAATTAAGTTACTATCAATGCTGTTTAATTTAATTGTACATCAAACAAAAGTTACCAGAGCATATTCCAGGGACAACATTAGGAGAATATTCATAGTGATCTATACTTCCTGCAATACTTTTCATAGCTTCCTAAAATTGTTAAAATAAATTGTCTTTTACTTATAATGTTAAGGCAAGATAACAGTTGCTAATTTACAGAGACTATTTTTGTTTAGAAATACAATAATTTCACTTGTAATAAATTATTTTAAAATCCATTCATTCTAAACACAAATAGATTTCATTTGGCCTACTAAGTAGCAAGATGAAAACTTATTTTGTCTGTTATTACTGGATCAATACTATTTGCAAATGTGACAAAATAAATTAATACCTAACAGAAATGAGGTTTATTTCAGGCTTTCCACAAATTGTTATCAAGACAGTTTTTTTAGTTTTACAGATAAATAAAAAGGACATAAAACATGCTTAAATCCAAATAGTAACTTTCTTTGGTAGAGAAAAAAATGCAATTTCATTGAGGGCACAAAAAAAAAATTAATACAATTTACTTCAAGCTGATGGTCCATTTTGGATGAAAATTCACTCCATGATTTCATCATTTTTTTGTTCACACTATTCTTTGTCTTAACATCAGTGTCAGAGCCATCAGTTCTGTCACTATAATTTCCACATGAAGGTGAATTTATAATGCTTGATTTGTTGCTCAAAGAGATCTAATAAATTAAGAACATACTTTGTAAACATTATTTATAAATTATCTATTTAATATTATATATTCGCTTACAGGAAGATAAATGACATACTAATTTGAAAATTAAACATACGTTAACACTTATGTATTTAGTAGCTCGTTTTTTTTTCAAAGGATACTTTTTTAGATACATTTTTGATGAATTTAAAAAAAAAATGTTCTCAAAAGTTTAAAACACAGCTTAATAAAGCATTACCTGTGCTTCATTGCTCTCTAAGGAATTTCTTTTTGGTTCTGTTCCTTTAACAACTAAGTAAAAAATAAAATGAAGAATATGCAATTTTTACTAGCTACAAACATTTAAAAAGTAAACAAAAGAGATCAGTTTTAATATAGTATTTTAAAATTAAAATTCTTCAAGCAGTGATAGTAAATACAGACATACTTCACTGAGCATTTAATTTAAAGGCACTTCTTACTTTCCATGAAATGCAGCATACAACTTCTACTTTCAATAAGAAGTTTTAGTGTTGCACATTGTATTTAATATTTTAGCATATTAAAGTTAACATCTTTAAAGTAGCCTTTTAGGCAGTAAATATCTTTAAAAAGTTATTATTTTTGCTAACCTTGTTTGGTTGTAGAATATGAACTACTAAGACTATTTTTATCTGTTTTGATCATATTAGTTTTGATGGATTGGTCCATAGTAGAAACAAGTGATTTGGAACAAGGTTTCTTTATTTCACCAGATTTCTGTTTCTGCTGAATTGGAGTATATAAACATAAGGCATCTGCATCCTTGTCTGTTCTTTTAACAATGTTTTTCTGCAAAATAAAATGATTTTTAAAAAAATTAATAAGAACAGCTAATATTTTGTGTTGTTTACATTTGTGCTTATTGGCGCTACAAATAGTCCAGTATTCAGGAGTGAGGTATAATTGTTATTTCATACTAGAGATTTGTCAAGAAAATCAAATACAACTGAGCACATGTTAGAAAATTGAAATTACTGCCAGTCAACTATCAAATGATGTTTAAATATCTTAAAAGTTTGAGCAACAATTTCCTAAATGGAAACACAAAGCTTAGGATAGTAACAACCTGCTTACAAATTTACTAATGGCAAAAGTAATTATTTTCTACTTCTTATCGGAAAGTAGTTAACAAATATTTTATCAATGTTTCTTATAATGTCTGGCAGTATTGTCATAAACATGTCAAGTTTATAAGTTAGAACCTACCACATGTACATTTAGGCAATAAAGATTTGATTCAGTTTGCAAAACATGTTTAAGAGTAGTTAAGAAATAGTTTTTCTAACAGAAACAAAACAATATTTCAAACTAAACCCATTCAATGGGGATAAGAATTATGACCAGGTTTTATTTAGACATACACTATAGTAAAAAACAATACCATGCTGTAGACAACAATTTTTCAGTTCATTTGTTATTTCTAAAATCTAAACATGAACTTCTTCTTCTTCTTCTTCGTTCTTAATTATTGGTGTTGAAGGGGATCTTCGAATTTATCAACCATGAACTTTTTGCCGACTCGACCACGCCTCCAACACAATTAAGCGTTACGTGTCAACTGATTATGCGCCATTAAGGCCATTGACTCCGATTTCAGCCTGCTTTTCTTTTTGGATTTGCTTCCATAGCCTTTGTCCAACCAAGAACAAACTACAAGGCAGCAGTTGTTTGATTTTGTAGTTGTCTCTCCTAGAAGAGTGGCTGTCCCCAGCTAACGAGCCTCATCTGCCCGAGGGTTCGAACTCGAGACTTTTCGGTTTAGCAACCAAGAGCTTTACCGACTCGACCACGCCGTAAAAAAGTACACTATACAAACAATACAAAATGCTATTTCATATTACTATTATATCCCTAATTTGATTATTGTAAGATTTATGTACAAATGTTCAGAAGTATCATTACTTACATGCTCTATTTTGCAGGTTTTGTTTTTGTCATAAGTTTTCTTGTCCTCTTCTAAAGTCTTAATAGATGCTGTTCTAGCTTTAGACAGCCAGCTGATTTCACTCCTGAGAGTTGTAATGAATATCTTTACGTATAACTTTTTTATTGAATTGATTTTTTAATGTTAATCTCTAGTAAATAATACAATTAAAAGATAGTTTATTTTTATAGCATATAAGCAAGAAAACGACACAAAAATGTACAAATATACAGGCTACTGAAGAAATAATTAAAAAAAAAAAACAACCACTCAGCTAATTTCCATCTATTATAACATTTAAAAAACATGTAGGCCTATTCAAACATCATTCAGTGATGTCAGATAAAATGTAACCAAAAGAATAAAACTAATTATTAAGTGCTTTTATAAATGTAATTAGGCAATGGTATTTATAGAGGGAATCGTTAAAAAAGAGCAAAGAAAAATTATTTGTAAAAATGATACAATATCGCAATTTGTTTTACCTACCACTGTATTATAATTAACAAACATACAAAAGCTGTAATGCTTTATAAAAATCTACTATTAGCAGTCATACTAACCCAACAGATTTCCTATCTGAAGTGGCCTCCATTTGCTCTACATCTTCATTTGTGTTAAAATCATATGGTGTACATGGTATTGAGTCATCTAAATGTGGGAATACCAAGCCTGAACTTTCTTTGCATGCGTCTCTCTGTAATTTATAGTAATAATTAGACAAATGCTAAAAAAAAATAATTCTGCAAGCTATTTTTGGAACTCAACAAATGACAAAAACTATAAGTTAAAATAAACATAACCATTAGGACAAAAAAGTGAAGAAATAATTGTTTTTAGCAAATATCATTGTTGATTTACAGATTTTCATTTTTAATAGCTTAGCTTACCTGACTAGCAAATAGCTGAAATTTTGATGAACTGTTGCTGATACTATTATCTGAATCATTGATGTTATTGAGAGGCTTTGTGTTACTCCAATCAGAAATTAACTGTTCTTTTGATTTGCCAATGACCATGCTATTTTTGCTGCTCTGCTTCAAATTAAAGATGTTTTCCTTCTTATGGTAACTTTCCTTTTTGTCAAAATTCTTTTTACTCTTCTCTTTTCCAATACATTCTGTGTACTGTGATTTAACTACACTTTTAAAAGCTGGTTCTTTTTTTTTCTGTTTTATACATGATATTGAAATTGACTGAGCTTCTAAGTTATGCTTCCCATAAGAACCCCTCAACGGTACAGTAGGTGTTGTTGTCCTAGAAAGAGTTTTACATTCCAAATCAAAATCATATGGATCTAAAGTACTACTGTTATGCACTAGCTTTGCATACGCTGTAGTTGTTACAGTTTTCTCAACATGCTGTGTTGTCCAAATCTTTTGTCTTGTTTCTTTACTTTTTAATAGCTTCTTAGGTGCTAGGTAGCCCAACTGTTTAAAACAATTTGTATCTTTTTCATAGTCAATTGACTTTTCATTTAATGGTGTGGATTTCAGAGAACTGGAACATGCTGAATCTGGTGTGTTATGGTTTGTTAATTTAGTTGGTATGTCAGTTTTTTCTTGTAGCTTGGTGCTGAGGCTACTATCTAATGATGCACATTCTTTGTAGGAGACAACTTTGTTTCGAGGACGAAGGTTTCTTGAAGGCTTACTAATTTCGTTTGTACTTTGTGAGTCAGTTTCTCTGTGATTTTTTTCTAAATCTGAGTTGTTTTCAATACCAGTGAACCTTTTTCTTGGTTGGCTCTGAGAGTTGCTCTTCTTTTCTTGTGACTGGACAGAGATGATCTCACCTTCAATATTTAATTTACTCTTCCCCTTATCCATTAAAAAGGTAGAACTTTTTTTTCTTTTCTTAACATCAACTGATGAACCGTCGCCTCCCATTTTATCAGCATTGTTTAGACAATTGGCTGCTTTCTTTGTTTTGGTGTTGCAGAAAACAAAAGAACTTTCAACATTTGAAGACAAAGGTAGTTCTACTATTGGTTTGTGAAAGTCACCTGAAGCATTCAAAGGTGAATTAGTAGCAAAAGCTTTTTGAATGGGATTTCTTTTACTTTTCAGGACATTTTCAATTTTTTTGTTAGCATTTGCATTATGGGAATATTGTTCTTTAGTAGCTAAGTTGTCATGAGGTTTTGGGCTCATTAATTTTGGCTGTGAATGTTTATCTTTATTACTCATATTTAATAATGATACATCTTTTATATTACTGAACAAATTATCACACTGAGTCTCAGCAATAATATCAATATCACTGCCAACTTTTTTAGCTGCGGTTTCAATGTAAAGGTCTCCAGAAACTGATGAGCTAGTAGATATTGATTTTGGTTTTTGTGTTTTATTGATGTCTGGGAAATGAGATTCAGAGTTACTTGATGAAGTATCAACTGAAATTCTGCTTTCCTCGGAATGTGGTTTCAGAATGGCTTCATTTACATCTAGTTTTTTTATCTGGACTTTTTCTTGGAATCTAGGTATTATATCTTTTAGCAGCGCATTCTCATAAACATTAGACTTATTTTTTTGTGATCTACTTTTGACAGTATTTGATTTTGTTCTTCTTGGGTCTTTAATTTTTTTCTGGTTGTCCATAGCAATAAAACTTTTAGATAATTTAAAGTCTTCCAGTGACACATTTCCAGGACTTTTAGTTTTTTTTTGTATGTTGATCAAATCACCAACAGTTAAATGTGATTCTATTGTATTTTCCTTTAGTTTCTTTTCAGCTTTCCTCTGCTTCATTTTCCCTAATGTTAAATAAATGTAATGACTATATAAAAATAATATTAACACAATTACCTACAATATGTTAATTGTTTAAGGTGTAAGACAAATTATAATTTTCAATATATCATACACAAGCAAATGATGTTTTATTGTTTATCATTATATTTAATAATAAATGTACTAAAACTTGTGCATATTAAGTCAATAATAAATATAAATATACAGATTAACACAACAGAAAATGGTAACTAATATCAAATATACAATAAATATTAATTAAACAAAGAGAATTTGAAGGTCCTTAAAAGTTTCATTTAAAGAATTAAGTTAGAAAGCTTAGTTTTCTGTATTTATTTGTTGAGGACCTGTATTCTTCAGAAACTCACTTGTTTCAACAAATAACTAACGTTTTTCAGTACAAACTGTGACTAAATAAGTTTAATAAGAACTCAAATTACCATCACCAAAGTAACAGGCAGAGTATTATAGAACTTTCAAAAGTGGAAACATAGCTTGGTAAAATAGTATTTTTAGCAGCATAGAACTTTCAAAAAATAAGTTTAACCAAATGGAAACAGCTTTGTAAAATAGTATTTTTAGCACATTGTACTTTAAAGCTGTGAACTTCTTAGGAAAGACTACAAACATGATAAAAAAACACCAAGATTAATAAACATAAACAAATTACCTTTGATTTGTTTTTGAACCTGAATATTATAGAAAATTGACCAAATTCACTATACTTAATAAAAAGTCATTGTGGATTAATTTCCTTGAAATTAAATCTTTAAAAATGCTCTACCTTTGTGTGCTTTGAATCTGAATCTTGATTCTGTTTTAAACTTGCAGGAATAGTATCTGGAACTTTATCTACAATTATAATAGAGCATAATTTCATTAATTTGAATACATTAAAAAGTAATAAAAATATAATTTAAAATGAAGGTAATATTTTCACATGAAACAATATTTTTAATTTGTGGTTTTAACTATTGAGTCAACATCCCCACAAAATAACAATCTCTCCTTTACAATATTTATCATTCATTTGTTATCACAACTATAGCTCTTAAGAGCAACATATAAAGATGACAATTATTTACTCTAATTCTAACAAAAAAATAAACGAAATGAATAACAATTGAAAACGACAACTCTGAAAAGGCATTAAATACCTGAAATCTTTTGGAGGTCTTGAATAAAAACAATAGGAGTTTTTATTTTCTTTCCTGATCTTAACGTTTTTGTGGGTGTGGTAGGAACCTGTTCACCGACTTAAGTTACAATTAAAAATTATTTTAAAGAATATAATCACACTAATTTAAACAACATGAAATTATTAAAAATCATTTTAAAATGGGGCGAAATATAACAAAACATTTAGAGAACAGAAAAAGATTTTAAAGTTTTTCAAAAACCTATAAAAGAAAAATAATAAATTTACCTGTTTTTCCAGAACCTCTTTTGGAACGCACTCTTGGGTTAGAAGAATTCACAACTTTTCTTTTCTCAAGATCTTCAGATTTCTCATGCTTTTTTTCTGGCATATTGTTTCCCTTTTTATTTATTTTTCCATTTGATTTCTTTTTACTATTCAATTTGGTTTCATCACTTGGCTGCAAAATTTTATCTTTTAGAAAATTCTGTGAAGATAAGTTATTGTCACCTCCCTCCTTAAGTGGAGAGATAGTAAGTGCAACATCTACACATGCATCACTTGCTCTTGCATCTAAATTGTGTTCTCTCATATCAGTGCATTTTTCACTAGCTCTAACTTTTGCCTGAGTCTTAACTGTATTGGAATTAAGATCAGAACCTTTCTCTATGTTTAATCTTCTGTTGCTGTCAACTGTTTTGCTGGGTAAATCAAATGATTGATTTCCTGCATCATCAACTTTTTGTTTAACAACATTAGCCAATGCTTCATCATGCTTCAATGTCTCTTCAGTTTTCCGGAGCTTATGACTGGTAGGATTCTTGAAATTAGCTGCACTAATATTTTGCTGCATTTGGTTCCATGAAAAAGCTTCATCTACTTCAGAAGTAATCACTGAACTGGCAGGTGTTGTCATCGGTTCTGAAGGGACAGATGTTTTAGATTTTGAATTGAGAGTAACTTTTTTAACTTCTTTATGACAAGAATTAGCATTTGATTCTTTTGTTTCAACTGTCCTACTGGGGTTTAAACTGCCTTTCTGAAAAAAAAAAATGAATCTCAGAACTAATTTTAACATTTTTTTCTTTTATATAACAACAATTATTTCACATATCATTTCTAAAAATGGTGATTAGATACTAAAATATGTATTTTTTAATATCTCATAAAAAGTGACCCTTTCAAACTTTTCGGTACAGGAGGCAGATGAAGAAGAGTTCACATGTTTCTGTGACTATGAACAGATAGTTTGGTCAGCACTAAGCCCAGCGGCCTTTACTTTTCCTAAAATGAGTCAGATAACCATCTGAGCTGAGAGGACTCTGATATAAGATATCTCATAACTATTCTGATAAATTAAGTTTTAAACACAAAATAAAAATGTAATTTTTTTTTTATTTTTAAAATTATGTTACAAGAAAATTACCAATACAACGCAAATGGGATTAGCAACAGATGATGTTTTCTTGTTCTGAAAAGAATAGAATAAAGAAAGAAAAGCTATATCAACAATGACTTATATTGTTAAAGTTATGACAAGAACACATTAAACAATGACTTTAACATGCTTAAAGTACGGAAAGAACACAAAACTAATGGCAGCATCTTCCAAATTTGGAATATGAAGAAATGAACTATTTCATTCAAATTTGATTTAGATCTATAGATATACCTATCAAGACGTATGCTATGAAATATATACAATTTTCTCGGCTAAAGGTAAAACAAATTTCTTTAAAAAAAAAAAAACCCAACATAAATACCATTGAACAGCCAGGTTTTTAACGGAATGATTTGTCTCTTATTTAGTGTGTTCATTTAATACGGTATTGTGTTGACTAATAATGTATATATATATGTTGGATTTTTAGCTATTTAGTTACTTCTTTGCTTTGACACTAATATTGTTCAGTGTGTAGTTAAGCACATTGCGTTTTGACCAATAACTATTTTATAAAATATTTTTCTCAAACAAGTATAACATTAAAATATATATGCCTATATTTCACGTGTAACTAGTACTGCTGGCTAGTCATAAACTAATGAGCCAGTGTACATCATTTTGTTATTTTACTAGTGTAATATTTATAATACTTAACATACTTACAGGTTTCAACGTTTCCTCCAGAGCTTTTTCTAAATTAAAATTCTGAGAAACAGCTATAACAACTAGATGACACTGACCATCACTTTTATTTCCAAGTAGTTGAGCACCAGGCAGAATTTCAATGTCTGTTCTAACCAATTTATTTTGCACTAAAAAACAGAGAACATGTGATTATCATTCAACAAAAAATAATGAACTCTATGTATTTCATTATTACCAAATTCATTATAATTAAAATACAATTCCATACATATAAGTCAAGTTCCCTGGATAAAAAGTAATTATAATTATAAATAGAAATTTCAAAACTAATCATAAAATATTGAATAATTCTAGCATTTGAATTGTAATACAGTTGATAATGTGATTTGAACAAACATAAATTATTAGAGTATGAAAAAGAAATGCAATGAGAATTTTATAACCAGAATTACCTGTGCAAGTATATCGTTTAACATCTTGAGCCCTAACTGAAATGGTTTCCCAGAGTTCTTCCTCTTGGCTTTGCTTTAAAAATGTTAAAAAAAAATTAATTTGCATTTTTTTAAAACTTGATAAATGAGAACACTGAATACAATAAAAATATCCAATTTATTTGCTTTTTATTAAAAATGGCTTTAAAAAAAGTATATATCAAATTTACTTACCTGACTTGACAAAAAGTTGGGTTCACAAAATATTCCTATTCTCTTACTACCAGTATTAAAATCAACCCAAAATTCATTATATCCTTCATCAGATGGTTTGTATATCTGAAAGCATTTTAAAATGTAAAGTTAAAGTTAATATAACTTAAGTATACAAATTTTAACAAAGAGGATGGGGGAAGCTGTGGTCTTTGAAAAATGATTTTCTTCATATTGCTCAGCCCAAAACTTAGATTATGTTTGGATAAAAAATCAAAATGACTTAAATGTGTGTTAAGCACACATCATTAAAAGTAACATCCAAAGATTATATATAGCCACAATTAAACTTATTGTCTGTGTTGGGATGTTTTGGAAGCAAAATGGGTGTGTGAAGTGAGGCCTTTATAATAGAATATTTTTTATATACATCGCCCTTGTTCATAATTTTTTATGCAATGAGACATGCAGAGGGATGAAAACTATTAAATATGTTCCATACTCTTAAATGAAACAATGAACTAACCTTTTCTCCATCAATTTTCACAAACTCTGCCGGAAAAGAGTAAACTCTGGTTAGACAAAAAATTATTAAGTATTAGACAATTAGCATTAGCAGAAAAATAATAATATGGAAATGAAAGATATTCCTTGCAAAAATGATGGCAAATTTGGCAAAAAGTGGTCACGAGATCTTACATAGAAAACTTGAATTAATAGCTATTCGACATTTGAGCTGTTTTTTTTACAATGGTTTTCCCCAATTTACTTTGTTCTGCTTGGTTGGAATAGAATTCTGTTTGTGTTGTTGATAAGGGGATTATGGTATTTTTTTTTTGTCAATTATATCTTTACATTGCTTTATGTTTTTTTTTTTAAATTCTTAAAATAATTTTCATGCAGAATACTTTTTGTCCTTTTCAATCATTTCTATTATTTAAATATAAATTTTAATAATTTATTTTAGCTCCAACAAACGGTTGTATCCAGAGGCATAGCGACCCTTCCCGGCACCCGGGGACAAACTTTCGATTTGCACCCCCTCCCTCAAACTTTCTATTACTATTTCCAACACATTTTGTCCCCCCCCCCCCCCCCCCCCATCGCTACGCTTCTGGTTGTATCACGATCAAGAATTTACTTTAATGTTTAATTAATCATGTTTTTCAGAATAACATGTAAAATTTAAAAAACAAAAAACATATTTTAAGTTGCAAAATCTACAATGTCTGTAGGTTTAAATAAGTAAACATTAAAATGCTTTGATAATACATTAAAAGGTGCTTTCCACCAAATAAATTGGTCCCTCAATTTTTATAAGAATCAATCAAATAGTTTAAAGCATAATACAAATAAAGTAAAAAAATTAAAGATACTCCTTTGATTCTGACTATAGGACAGGCAAAATAAATTTCCCCTGTTTTCGAGACCAAAACTTGGGGGACACTCAGATTAGAAGTATGTGCTCTACTTACAAGCCACATTATCTCATAATAATACAGATAACAAACACAATTTGTCTAACCTCAAATTGTAAAATAACTTTGCTCTAGATGACAACTCAGGGGAGAACAGATTTAACATAAAACCTTTTTACATTCCATAAGCAATAAAAATCACAGTAAAGAAACAACAAAAAACTATTGAATATGCTGCAAATTGTTAAGCACTATGGGACTACTACTTAAATAAGCTTTTGATAAAAAATATTATTTAGATTTTTTGTCTTGTTTTCGTTAATCACAATTAGTACAAATGTGCAATACTAATTCAGATGGTGCTACTTTGGTTAACTACAAATAATGATTATGTTTGTGAGAAGTAATTAATATGGTATGCCAAAAAATTATACAAAAAAGAATGTGTAAATAAAATACTAAATATTAAAATTCTCAAAATGGAATGTAAAACCAATAAAACATAGATATACCTGGTCGACACATGAAAGTTTTGTTCATTGATTTTGTTTAGGAAATATCTACAATCCTAAATAAATATTGGCATAGTTAAACAGCATTGTATATATGAGAATATATATAAATTTTGGATATTATAAAAATGTGATAGATAGATGATAAGTAAATTAAATTTAGATCAGAATGAAAGTTAAGTTTCATTTATTATTGTAAAAAAAATAATTTAAATAGTTTAGTTTTGTAAAAAATACCAAGCTACAATTTTTAATCAGTTAAAATTCTAAAAAAATATCTTTTTTAGCAATAAATTAACAAAAATTGAACAGCTAAAATAAAGAAATGAACTACTTACAGTTTCAAATTTATTATCTCGAATATTCAGAAATTCTGTATAAACTGTATAGTTATTAATCATGTTCCTAGTATAATCAGCTCTCATACTTTTTGGTATAAGTCGAAAGAGAAACTCAATGATGCAAACTTGAAGTTCATAATCTATGCAATAAGACAAAATTATACTGTGGAAATTTTTTATATTTTTTATTTTATTATGAAAAAAAAATTGAGATTGAATCAATCAACAGGAGTAAACTAGTGAAATATTGTATGGTGTATTGATCAATCATAAAATGTATTAATCTACCTTGGCAGTTTCTATACAAATTTCTTCCCATAATACTTACCCCCTATGTCGTAAATGCAACTACACATTAATGATCTGGAATAATAATTTAGACAAATAAACAAAAACATTATCAGTAGAATATAAAAAAAAATCTTAAAAGATTTAATAGGACATTACATTTTGGCAAAAATAAATATTTCATATTAGACTACTTCAAAAACAAACTCACAGCTTGTTAATGATTTCTGCTTTAGGCAACAATTCTTGCTTAGTTGCAACTGGACAATTCTCTAACACAGCATTGATACTTTTTAAAATCTGTAATAAAAATAAACATATTTAATGTCTTTAATTATATTATAGAAAAAAAAAGGTATAGCAACATGAAAACTAGTTAGCATGCATTAATAAGTGGTCATAACAAAACAAAACTTTATTAATGTTTGTTAAAATTAATTAACACATCTAAAATAAACATAATTACCTCAATTTTATGCATTAACCAAAATGATTGATTAATTATTAGATCAATGCATTTTTCGGTGACAGTTGACACAATACATTTCTTAGCTAAAAAGAAAAAGCATGTTTCATGAGTTTTAATATATTAAGTTTATTTTCTATAAGATATTTATCTGGAAACTTAAAATAGGTAATTGATAAATTATAATTATGCCTATAGTTTATTTTATACACTTTGTTCTCTTTATCAATACTTAAACAATTTCTCAAGTTTAAAATTTTGAAAATCTGAAAAAGTTAACAATTACCTTCTTTTCCTGCATCATTGGCTATCTATTAATAATAAGAAATACGTTCAACTTTAGCATTTTAAATATAGTTACTGAATTAAATTAAATAGATATCTTAAAGTTTCTTAAATGTTACTTAACAATCAAAATAAAATTTGAAAAATACCACTGCATGCTAACAGGCATGCATTATACAGTGGGATGTGTTATCATTTTGTTATATGGTCATAATTTGGTGTAGGTGGTGATATGTATCTTACATCATATTGCTATTGATTTTCTTTATTCTAATAAAGCTATTCTCTATTTAGAGTGGTTGGATAAAAAAACTATCACAAATGACTTAAAAATAAAGCTTTTATTTGTTAATAGTGAAGATTTATATTAGCATTTAGTTTTCACCCTCTTGGTACAGCCATTTTCCCTGTAATTTTTGATAAAGAGACCTGTGCCAAATTTAGTTCGCCTATCAAGATCTAGATGGTAAAATTAGTATCGAGAGAAAGCAAAGACATTGCAGATATTTAAATATATTAAAATTGTAACTACCCTATTTTGTAATTTGTGTGTGTGATCCCAAGGCCCATTTTCTTATAACTAAAAATTAAAAAAATTTACCATAAAAATATCAGTCAATTTACAAATTATTTGTTCTACTCCATCATGCAAATTTAACTTAGGCAGAATACTCAGCACATCTGAAACTTATAAAAAAAAACAACAACATAAAAATCAATTAAACACTACACTTATTTATTATCAAATAAATAATATAAACATTTCTGGAAAAGGTTGTGACTGAAAGTTTAGAATATGGTTAGCTGGGCCAGCAGAAAGGCTAAAACTCTTTTATAGTATATGCTGAGTGTTAATTCTAAACGATCAGTTGCTTAATAGAAACTCCTATGGGTTTTTTGTTTAGCATAAAACAGAAAAGCAGTGATCAAGTTTTGAATCATTATAGGAAAGAATAAATAAAAGATCCAAATAGCACATATTGTTTCTCTGTTTTTGACTTATCAATTCTGTTATTATATTAATGTATAATGGTAAAAAAATAAATCTAAAAATAGTACTTATCATATTTAATGTATCATCTGTGAGTAATTTTAGAATAGATTGATCATTCTCTGCATTTTGAAGGGACGTCAAATGTGTCTCAAGTGAACTGGAAATCGCTGCTGCATCTTCTTTGTCAGTGCCTGCTCTTGGGCCCTAGATAAAAAATGCACAGAATAGTTATGCTGAGAATACAGAAAAATAAATATCAATTAAAAAGTACAAAATAAAAAAAGATAGTAAAAAAGGTTTTTTTTTAAACACATATTTTAGTTAAATACATTTTATGTGATGAAAGAAAATAAAAATAGATAAAAATGTATCTTGAGCTTACCTTTATTATTGGTAGAGCCTGAGATGGAGCCATTTTTCTCAGGCCATGCATCAGCAGATAGTCTTATGTCTTTACTCGAATTTTATGATGCAGTCTAGATTTAAATGGATGTAAAATTTATAATAATTATTTATGATAGCATGCAAAATTAATTTCCCTCTAATGAAGTCAGTGGAATTAATGCTTTTCTTTATGTTAACAATTGGGATAAAGTATCAATATCTATAATACTGCTTATACACAAAAAATATACTGGGATTAATTTAAAATAAATTTCTGTCTAGTTATCTAGATCAAGCTTCTATAGCGATACTTAAAATTCTGCCTTGTTTAATATTAGGTAGATCTAGTCAGTGTAAGTGTTTATCTGCCGTAGCTTAGTTGCCACAATCTCAGAAGGAAATTTAAAAAACAGGGTATTACTTTGCAAAAATGACGTAGCTCTTTGGGAAGATTCCTCAATGATTATTAATGGCTATTTTTTAGCAATCGTGATCTCACTTTCTGATCTTCTGAATGGATGAAGTGAAAACAGATACATGTTTCATCATTCGGCAAACTGACAAAACTCTTCAGGTTTTCCTTATCTTGTTATCGATAGTTATATTTAGACGTGTTACTTGAGAAATCAAATTATTTGAATGTAAACAATGTCAGGACTACATTTCTTAGATCTTAATAGTTTAAGCGTTGATTTGTCCACATTACACCACTCCCCCCATGGTCAGCTGTATGAAAACTGTGAGTGTATGTTGTTAATCAACCAAAACAGATGAAATTGTAGATCTATTAGAATTACAATTAGATTCTTATATTCTAGATCTAGAATAGATCTATTTGATCTGATCTAGGTCTACTTCTATCTATCTATTCTATATAGATCTATAATATATATATAGGCCTACTATATAGTGAATGTATTGAATCATGTAGACTGTAGACTGTAGAGTAGAGTGTAGACTTATCTATCTATTTAATTGATTCTAGATTCTATTAGTCTGTCTTATTATTAGTATACTATTAAAAAAATTCATGAGAGATCTAGAGCTAGAATCTAGATAAGTTAAGCTAGGTATTTTAGCTTATTTAGTCTTTCTATTATCTTTATTCTGTATTGTTAATGTTAGTCTTTCTTTCTTTACAATACTTTACACATGTTTAGAGTTCAGTAAAAATACAACTTCAGTTTTAGTTTGCAGACAAAAATCATAGCTTCTCATTCTTATGAATTTCTAGTCTTCTAGACTACTAAAACGGGTACTAAGGCCACTCTAGGACGACTAGATCTATGTCACTGAGTCACTTAACAACTAGAATAAGCCTAAGCCCTGCCCTGGGCCTAACTAAGCTTACTGAGTCAATACTAGATTTTCTAGATTCTATACTCAAATGAAAATAAAATGATGCTGCGTAGGCTTTAGATTAGATCTACATATTACAACAATACATTAGCAAGTAAAACTAGTGTAGGCCAATGTTTAGTTTGTAATTATAAGAAATATGTTCAATCGTTTACCACAAGAAAATGACGGCGTTTTACCTAATTTATAGATCTAGATTAGATCTAGATTTATAGATACAGTTAATTCTATTGTGAATCCAGGAATTTACAGTTTTTTTCCTTCTGTCGTTCTCGCAGACGACCAAAACGATGACCCTCACCCTCAACTTTGACCTACTACGTCATAAGGCGCGTACAACGCCGTGTGTTGTTGTTAGTTTTCTCATGAATGCGTATTTTGTATATCAGTTATCTACATAACAAATTAAATATTACAGATAAAATCAGTAGGTTTCAGTATTTTATTACATTAAATAATAAATTGAAACAAAAATATTCCTCCCTGGAGTTGACTGCAATGTCAATGCAGCTTGTTTAGCGTATTAAAATATTATAATAAGAAAAACATCATAAACTTAGGACATATTTTTCGTACTGTTTATATTTTGTTTTTAGAGAAAATATGAATGGGCCACTGTTATCATTTTAATGATAAATCTATATTTACAAAATGAATTTTTATTATGAGTAAGAATTATAATTTTGTTTTTCGTAAATTAGATTAATAAAACGACTTTCGTCAATAGAACTTTCACCAAAGCCTTATTTTAAGAGATTTCGAAGGGATATTTTACGCTTAAATGTACGCGCTTTACCAATTACAGCGCCATCATGCGACGATAATCTTCAAGAGTAAAGGTTAGATAACTCTAATTTCCTTTAAAATATGGGCGGCGGCTACAATCTGCTTTAAAATAAGCTAATTTATGCCTCATCTAAACGCCGTTTCTAAGCATCCATGACGAACTTTTTTTTTAAAAAAGTGTTCAGAATTAAACATTTGAATTAAAGAAACGTGTTTTTATAAACTTTGCATAAATTTACAATGTTTTTATTAAAGAAACTTCTGATCTTAAAACGTGTGTATTGCAGACGCTGCACCTGGAGGGATTTCTGTAGCTCGCGACATTTTCACAATTAGAATTCAAGAAACTTATAACGCCTTTATTTTTTTCCCCTTGGTTTTTTTCTGCATCTTGTTTTTACAATGAGGAACCATGAAGATTTGAAGACATGCCCCTATGACATGTTGAGAAACAGCTGCCAGACGGCCGTGCCGGTTCACCCACAGGCCTCTGGGTTTTGCTTCCTCAAGAAAAATGTTTCTTTGTCGATGCCATAAAAACGCAAATAACGTCGACTAAGATATCGCGTGTTATCCAGTGATTAACAAAGTTGATTATTACGGAATAAAGGCAGAAAATCAAAGAGAAGGATGCATGTTCCCGAGATGCATTGTTATCAGACCGTTAGGGGCAATAGACAGGGGCAGGTGAGGTTTAAAGACAAAGGGCCAAATCTCTTTTAGATCTGCAACCGAAGCACGCGGGTGTAGATGTTATACGCAAACATAACAGATGATTTATCGCTACTTGAGCAGCAGATGAAAAAACATGGAGACAAAGCAATGGGTACCGTTGATGGGGGGAACGTGAAACTAGATACACAAAGAGGCAGGGTGTTTAGGATGGGGGCTCAAGGAGGGAGGGGAAAAAATATGCTAGAAGGTTCTAATCTAACTGGCACAGAACCTGCTCTTCTGATTTTCCAGGTTCAACAAGGCTTGAGATGAATGAGTGCACTTAACGTGCAACCTTACATCATTACTACTCACGTCTAAGATTGCATCTGGTAAAGAAACTCGAACAGAAGGAGCCATGCGACTTCACTGTTGGGGGGTTAATGGGTGCTCACTGCACGACTGAGGGATGGCTGCTGAATTAAGCAGGGATGACGCCCGACTCACGTTCGTCCATAGATGAGATTGATAGCAGTGTGTTGTCACAGCTAGGCAAAGGACACATTTAGTCCCCCCCCCCTTCCACACACGTTTTGTTCGCTATTGTTTAGGCAGTGATAACCTCGTCATGTCCACGGCGACTGTAGGGGGGAAGTGCCAGCTCTTTTGAATTTAACACAAAAAAACGTAATAATAGGAATAAAATTGGAATTGCATTAATTCTGCGAACCAAGAAAACAACAAGCACACGACGCCTTGTTTCCGTTTCAGTTTAATCGGCTGACATTGAACAACAGTGTCTTGTTGCTTAAAAGAAAAAAAAGAAAGAAAAAAAGTCTGAGTGATATTTGTTTCTAAAGACACTCGCTGTTGGAGAAATGAAGCTCACCTGACTTGTCGAAACATGATCCCATGGACTCGACAATACAAATTAATTTGATCAGCCCCCTGGAACAAATAGTTAAAATTTCGGCTATAGTAACACTGAACAGTTATTAATTACATTTTTGTTGGGATTTGGGGGAGATAATAAATTAGGCAATACAAGGTGGACGGGTCGCGTTACGTAAAGGGCCGAACAGGAGGAACATCTTGACTCCCCTCGTTTTGTTCAGACTTGCAGACGATTTATGTTCAGGGCGTAGGGGGGCGGGGTGGAGCCCGGGAGACACAGTGGGAGTACGGACAGGTCATGAATAAAAGAAGGTTCTAGACAAATGATGAGGGAAGGACAAGCAAAGCGTGAATAAAGATGGTGCTAGACAAATGATGAAGGGAGGGGGGCCATGTTAAATGGAATACAGATGGTTCTTTAAAAATGATGAGAAAAAAAACAAGTTAAAATAAAATTAACGATCGTTTTAAGCAATCTAAACACATACACACATCTGTTTTTTTTATATTAAGGTATAAACACACACACACACACACACATACACACACACACACACACACACACATATATATATATATATATATATATATATATATATATATATATATATATATATATATATATATATATATATATATATATATATATATATATATATATATAACAGTTCCAGGAAAATGTTGAGGGTAGTAATATGCAAGTTATACCTAAATATAGATAGATCTAGGCTAATGATCAGTGATAGACAACAACATGAATATAGCGAGGCCTAGGCTAATTATGAATGATAGACAAAAACATGAATATAGATAGGCAAAGGCTAATGATGATGTGTAAACTACGATAAAGTAGAATGAAATGGTTTTGATCGTATTGATTTATATAAGAGCGTTAGAGTATGCCATGGTGAGGGAGGGGGGATAGGAGAGAATAAAAACAAAAGTAAGATACTCCTGCCCACATAGATGTCTGCAGTGTAGAGGGGGTAGAGGTATCCTTTATCTTAGACCTTCCTATATGAATGGAATATGTAGTCATCACTAAGAAAGTTCCATTTGTCTTTCTACTATTGTAATGTGGACCACTGGACCTCCAATGTATTCAAACACAGGAACCGAACCCGAGTCGTTTGGAAAAATATAGTCTTGATATAATGATATAACACAAACACAGGTATATCAACACTGTGAGGTATATTGTTATATCAACACTGAGTTTACGTTATATTATTAGACATATAACACAAACAGTAATATCAATACTATGTGATATATTGTTATATCAACATAGTGTTTATGTTATAATATTAAATTAACATTGTGTTTATGTTATATTTTAAGAAACAAACACAATTGCCAGTAGAAGACAAAGGGTAAAACATTTTTGTTTGATAAAGCATTGTAGGCCTATATCCATCGTCAGGAATTGTTAAATTTTTAATGATATATAATAACATTATATATTATCTATAATTATAGGCCTATTAGTTATTTTTATATTGACAACGACCCATAGAATATACTGGTGTGGCTTAGTCCCTTCTTAGAGGCGAACAATGGCACCGTGTTAAAAATGCACTACTGGTATTATCAGCGGGTTGAGGGCCTATATGTGGAAACAATGTGTAGCTCTAAGGGTGATGATACCAGCTCCCTCCCCCCCCCCCTCCCCCACCCCCAAACTACAAGTGACATAGAAATTGACAAAGGGTTATTACGACACAATAGGTGCTAGGTGAGAGACAGAAAAAAAAGAACAGAAACGAAAACCTCAATTCCCCCCCCCCCCCCCCACACCCTGTTACAATAAAGAACTTTAGATAATCATCAGAGGACATAACCAATACCAATACATCACAATAGCAGGGGAGATAACAAAAACACAAATTTTTACATTGTTCGTCCTATGTTTCTTTGACGACGACTTGTTAAAAAAAATAAAAAATAAAAATATAACCGATATTTCAAACGCCCCACCCTTTTTTTAATGCTGGTATTTCTTAAGAAAAAAATAATAATTCAAAGACAGAGCCAGTTTTTCACAATGAAACCACCATTTTCTTGTCGAAAGTGCCGCTATGCCGAAGACAAGCAGGTGTCGAGTTGTCAAGAGAAAGGACATCGCCATTGTCTGCGCTGCGGCCAGGTACTTTATTTGATACGGTTTATGACAACCCGGCCGTGGTTGTCCGCGGCCGACGATCAAGTACCGAGATGGACTCGCATTGTTGTGTAATCACGCTAGCCTTGTCTCGCCCTGACCTCCCCAAGAAAACATCTCGCATGAAGGAGAGGGTTAAAAAAAAAAGACAACCACCCTTACGTTTTTCGCCGAGACAGCATCGCGACATTGTGATGCTCTTCAAGTCTTTTCTTACTTGATCAAGTACCGAGCTGTTCTGGTATTGTCCCCTATTGAGGTTACCAACACAACCCGAACAATACCGAGGCTTGTCGAATGCACCAGTTATTTCTTGTATGACAAGATTGACCCCATCAGTTCTAAGAAACAACCGCCTCAAAGCATTGTGAGAGTGACGACATTTTTTTTTTATATCCCTCCGAATACCATTATTACAACACAACGACCATACCCTAGTTTTTAAAAGTGTATTACATCGAATTATTTGAAGGAATAGCCACCCAAAAAAAACGTATGCGTCTGGCTCTTATTGGGTCCTTTGTTTACTTTGTATGAGGTTGACGAACAAGGGCGTAAAAACACTGTCATTCGCAGAGGACAGGCTCTGCTACAGGGCTACTTAGCAGTAGGTAGAACAGGGTCCATTGTCAGTCATAAGGGCAGCGCCCTCTATCCCCAGACTCCTAGTATTCTATTGTTCTTTGAATTTTTTAAAATTCTAATTTTAAAAATTTGAAGTAAAAAGTACGATGTAATAAAATTTTAGGTTTTATTTCTTTATGATTTAATATTTAAATTTGATAGCAATTAATAAAGACAAGTAATTTAAAAATCATATAAAGTAGTTAAATAATTTGATTTCACAAATGCACACTCAAACACAGATACCTATTTAAATATATAAATAAGATTATATATACACACACACACAATATATATATATATATATATATATATATATATATATATATATATATATATATATATATATATACATGTAGGTCTATATAGTTATGGTTATGTGTATTGTAATAGTATGCATAGGGTTAATGCTAGAATTTAGGTTTGGTGCTATGTTAGGGTTTGAGATATGGTTTCTTTTAGACATTCTTCTTCTTGAGATTGGGGGGGGGGGGGTCAATTGAAACTTCCGGCGGTAGGATGGGCTCTTGGGGGGGGGGGGGGAGGGGAGGGTGTAGTGCCATATCGAAAGATGCATGAAAGAAACACTGGTTGTGATTAACAAGTTAAATTATTTATAATTTACTACCAGTGACCCAGCACCCATACCCCACTCTCTTTAAAGAAAATTCCATTGCTGGGGCGCTATCGGAAACTGGTAGAAAAAAAAAACAACGTATTTTAATTAAAGCGTGGCCCATTGGCGTTTTGAAACACTTTGAACTACATCTCTATACAACCTGATGTATGCTTGTAGGGTGTAAACAATCATTGATGTTCTAAATAAACCACGTGACTCCTATTACTATACTGTGCTTTTATTATCTTATTTTTTAAAATTAAACTGTCGCTAACTCAAGCAGACTGTAGGAAATAATCTATTTAATCGAAGTTGGAACACTTGCATAAGAAGCATTAACGACATAGCTTAAAACGCGATATTTTTTTATAATCCGATGCGGCATGAGTAGACCTACTCTTCTTCACCTGCCACACTTATAGTCAAGTGTTCTTTAATATTTTTTTAGTACTTAACAACACTCCCCGCTCCTATTGTATTGCAAAAGCATTGAATGTTGAGACATATTTTTTGGTTAAACTTTACAGTCTCTAGCAGTACGTCCATCAATACACAACTAGCACTCAGTCTTGGGGGGGAAGGGGGGGGGGGGCACTGGTTGCTAACAAAGGACCGTTCTAGATGAGGTTTCTCAAAATGTACCACCAGTGTTTCTTCCAGACATTTTCTCCGGGGGGCACTTGAAATCTTCGGGGGAGGGGAGGTAGACTTTTTTTTTGGGGGGGGGGGGGGGGGGCGGGGCGGACACTGTTAAAAGTATATATTTTCTATATAAATTATATACATTTCATTTCTTTCGGGGGGGGGGGGGGGTAGAATATTTCCCCCCCCCCCACCCCCCCCCCCCCCCCCCGAAGAGATACCTGGAAGAAACTCTGTGTACCACCCATCTCACCCTGAAGATGGCCTTAAAATATGTAAAAATACCTTGAATAAAAGAATAAAAATTGAATAAAAATTGTATCTACAAACAAATAATTCTTATAAAAAGTAAAAATTTTAAAGATTTCTCTGATGTCTAATTAAACCAGAGACTGTTACAGAAAAAAAAAACCAAAAAATAAAAACGTATTCATGTGGACTTAAAACGTGGAAATCTTCGCTTTTCTTCATGTTATTTTTAGTTTTAAAAATATGTATATTTTTAGATTGACCTATTTAAATAAAAAAAACAACAACACATTGACAACTGGAATATGGTCCCATTGTTCTCACTTGGGTCAGTATTTTTTCTCATGTTGTGTTTCTTCCCCTTCCCCCCCCCCCCCCCCCCCCCCCCCCCCCCAACTTCCCCCCTCCCTCCTACGCCATGATCCGGTGACTTGTGCCCTAGACGACGACCCTAATCTACCTCAAGCCGCTCCCCTGTGTCTAAAAACCCGACAGAGACCGATAGATCCGCGCGATTTTTTACACTCCAGGATTACTGTCACAACAAAAAATTGGACAACGCGCGATTTATCAATGCATCGATTCGTCACCCTAGGGTTACAAGGCTCTAATAGCCAGTAAAAAAACAATACGACTGAGAAGCGTGTAATTATAGGGGTGTAGTATTTTTTCCTCTATCCTCTACGTGTTCAGTTAGCACTACTTGAGGTACGTTTTATAAAGTATTTTTACACGTGGAAGATCTAAAAATGGAATGTAAATGAGTAGCATCAAATGATAGGTAGCAACTTATGTTACCAGTAAGCTGAGCCTTCTTGCCTACTATTGAATGTTACCGGAATTGAATAAATAAATGAATAAATAAATAAGCTACCGAGGCCGTTTTATCGAAGTCTGATGCAGAGTTTCTTTCAGGAATCACTTGGGGGGGGGGGGGGGGGGAGGCGTCAACCGCCCTCTTCCCGAAAATAATATAATTTATATACAAAATACATACTTCAATCAATGTCTCCCTCCTCCCCGGATTTAGTCTCAGAAATGCATTTGTAAATCTAGGTATCGTTTATTTATTTTTTTAAAAGTAATATTTGAGAAATAGTGGGAAAAGTTGAAATAGACACGCGCGCGTGGGCCTATACATTTAGACTACATTCAATGGGGTTCTTTTTTTTTTTGGGAGTCTCTGGGGGGGGGGGGGCTTTCTTACCTTTATTTATGTGTGCTGCTTACCAAACACTAACCCAAGGTCTAACTCAAACATAACTTGATCATGGTCCAAATCTTCGCCCTAAAAACAGAACTAGACACATCACTAAATTCCCCCCCCCCCCCCCCACACACACAACCCCATGCTTATTGTTCATAGAGACAGTGGATTTAATTTCAAAATTAAAACAAGGTTAACATTGTTTTCAAAATTACACAAAATATATTCAAGCAATACAATTTGTACTCCTCCGTGATTTTAATTGTAATTGTACAACGTTATAATTTTTTTTTTAAAGTTTTAAAATAGTAGATCTATGTGAAAAATGCTATAACTTTTTTTTAAAAACAAAAACAATAGTATTTAAAAGATGGTTTGTAAAATTAGCTTTTTTTTTATACAATAAAATAATTGTCATTATGTTTCTTATATCAATAACAAAATTGAACAGTGACTTTTCGTGGTTTTGAAAAGAAAAAAAAACTATTCAGTGACTTAAAAAAAATTAATAAGATGCAAAAAACAACAACAAAAAAATATTTTTGCTCCCTATGAAACATCATTCAGGCGTTATAGGGTTAAGTTATTAAGTTACACTCACAGTGCAGCCAATCATACCGCGTGCACTGAAGTACTTGAACAGTAGGTGTTAGACCACGTGACGCCCTGCCTATGTCACAGTTCTAGCACATCAATGAGCGGGTAAAAATGTGACAAAAACGTGATGTCGTCACGTTTTTGTTGCGGCCTCCAAACGCGCACGTCGTTTTCGTGTACAGGCACATGACCGCGCATGCGTCACGTGAGCACACGTGTCTTCATTCCCATTGGTGTTTTTTTTAAAGAATTTATTTTACCGGCCTTATTCAAAAACAATTGTGAAACTGAATAAAAAAAATATTGCACAAGAAAGAGAGGGTTGGGTGGGGGGGGGGGGTAGGAGGCGATACCACCTCTTTCATTAATAAATTCTCTCTGAAATATTTATTAGGGGCTGGTGGGAACCCGAAAACAGTAGGAGAAAGAAATGTCCAATGGTGATTTGTATCCACACCACGTCGCAAAAATAAATCCATACTGCGACAAATCTCAGTCTTAAAAGTAAGCTTTAAAAAACATAGCATAAAGCCAAGAGCTCTTAAAAAACAAATGTTTGTCATTCTGTAACTTGCTTTTCGATATTTAAAAGTTAAATAAAAGCTTGTAAAAACATATGCGATGGAAAAATTGTAACTTTGTTGAAGTAATACAGATAGGCATGTTTTTTAAAAAACAAAATTGTCTTATGGTTTTTTTTTTACAGAAACAAACGAAAAAAAAACACCGTTAAAATTGTGTGATTGTGGCCTCTAGCAAAGCTTTGAAGAATATTTATATATATCTACATCTACATCTACATCTACATCTACATCTACATCTACATCTACATCTACATCTACATCTACATCTACATCTACATCTACATCTACATCTACATCTACATCTACATCTACATCTACATCTACATCTACATCTACATCTACATCTACATCTACATCTACATCTACATCTACATCTACATCTACATCTACATCTACATCTACATCTACATCTACATCCACATCCACATCCACATCCACATCCACATCCACATCCACATCCACATCCACATCCACATCCACATCCACATCCACATCCACATCCACATCCACATCCACATCCACATCCACATCCACATCCACATCCACATCCACATCCACATCCACATCCACATCCACATCCACATCCACATCCACATCCACATCCACATCCACATCCACATCCACATCCACATCCACATCCACATCCACATCCACATCCACATCCACATCCACATCCACATCCACATCCACATCCACATCCACATCCACATCCACATCCACATCCACATCCACATCCACATCTACATCTACATCTACATCTACATCTACATCTACATCTTCATTTACATCCACATCCACATCCACATCCACATCCACATCCACATCCACATCCACATTTACATCCACATCCACATCCACATCCACATCCACATCCACATCCACATCCACATCCACATCCACATCCACATCCACATCCACATCCACATCCACATCCACATCCACATCCACATCCACATCCACATCCACATCCACATCCACATCCACATCCACATCCACATCCACATCCACATCCACATCCACATCCACATCCACATCCACATCCACATCCACATCCACATCCACATCCACATCCACATCCACATCCACATCCACATCCACATCCACATCTACATCTACATCTACATCTACATCTACTTCTACATCTACATCTACATCTACATCTACTTCTACATCTACATCTACATCTACATCTACATCCACATCCACATCCACATCCACATCCACATTCACATCCACATCCACATCCACATCCACATCCACATCCACATCCACATCCATATCTACATCTACATTATACATTATACATTATACATAATATACATTATACGTATGCGTATGCGTATGCGTATGCGTATACGTATACGTATACGTATACGTATACATATACATATACATATATATATATATATATATAGAGAGAGAGAGAGAGAGAGAGAGAGAGAGAGAGAGGGAGAGGGAGAGGGAGAGAGAGAATAAAAACAATGGGTAATTTAATGTGCTCCCCGGGGAAGTAACCTTTAGCAGAAGTCAAAAAGATCTGGAAAAACATTGGTTTCATAATAGTTGATGCTGACCTCACCAGTCGCTAACAAGAAGAGGCGTAAACAATTCGATAGTAATCGCCCCTTGTTAGGCTATTAAATTCAGTGGTCGCCCTTGGCTGTGTCGCGTGAAGGAACACAGGGTCCCTTGTGGCTTCGGTTTCACGACCAACTAACGACTCGTGGTTTCTTGCCCTCCGCATCTGTTGTCTGAGCTTACACGAGTACTAGTAAGTACTCTCCAGTACTAACAGACAACCACCGGCCTTGTTGACGGGCAGCGAGTTAACCCTATCACACCCTCCCATCGCAACGTGTCGTGTTCGCCCGAGCAAATGTCCGCTGACGGTGCGTGAACCCGGGCTGGATTATTGCCCCGGACGCACAGAATGCCCGCACTGTTCAGCGAAAGCCCTCCTTTAAACTTGTAATGGTCTACTTACCCGCTTCAATTACAAACTCTCCGTATGCCCTCAGTGACTAAATACCGAAAACCCAAATTACACAAGGATCGTGGTTAGTCCCTGAAAGGGGGATCACCCGCAGGTGCTCTAGAAATGATAGATGATTGTGGCTGGGGTATCCAAGTTACTGGCGAGGACATCTGTTTACGATCGATAACTGATACACATGTGGAGGAAACCATTCATGTAAAATGTAAACAACATATAAAGGACTATTTTATTTACGTTTATTTAATTATTTATTACTTTGACAGTTACGTTTATGAATTGTTTTAGATTATCTAAATAGAATACGTAACCGTAGCATGATACAATGGAATATCCTAGAAAAAAAAAATAAAGAAAATTAAAAAAAAAAAATAAGTCGGAATAGTAAACACTAAAATTCGACCTAAAATTAGATTACCCTCCTTCATATTGTATAACATTTCTAAGACAAAACAAGGACACACAGAAATAAATTAATTTAAAATAAATCTCGGAAAGCAGATTAGTTTAGATTGTAGGTAAGAGCATCTTTCATTAAAACGATTTTAAAGTCTTATCTTATTTTGTACTAATAGTAAAAGTAACTAAACCATTTGTGTCAGAGTTACCATTGTAATTTGTAAATGTCAAATTTTTTGTCAAATGTAAGTAAGTGTATACAACCACGAATAACTAAATAGAACAAACATCAAAGATGTGGTCGAGTGATAGACCACACGTTTTCTAACCAAGAAGTCTAGGGTTCGGCTCGCAGGATGGTTCTGTAAGCCATTCCTCACTTGAAGTGTAAGGTAAACTCTACTTCAGCTGCCCGTATGCATCCGGAGAGTGTATGGACATAGCTCTTACCATACGATTCCTTCCTATGCTGAGATCAGAGAAACAGACGCAATCTATTTCATCTGTCTCATGGAACATCTTGTCTGAAAGAGTACTTCACTTTTTTTTAACCATCCCATTCGTATAAGGTATGTGCGCTACCCCTTAGCAAAAAAAAAAAAAAAAAAAAAAAAAAAAAAAATTAAAATATTAAACCTCAAATAAACTATTTACACGATCATGCCATTCAAGAACCTAAAGTTTCTGTCGAAACAGGTTTATAATAGATTGGTAAATAGACGTATTTAGAATACAAGTTTTAAAAAAACAATTTTACTTCACAAAGTGGACATGGTGATCTTTATCACATAGGCAGTGTTTCTTTCAGACTTTTTTCTCCGGGGGGAGGGAAGCGCTTGAAATTTTCAGTGGGGGGGGGGACTAAAATTTACGGGTGGGAGAGTCGGTAGACTCTCTTCGGGAGGGCTCCCCTCCACTCCCCCCCCCTTCCCGAAGAGATGCCTGGAAGAAACTCTGCACAGAGGCCGCAAGGGTCATAAACGAAACATAATTTTAATGAGGGGGAAAACATGTTATAAATTAATTAAATCCATATATATATATAATTCTCTTCTTGGATTCCCTAGAAAACACCAAGCTGTTAGCGCGCCTAGCATCCCCCTCTATTCCTCTCTAAGCATATCCCTACCACCCCCACCCCCACATGGTCTGGTGAGCTGTGGTTCACGCTAAATGTATAGAATCGTAGAGCCGGGTTTAGTGACGGCTATTAGGGGCAGATAATTTAGTTTGAAAAGATTTTAAACTTAGGGGAGGTAACTAAGAGGAGGCTGCTTTCACGTGGGGGTGTAGGGTAGGGGTTGGGAGAAAGGTGGGTGGGGGGAGGGATTTTCGTCCTTAACGACCTACTGATTGTGTTTTAAAGCAAATATTTTCAGTGGCAGCAATGGTACTGTCGAATTCACAAATTATGAATTACTGAAAAGTAGAAAATAAAACAACGGGTCGGCTCGTACGTTAAAATTGTCACGTAAATGCATAAGATTTATAAAATTTAAGAGGTTTAAAGAAACCAAAGTTGAGGACTGATAATACTATTTAACATGATGCTACAGTGAGGTGATTGACTTGGCAAAACTGACGAAATTATTATTTTTTTTCTTTAGATAAAGAGGCTTTTATTGGAACTGATACAGTTTACTGTTAATAACAAAATATAAAAATACAGAATTATCAATATCATTCATTATAAATACGACAAAACTGTTTTACTTAACGTGATTAGGGAGTGGTTAGATGAGGGGTTGTGGAAATAGCTACATTTAGGTAGTGATGAAGTGACTACGTTTAGGTAGCGATGCAGGCACTATGTTTAGGAAGTGATAGAGTCACTATGTTTATTTATTGAGTCACTATGTTTAGGTAATGATAGAGTTACTATTCTAAGGTAGGGATGAAGCAAGTAACCTGTGTTCTCGGGCATTCCGCCAGGAGGGGTAGAGGGGGGAGGGGGGGGGCAGTACACGATTTCCGTAGCTCGTACACGGCATCCTTTGTGGAAGATAGTAAAAGTTTAAAATTTATATAGAAAAATGAATACTTTTACTAGTGTGTATCCCCCACCCCGAAGTTTAAAGTACCCCACAGAATTTTCAAGTTCCCTCTTTCCGAGAAAAGAGTCTGAAGTAAACCCCGCTAGTAGTAGCGTATGGGGGGGGGGAGGGGAGTGATGTATTAGTTACGTATGACACCTTCTTATAAATTAGGGTGTAAATTTTCTTGACACCATTGATGACCCGCTGATTATGACGCTGGCTGTCAGTGTCATTGCTGGTGCAGATTTAACCGTCATCTTTTCGCGCAACCAGCGCCTCGTGCACTCGGTCTCGTGCGCCAATAAATTTTACCCCCAAATCACCAAAATATTTTATAATTATATTTAAATGGAAGCATTAGAAAAATCTGGCAGGGTGTTGGTCGGCCGCCAAGCTTTTATTTCGTTCACTGTCAAAGTTGAGCCGAAAGATAAACAAACCGACCGAGTTTCATAACTGCATCTCCGTAGGCTGATCTGTGGAGAGAAGATTCTCAGCATAGGGGTGGCTGACAGTGTGTGGCGTGTGGGTACCCACGTGGAACATATGCTACTTTATGAAAGAGAACAGAGGGGGGGGGGGGAGGTTAAATCCTCGCTGTTAGCGCGTCGCTAGTTACCTAAAGAGTCCCTAATTAGACTTGAATACTCTTCGGCAGCCATTAGTGCAAATTCTGTTGCCGGCTCGTGTTTTGGTTGCGCCGCGCGGATGCCGAGAACTATAGCCGTATTAAAGGAATACCCAGGGATAAAAAAAAATGAAAAACAGAGGCGGATGCGGACGGCGCAACCATGTGGGACTCTACGAATAAAAATAAATATCACAAGCATTTCGCCGACGGCACGTGATCGGAGGCCGACACGTGACAGTTCTAATAATAACATTGTTATTTAAAAAACACTTCCGGTGATGTATAAATCACTTGTGATCATAAATTTCGATCTTTTTTTTTATTTGATACTTTTATCGCGTTAAGTAGGTCGCATCGCTGGGGGGCTTTTCTAAAAGCTAACACATCATAAAGGCGAGGGTAGCGGATAAGTTAAGAAACGAGTGCTTTTTTTTTTGTTTTGTTAGGTAGGGAGGGTGCGGATTGGAGTTTTATGTCTTCACCCGCCCGTGCGAAGAGGAAGCGTGCACGACGTTTGACCAAGAGGACTGCGTCAGCGGTTTGAGTACTCAATAAATCAACATATGTCGCCTGAGGTCGGCGCTAATTAGTAGCGAGTACAGTCGCTGTTAAACGAGGTCATTGAGTCGTGGATGTAGCGAGCACACGGCGCTGGGCGAGCGAGTCCCTTGAGCTCAGGTAGTTAAAAGGTTGTTGCCGACACACCTTTTTTTTGTGTGACGGCGGGCCGGGTGATGGGAAGTGACGACGTGACGACAGTCGGTCTCTACCTTGTGTGTGTGTGTGTGGAGGGGGGGGGGTAGGACCAGTGTTGACTTAGCTGCATTGGTTCACATTTTTTGTTCCGTCAAGAAAAAAAGAAGTAAGAATTCTACGCCGTTTACATTTACAGAAAAATCAAAAGAAAAGAAAAAAAAAGCACCACACACACCTCTCTTTTGAAAAACAGTGTTTGGTAATACTTTATGGTGCACATTGCAGGCACCCCTTGCCTCTATTCCCGATCCAAATTTAATGAAAAGACAAAAAAAAATCGAAAACCTTTTGATTGGCGACTAGGGTTAGCCTAATGTTAGGTAATGATGGCTGTCCCTCACGAGCTCAGTAGCTTATTAGAATGTTAACAGGATAATTCAGGGGCGGTTCTGTGCCGGTGTCACGATTCTCAATACTCTGCCCCTCCATAAAGCCCTAATTCTTAGCCCATACTGCTCCTAACACTGACTATAAGGTTCTAATTCTTAGCCTATACTACCACTAACACTGACCATATGTCCCTAATTCTTAGCCTATACTGCCCCTAACACTGACCATAAGGCCCTAATTCTTAGCCTATACTGCCCCTAAACCTGACCATAGCCCTAATTCTTAGCCTATACTGCCCCTAACACTGACCATAAGGCCCTAATTCTTAGCCTATACTGCCCCTAACACTGACCATAAGGCTCTGATTCTTAGCCTATACTGCCCCTAAACCTGACCATAGCCCTAATTCTGAACCTATACTATTACTAACACTGACCATAAGGTCCTAATTCTTAGCCTATACTGCCCCTAACACTGACCATAAGGTTCTAATTCTTAGCCTATACTACCCCTAACACTGACCATAATGCCCTAATTCTTAGCCTATACTGCCCCTAAACCTGACCACAGCCCTAATTCTGAACCTATTCTACCCCTACCCCTGACCGTTATAGTGATTCTGGGAGGCAAATAAACGTTGTACTATTTAGGCGAGCTTTTTTTATAGGATCAAAATTGTGCTTAAATCCTGTCGGCGACACCGTTTCAAAGTTTCCGCATGCGTTCGCCAAATTGCGCAAAATGTTTCAGAAAAAGCGTGGAAAGTCTTTTCGAGGGAGGGGGGGGGGAGCAGAGCCTTCCCGAAGAAAGAAACTCACCCCCCCCCCCCGAACGAAATGGAGTTTATATAGAAAATAGATAAAATCAGAGTTTCTTCCAGGCATCTCTTCGGGGAGGGGGGGGGGGGCAAGGCCCCCCGAAGAAAGTCTACCGCCCCCCCCCCCCCCACGAACAAAATGAAATTTATATAGAAAATATATATACTTTTAACATTGTTCGCCCCCCCCCCCCCGGAGAAAAATGTCTGGAAGAAACACTGGATAAAATAGCCAGAAACAACTCACACAATCCGACCGATGTTAAGAGAACACTAAAGAGGCTGGGCACACAATCCCACCGATGCTAAGAAAAATAACAATATAGACATACATTTCTATTACAATGACAAAAATAAAGATGCTGATCATAGCGCTGACTCTCTATCCCATTATAAAGCAAGCTCGATGAAACTGATGAACTCTACATCTGTCCCTGATGAATTCAGGAACATACCGTCACTGATGACAACGTGTGGTATCGTTGTTGAAAACTAGCCGGATAAATCTGTTGATGTAAAAAACCGGGACCTGGAACATTAAGGATCGATCGTAGGGTGGATTTGTTTACTAATCGAATATGTTTGTCACGACATCAAGCTTTTAACGAAGAACATAAGTAAATACCGTTTGCTGATGACATTGTTAGGTTTGCTGATGCTGCTATCTTCCTTCGTACAACTTCTTTATAAACATACAAGAAATCAGTAGTTATCAGTTTAGCAAGCATCAAATCATTATGCTTTTCGGCTTTTCTTGTTTTTACTTTTTTCCCAGATATGACACTTTTTTTCTGGCATCCATAGGCAAACTTCTAAATTATAGTTTACTGAACTTTAAATAACTATTTCATTGTACACTTTGATACAAAATTTTATTTATATAAAAAAGCCAAATATTTTAATATAAACATATTTTCTTTCGATACCTTTATTTCCGGATAATTTTATTCCGGCGTAAAACCAAATATGTTTTACTATTCATAGACCCAGATCTTTGGCAGTGTATTGCAGACCACTCCACAGTTTCAATTACACCAATCCAATTTCCACCCCCCCCCCCTCCCCCGTGAACTCGGGTATTCGGGCTCCCCTATCACAAAGATGTTCCATGTTTAAAATATTTTCCATCAGGTTTTATCGCAGTTATTTATCTCGCATGTCAGAGGGGATAGGCTCGGCGTAAGATTAGCTTAAGGCTCGTCATCGGGTTTACTAAAGGGTTGTCATCAGGTTTACTAAAGGGTTGTCAGGGCGTCATCAGATTTACCAAAGGGTTCACGCGATACCCCTGGCGTGTGGCCCGCAGGTCAGTGTCAGTTAAGCCCTGTCAATGTCATGTATGATAAGCCGGGTCGTGTTGTCATTGGTTTCTTTTGTGGTCCTTCACGTAGCATTCAGTTATCAGCATTCAGAAGTAGCTAGTAGCATTCAGAAGTAGCTAGTAGCATTCAGCATTATTGTATAGCATACAAGGCAAAAGCATTCAACACTAGCTAGTAACAATTAGCAATGGCCATTAGCAATTAGCAACAGCTGATTTAAGAAAAATATTTGCAATCAACTGTAAAATTCAGCAGTAACGAATAGCATTCAAAAATATTTAGTAGCATTCAGTTAAATACAATAGCATTCAACAATATTTACTAGCATTCAGATATATATAATAACATTCTACAATATTCACTAGCATTCAGCTAAATACAAAAGAATTCAACACTATTTACTAGCATGCAGTTAAATACAATAACATTCAACAATATTTACCTCGCATTTAGTTAAATACAATAGCATTTAACAGCATTTATTAGCATTCAGCTATAAACACTATAATTCAAGTGCATCTAATAGTATTTAAATGTAGCTAGTAGCATACAACAATAAAAATTGCTTTTAGCTAGTCAACAAATGGCACAATTCAAAAGTAACTAGAGATAGTGGCATTCACCAAAAGCTAAAGATGTTCACCCTATTTCACCCTCTAAGCTGTTGTCAACACTCAACTTTTTTAACAGCTCTGTTAACATTTGGCTTAATTATAATTAATGATACATCTTAATGACCTGCAGTCACATGGCTCGTGCGCACGCGGAGGGCAGAAAATAGATCATGCAGTGGCTCACATTAAAAATCAAGGTCAATGTTATCACATTGTTATGCCCGTACTTTAAGTTTAAAAATAGAGACATAATGTGAATTTATTTAAATTAAATTCGAGCGGGACGATAATTAATTGCAATAATGCTAATAATTTCTTATCTTGTAAAATATCCCATAATGATCATAATTTACGCCATTTTATGCTGCTAATAAAACTAACATTACGGGAGTAATCACGATCAACAATAAAAGAGCAGACGATAATGGTATCCACGCCAAGTCTGCTACCACCAGGGGAGATAACACTCAATCATAAATACGGCCTTATGGGCCAAGTTGCCAGGCGAAGTATCACTGAGTAAAATTTACACACAAAGACACCCCCCCCCCTCCATCGACTTTGCTATGTCTTTTTAAGTGGCTTCAACATCTTGGTCGTATCACCCCAAAATTTACGACAGCACCACATTTTTTTTTATTCACCGCGCATCTTTTCAAACACGCATTACCTTCGAGCAGAAACCGATACGTCATTAGCATATTCAAATAGTCGTTTATTTTATTTTTTTTAAATAGTTATCTCCCTTGCTATTCAAAAATAAAATAAAATATGCACTGCGTCCAGAAAGGGGAGCCAACCACGCATCAAAATACAAGCATTGTCTGAGTTCTTACTTTCGGCCTGTCGCCGACTTTAAAGTAAATTGCGTGGTTTGATGGACAGTTTCTGTCGTAGTCGGCTTAAGGTGGGTGGCGGCACGTGCAAGGTACGCGGTTCAAAGATTACTATGTTAAACAAAAAAAAAAAAAAAACCAAATCGAGATACGATCTTCGGAGTTCTCTCCCTGTATCAAGGCCCGTAACTCAAGTAGGACCTGTGTACCGCTGTGGTTATAGTGAGGGACCCCGGTGTTACACGAGAGCCCCCCACAGTAAGGGAGTTACGACACACGAGCCACTTAGCGAGGCGATAGTACTAGCACGAGTAGTACGTCACACCTCGTCTGTTTCACGGGGACAATGCCCAGTTTTAGTTTCCAGATTAACCAGAAGGACTAAAGATTATTGGGAAAGATTAAAAAATGGATTGGGGGTGGGAAGGGGGGGGGGGTTAAGGAGGTAAAAGCAAACCGCCTACGATATGAACTTTGAAATACTTTGTATTCAACATAAATACGGCGTTATTTAGTTTTAATTATATTTGACAAAAGTATGGCCAGACACACTTTTGTCAAAAAAATTCATTCCCTTTGAACGTACTCTTTACACCATCAACTACCCCCGACACCCCCTCCCACCCCTACCCCTCTACAGCTACCCATTAGTAATTGTTGTTTTAAAAAATTATTTTTTTTGTCTATTTTAAATTGTAAATGATACGCCCTCTATCGTCCAATCGATACAAGCGGGTTCACACACACCCTCATACTCCAGCGGCGAGTTTACCGGCTCGGCTGACTTACGTATCAGTCACCAAGCGCTACCCAGTCTCTACGCCGGGTTATAGATACATGTGTTGGTTTTTTATAGACCGCTAAATGCTAACGTAGGATCGACCTTTCAACCTACTGAGGACACACTTTACGACAAACTTTACGACAAACTTTGCGACAAACTTTACGACTAAATTTCCGACTAACTTTACCACTAACTTCACTACTAACTTCATTACTAACTTTACCACTACTTTTACCAATATATTTACCACAAACTTTACCACTACCTTTACCACTAACTTTACCACTAACTTTACCACTAACTTTACCTCTAGCTTTACCACTAACTTTACCACTATATTTACCACTAACTTTACCACTAACTTTACCACTAGCTTTACCACTAACTTTACCACTATATTTACCACTAACTTTATCACCAACTTCCAATAAACATAATATGACCAACACCACAACCAAAATTACGACCAACATGGCGATCAAGTTGCGACCAATCTATGACGAACTTTACAACTAACTCACGACCAACTTAGACCAATTTACGACCAAAATTACGACCAACATGTAACCAAATTGCGAATAACTTACGCCCTGCAGAATGGTTGCGCTGTCCTCACAGAAACTCCCAATGGCGGCACAGAGTTCTAGCATCAGGAACCGTTTGCTTAAATCTATCCAACCTAGAATCCCGAACTCAAATAAGCTAAATGTCTTGGTAATTGTTTAAAACAAAAATTTGATATCAGTTTGAACAAATGCTTTCTTTTGAAGACTTGTTTACTGTCTTGTCAAACAAACCTGCTTTGGATTTTTAAATTTCCCAGCTATCGCAAGCAAAATACTTTTTTGTTAACGTAGGCACACATACAATAATTTTGTTAAGCCAGCGACACAGACATTTAAAAAAAAAGATACTTAAGAGAAGTTTTGAGTCCTTACACTAGTCAAAACTAAGGGGACAATTTTTTAATCAAATTGATTTCCAACATGGTTTGTAATAGTGCAACAAAGTTTTAACTTTCCTTGGCAAATATCTGTCTATTTAGTGACGACTGCAGCTATTAAAGGTTAAGTACGGTTACACCGCGATTACCCCATTAACCCCCCACCGCAACCACGCCCCTGATGACAGCGGTGCATCCCCCACAACACAACAGCATTATGTAAATGACAAATTAAGTAAAAACACGAAAATATTACATTGGACCAGGATCCCATTCGGGGACCGCAGCGGCCCACTAAGGTAGGACCACAAAGGTAGGACCACAAAGGTAGGACCACAAAGGTGGGACCACAAAGTTAGGACCACAAAGGTAGGACCACAAAGGTAGGACCACAAAGGTGGGACCACAAAGGTGGGACCACAAAGGTGGGACCACAAAGGTGGGACCACAAAGGTGGGACCACAAAGGTAGGACCACAAAGGTAGGACCACAAAGGTAGGACCACAAAGAGCTTCACGGTGTTGTGCATGGGAGGATCTGCGGCTCCCTCCGCGAACAGGTTGCACGACAACAAAACCTCCCGTGCGACAGTTGGTGGCTGGTTGCGCGAGGTTGCCCGCTGGGGCGGGTTTAAATCGTACCGGCTTTTAAACAATTGCCGCCATCTAGGCGTAATTATCAGCTTAACATTTTTTGTGAGTACTTTATTTCTGCGACACTGCGGTTTACATATGTAGATCAGTGACTCGAACGGGAACGTTCTTTCATGTTTGACCTGATTAAGGAACTTAAAAATGATGTAATAGCCACTGTCAATATAAAAATATATAATTCGAACAGGGTATATATATATATATATATATATATATATATATATATATATATATATATATATATATATGTGTGTGTGTGTGTGTGTGTGTGTGTGTGTGTGTGTGTGTGTGTTTGTGTGTGTAGCTACCCCGTTTCGTCGTTAAAGTATATCAAAAGGTCTTGTTTGAACTTGCGCTTATTGTAACAACTTGATTTCATCTTTCAATTTAGAAACACGATTTATGATATTTTCTTTCGAGAACCAGCGTTCAGTGTAAATAAAAAGAACCTCGTTATCAAAATCCACGTCTTTACAAAGTGCTCTAAAAAGGCGGGTGTTTAGGGCTCCAGATTTAATGTAATTCTTTTTTTAAATAACCGAAAAAGATTCTCTTGCAAAGGAATGGGAAGATTCTTGCTGGCAAAGGTATGCCAGTGAATCATTCACTGGGTTCCCTAGGTTATAGAGCTAGATCTCTTCCTTTTTCCTGACCCAAGTATAGACTATGCACCATCCGTGCAAGCCCCATCGACGTTTTCCCCTTTAAATCCACCGGTTTCAAAAAACGTACTTACCTTGTCCATAATATCTCCACTGTTTGTAGTGATTTCAAGTTCACTAAAAAATTAGCAGCATTTATTTAATGTCTTGTGAATGAATACATTTCACGCCGACAAGCAGCTGAGATCACCGGCTTACGTTTGTTGATTCATCAACGTGTAAGGAGTCGTCCATACATGACGTCACACTCGTAGGGGGGAGGGGGGTCCGTAATTTTGTGACGGCGTGTGATGAGGGGGAGGGGGTTCAGATGGTGAGACGTCACATTTTTGCATTTACAAAAAAGTAATGTTGGAAAACGAATTTTACCTGTTATTTCGCGTTTTAGAAAACTGTTTTAATAAATTGTAATAGGAATTGATTAAAATACTCTATGTTGAGAGAGTTCAGACAAGATTTTGGAAAAAAATATGTTTTAAGAAAACTTCAACTGCAATCTTGAGGGGAGGGGTTGTAGACTGAGGTGTGACGTCATTTTAGGGGGGGGGGGGTCTGGCTTTTTGTGACGATGTATGACGGAGGTGAGGGGGGGGGGAGGTAAAAATCGTCAAAAAGCGTGACGTCATTTATGGATGACCCCCTAAGGAAAACACTGGGGAAAACTTGATTTCGTTCGAGATCTGTTCTTTAACATCAATAATTGTCTGCTGTACGCCGCTAAGTAGCATCATTAGACAGATAAATGCGTTGCATCTTTACTGTAACCTACTCTCTAATTGAATTCACCATCTTCAACATACGGGGTTCGATTATCTTTTCTCCATTTGTGTAAGGTTTTATAATGATCTTTCAACTAAATATGATTTTTCTTTTTTTTTTTCGCCTCAGACATGTAATTTACGGCGTCAGTTTGCCTTGCATGTTCGCTTTTGTATTACACTTTTCATCATAGACTTGTGAGGACTGATACAAATTTACAATATTAATACTTCTTTCTTACTTGTAGCCTACTTTTATTCCTTTAAAATGGTTTACTTATACATAGATCTAATACAATACGTCTAATTACAATTTTACTTTAAAAAAAACCCATGAAAATTCAAGTGTGTAATTAAATGATGATTCAAGGAATTTTTTTCCCCATCGGCGTGGTGGGCTGAGGGGGTTTGAGTTTTAAGTAGAGCTGAAATAAATTTGAGATTAAAAAAAAAAATTGTAAAAATTGTAAGCAACCGGAATGTTATGTTGAGTACAATGAGACACATCAAATCAAACATTCTTCCCTTTCAAACATCTATATCTACAGCAGTCCTCCCACTTTTAATTTTTTTTAAATTTGTTTTAAACATTTGAAATAGTAAAAATAATTTATTTGATGGTTTTACACAGCTTCAAAGACATGAACATCAATTGTATATATAGTAATTAAATGGAGAAAATAAAATTGCATAAGAACTAGACTAAAATAAGGTGAGCAAACTCGGGTTTCTCTTGACTGCTTAGTTTACTGTGCTCCATCCTTAGCTGCGAAGTCAAAGGTTCACATTGTAGCTATCCATGGACAGAAATAGAAACGACTGTAATACTCATACTGATCCATCATTCCAAAATTTTCCATGACACAAAAAAAAAAGATTGACTCCTGGTGATGAGCGTGCGCTGCCCTTGATTTATCCTCAAGTCCGGTAGGGTGGGGGTAGAATGGGAGATGTGTATCTCTTTCTACCATTCAGATTGTGCCTTTTTAAAACCTGAGAAACCTAAGGACTGTTCTAAAGTTAAATTAAACGAGGGCTGGTCAAGTGATTTCTGGCTTGAGACTGTCATATTTAATATTAATGCTTTATTTATTATTCTATTTTAGTTAGGTGAGAGTTCCAAGCCTATGTCTTTTTTTTTTTTTTTTTTTTTTTTAATCAAAATTTTAAAATAATTAAACTTCAAAACAAACTTATTAATTAATTTGAGTAGGTAATGTACAGAGATGATCGTTAAATCAAATATGTTGAACGTATTTGAATTACATAAAAGGACAAAATTATAAGAGGGGAGCGGTGGTGGGTCAGTCGGGGGGGGGGGGTGGGTGGTGGGTGGTGGGTGGGGGTTGGTTGGGTAAGGCGACCTAGACAGCGTGATCGTTTTTGCTACGCTGAGTAAACAAAAATCGTTCACTGGGAAGTTTGGTTGGGGGTGGGGGGAGGGGGTTGGTTAAGCCTATGTCTTTGCTTTGTTTGAAATATTTCTTTCCTAAAAATAGGATCTTTACTTAGCACTTCCCTAGCACAAGCTGAAGGACGGTATTCAATTTAAGAAAACAAAAATGTTATTTATATAAGGTTTTTTAAATACAGTCCTTCAATTAAAATAAAATATATTGCTCAAAATGCTAAACATTTATAAATTTAAAATTTTCTTTTAAAAAATTACAAAAATATTGTAATAAAAATGTAATATTTTATTTTATACTTAAATGTCAAGTATTTTATTTTTTAAGTTGATTATATTTTAAATTATTTCCCCTTACTAGTTTACTTTAGATATTATACAAACATGGGAGTTCATTATGCGCAATGACAGTTAGGTAATTGCTAAACCTTCAATACACTGCCGATTACGTTTCATATCCGCAAAACACTAATCATTATTCAAGGAGTGTCCATTCTTAGAGGTCATCCATTTATGACCCTCCTGCCCTCCTCAACGGGTGTTCCTTTTCAACGACACCACCCCCCCCCCCCCCACCCGCTATGCGGACGTCCACAAAAATTTAGTATTACAAGTACAATCTATTATTTGTTGGAAAAAAAATGAGTGTTTTAAATGTTAAAGTATAAATTGGGCCTACTCGCTTGTCTAATTTTAATGATTTTCCCCTGAGTAACAAATAACTCATTTTTAATTTATACAATTTATAGACGATGTTTTTTTTTTTTTTTTTTTTTTTAAATAGTGAAAGAAAGGGCGCCCAACACAGACCCGAAGGCGTGGTCTTCATGAAGAACTGTAGACTGCAGTGGATGTCTTGGGAGGTTGAAAAATCAACAGCCGGGGACAGGACGGAATGGAAGGTCATGCTTGAGGTTCGATACTCCACAGGAAGTAAAGGATTGAGTCAAATTTGTTTCAAATTTTATTTCAATTTTAAATTTATTATCGAAATAATTAAATTTTAAATTTACCACGTGGACATGACGTAGACATGACTGTAGCAGCATATTAGTAATTTACAGCTAATTAAATTAACTAAACCGTAGTGCTTCTCTAAATCCCAAGATGAGATTTTAGAGTTAAATATTGTTTCAGATAGTATGATGCTATGGGAAAACACAGACAACATTCTCTATACTTTCCCTTCTTCCCATTCTCTTGGCAAAAAAAAATAATACCAGCCTTAAAATGTAATATTAGAATTCACCTCGACATTATAAAGAAGCATAACTTTTCACAAAATTATATCTTATATTGTTAATTTTAAAATATATCTTATCTTCTTTGCAACAGATATTAATAGGATTACAGGAAAATAAAAATTTTCCTATTTATCCAATTTCCTATTTTTCCTATTAATCGTAATTTTAGTAATAAAAATATGAAAATTACCATTCTTGGTAGAACTGAATTCGGAATCAAACAAAGTAGTATTTAAGTATCTAGCATTACAATAAAAATAGTGCCTGAATTATTAAAACGTCATCATGCCAAAAACTACTTCGGATATTGGCCAGGAAATTCCACGCAGTTTGCAAAGTGGGCGGCCAATGTAACAAAACACACTGTCATTCCAAAGCTTATCGGAGATTGATAGAGCATCCGGCTAGTTCGCGAAGTGGCCGAAGCGTGTAAAAATTAAGAAATCGTTGATACAGTTTCTTCAAAATAAATATATTTTAAAAACAGTCGCGTTTTAAATAGATAGCTTAAAGTTAACCTTTCGGATCTGAGGATCAATAAAGCATTTGGAGTAGAGTTCGTTTGTTTCTGTAACCTCTACATACGAGAGGCTAACGTGATTTGCTCTATTCCTAGTCGCCTTCACTTTCCCTAAGTCAAAGACCCATCAGAGCTTGGTGGACTTAAGCCCGTCTTGAGCTCGCCACACTCACGCCAGAGTTCGCGCTCTACTACTAGACCACTTCGTTTGTTAGCTATGAACACGATCTCCGAAAAAGTGAAGCAATTAGAAAGGACAAAGTAATGAATAATTAAGCTTAGTTTAAAAAAACAAGTTAATTAAAAAAGTCTAGTGACATTTGTGCGCAATTTCCTTATGTTATCTAAAAATAGCTCTGACGTATAATGTTGGGGTGCGTTCAAGCTAGAAGAACAATCGGTTTGTAGGTGTTTATGTAATTTTAAAATTTGTGACCGAACGAGAGAATATTTTTGAAAACTTTTTTCGGCAATATTGTTCTAAATTATGACAGGAATCGATTGGTACATGTTTCAAGTCGCTAAGTGGTCTGGTTGCCGAGATATGGGCCAAAAACTTAATTTTTTCGAGGTTTTTTGGCTTTTCCGGGAAATACATGAAAGAAACCCGGAATTTTTATGGCCTATGCTAATTCTCGTAACTTGCTTAACATAATTGCTTTTGGAACTATTCATCGATATTGCTTCGTTGAGGAGGAGATACGACTTAAAGCCCGGACACACATTCATCCATCCATCCATCCATTCCCAGAAATGACGAGTTAATAAACGCAATTCTCCAGAATGGAAATTGCGCTAAAAATTCACGTTATGAATCTAGTTCTAAATTTAAGTGATCATATTCTTAATAGGAAATCTCTTGTTTACTTTGACTGTCTTTCTTGATGAAATAAGTGATTTTCTTTGAACAACCTGGGATTTGTAAAGCTAAAATTGTGACTTTCTTTCTCAGAAATGTAATTTTCTTTCATAACAGAAAAAAAAATTCCTTTCTTTTCAACTAAATCTGTAACTTTGTTAACAACTCTGTGACTTAAAATTTTTGTTTTGTTCAGTTACTCCACCCCCCCCCCCCCCCCCTTGTTAAACCTTCCACCCCCCCCCCAATCAATTGACCTTAGTGTCGCATCTGTGGTGTTTTTTTGTCTTTGTCGGCCATAATACTTTATCGGCTTTTCGCCTTCATCCCTCCCATGCTTTGGGTTATGCGACAGCAAATGTGGGTAGTACAGGTGGCTGAACTATTGTTGGGGTGAGTGGTGGGGGTGGAGATCAAAAGCAAGTTAGGTTTATTTCAGCTCACAATTCACCGTTTAAAAAAAAAACAGTACGTAAGAAACTTTAAAAAAATTTTGTGATCTTATTTCAGGCGACTGTTTTTCTGTGACTTACTTTTTAACCGTGTCTTTTAATTCCTATAATCAAAGCAACGTGGCGAGATGTACTCACTAGAATGAGATTTATTTACATCAACTGCCAGCAGCTTACGATGTACATCTTTTTTTTTCGCTGTATACGAATATTCTAAATGTAATGATGGCTTCATTTCTATAGCTTAAAGTACACAACTAATGAGGCTTACTAACACACAAAAAAAAACAACTACAACAAAACAACAAGTTTATGATAAATCGCAAAACTTAACTGTGAGTTCAAAATTTAAAAAAAAAGATAAACTAAGATGAGGAACGTTATTTTAAATTATTTCAATACTTTTTTAGCCGACTTAATACTTTTTATCTACATAATTACTTTTTAACAGTCTTTGAGAAAAGACATGAAACTCTTAAATATTTAAATTAATGGTGATGTGCCGGAAAAGATACTTTGCTTTGTACTTCAACATTAAAAAATCAACCCGCATCCTGTCAATTTTCTGAGCGCCACCGCCATTAGAACTAGTGAAACCTATGATGGATCGCGGTTTTAAACTGTGACTTACTTCACAATTGCCGCACTTGCAAGAGATAAGGCGTATTATTTAGAAAATTTCCGGGTTAGGTTTTTTTTTTTTTTTTTGGACACGCGGTGGAAAGGGGGGGGGGGGGGGGGATGCGTATGTTTGTGCGCACTCATCCGAGAGGTTTTTTTGTGTGTCTGATTTACATCTGGCGACCACCAGCCCTTTTCACACACACACACACGCACACACACACACACACTGCGGTGTGGTATCACTTTTGACATCTTGATTTGCGATCGCGGCTAATCTTACAGGCTCTAAGGGGAAACTATCCTCTATCTTCGAAACGCATTTAAAAAAACCCACATTATTCTAGTCTGTAATCTTAAATTTAATGGTAAATCATATTGCTTATGATTTTTTTCGGTTAGAATTCACTAGTTTTAACCAAGTCTTTTAAAACTATTGCTTTGTTGTTCCCTCCCCCCTCCCCGGTTTAAAATATTTCTTAACGCCCTTCTAACATCGGCTGACGTGTTCGTTATCTCCCCCTTATTTAGCCTCATCATTTTTCACGCGCCAAGGTGTAGCTGAGTATGTTAATAGCGGCGACACGTGCCTCGGTCACCTCAACTGTGTCGGGAGGGGAAGGGGGGGTCGAGAGAGGGAAAAAAACCACAGTGGTAATTGCGTAGATGTGGATATCTCTGAATTAACGGCTCCCCCCTCCCCTCTCCTTTCTTTTCAGTCACCTCGAGCGTTTATTTAGAGGAAATCAAGCCGGCGGCTGAAGCGGAGGGTAATTACCTCATCAAAAAATGATAAAAGAAAAGCGTGGTCGCTCACCAAACGACACGACCGTCAACCACGATTGTCCTAGGAACAAACCCATCTCACACGGTCCGCTGGGCCCCCCACGCACACGGGCAGGAGGGGGGGGAGGGAAGGACAGAGAGAAGAAAAAAACAACAACACTAACTCGGACGTCGTGAAACTGGAGCATTCTGGGTACGCCTCGACGTCTCGCGCTCCATTCTTTTCCTGTTTGTGTAATCTATACTGATTGGCTAACCCGTGACGTCTTCATCGCCCCGCGTGAGTGGCGGTCGCCCGGGTGCTCCGCCGGACACCTTTGGAGGCCCGTACGTCACTGGTCACGTGACGTGCTCGCCGTGAATGACGTGAAATTGGCGCTCGGCCGACGTTACTCATTTGCCGGCAGACGACTATTAGGGGTGACCTGGATTTCTGTAAACAGTTTCAAAAACAAGAGAAGCAAAAAAATAAAAGCCCCGCTTGGCTACGGTACCAAGGGATTACTTGTTTAGGTGCATAGCCCTGACATGAAACTTTAAAAAAAAAAATTCAGCTTTTATGATCTTTGTACGCATGTTTTGGAAGAGTTCCAATTAACTTTGATAGCCGGATGACCAATATAGGGGTCACGTGGCGTAATTAACACACAAAAAGAGATGAGTGAAAAGATTGGATGTGAGTGTAGTCGATTGGGTCAACTGTACGACACGACACGACCAATGTGTCATGAAATATAGACTTGTCACAATGTGTCACAGTGTCTAGCTGCCCCACGACCAATGTGTCACAGTGTCTAGCTGCCCCACGACCAATGTGTCACGGTGACTAGCTGCCCCACGACCAATGTGTCACAGTGTCTAGCTGCCCCACGACCAATGTGTTACAGTGTCTAGCTGCCCCACGACCAATGTGTCACAGTGTCTAGCTGCCCCACGACCAATGTGTCACAGTGTCTAGCTGCCCCACGACCAATGTGTCACAGTGTCTAGCTGCCCCACGACCAATGTGTCACAACATTGTCTAGCTGCCCCACGACCAATGTGTCACATTGTCTAGATGTCACACGACCTGTATTTCACGATGTCTGTTTGTCACACGACCGTGTGTCACCGTGACTGTCACACGACCGTGTGTCACCGTGTCTGTCACACGCCGTGTGTCACCATGCCTAAATTGAACGTATCCCGCCTGTATGCTGCCACGTTAAACGATCGTCCTGATGTAACGCCGGGCTAGCGCTGCCCAATGGTTTAAGTGACCCCTATATCTTGACAGGCGTCTGCCACCCCCCCCCCACCCACCCCGGCACTCATCTCACTATCCTAACGAATCATCAGACCATCACGTTTAATTAACTAACCCTTCTCTCAATTACTTCTTTCATCGAATGTAAAACTGTGAATCACCTAGACCTTTTTTTTAGCAGAGCAGTAGCGCAGAATTGTGTTCCATATTACAAAAGGATGAAAGACTAGTAGACCATTTTGTTATGAATAACAACTTCGTATATTGTTCTATTACTAAATATTTGTAATTTGTATTAACCTTCGCGGGAAAAAAATTAATTTGGTTATTATATGTAAAAAACTCAAAAATATTAAAGTTTAATAGTGTAATAAATAAATCGACTATGTTCTCTACTGGGAAATACGATTGTGAAAAACAAATTTATAACAACCTTATAATTAAGATAACAAGCCGTTTATTTATACACTAAAAAGAAAAGAACAAAATAAATTTCTCTAGGTATAATATGGCACCACTTTTTGTATAACAAAAGAATGGTTTGCTAAGAAGTTGGAATAGCTAATACAAACGGACTTAATCTGGAATGTATTTTAAACTACTTACGTTGTAGATAAGTATGAAAACCATTTTATTTACAGCTTCGTTTTTTTCCTATATTTATGTTTATTACACTCTATATATCTTATAAGAGCATACACTTTTTCTGTACACCATTTAATATACCGCGGGTAAAAAAAAATGAAAAAAAAATAAAGTGGAGTGATCTCCTCTAAACCCTCAAAAAAATATATATATATATACCGCGGGTATGAAGGCTTGGTATCATAAATGTTTTTACTTTTATAAGATACATTTATAAATGATTCGCACATACATTACATTACTTTTTGTCGTGGATCTACTTTACAAATTAAAAAAAACTTCTTTTTTTCTTTTTTGACCATCAGACTTAGATAATATGGACACGCGGACTAATTTGTCACTTAATTAGAGATAATTCGTTACAATTTTTTTTACTCCGGTACAAATTAGATAGTTGAATGACAACATTTTTTGACAAGCCATCTCAAGACACAAGCCACGTCGGCGGATGTCTAATGGCCGTTGTCAGGCCGGGCGGTTGGGGTAGCCTGGCTAATCCTCGGAGGTCAGCGGAGATATGGGTGGCTTTGATATCCAGGGGACATCAGCCATCCCGTCAAGAAGGGGACGTCACACATCGGGCAAATCAATTAAAGAATCTAACGACAGAGCAAAAAAACGGGGGAAAGTTTGAAAAGACATGGAATGATGACCTTTTCTAAATTAAAAAAGTGATGAGATGTGGAAGAAGGGGGGGGGGGGGGGAGAAGGAGAATGTAGTATTAGTAGAGCCGATGAAACCTTTTTATTATCACCAGAATCTGATGGCCATGATTGGTTCAAAGATTTGGTTAAAAGACATTTATAATCACAGTTATTATTTTATTGGGGTCATCGATTTGGATGACCATTGTCCGATTGGGTTTAGTCATTGAGGAAAAAAAAGTACTCATCAAACCAGGGATGATTTAAAATATTTTTTTGGACACGAGTGTATCATCAAATTGACCAGCTACTCGTAATGGGGGTGGGGGGGGGGGGAAGGGGCGTCCGACCAGCGGGGGGGGGGGGGGGGCTAAGTTTAGAAGGAAACTATTTCTTTGGAGTGGGGGCACAAATCAGTACTACAAGATAAAAATCAAGCTGGTAAAAAAATAGCCTTAGGTTGAAAGGGAATGTCCCCTTTGGCCGTAGGTTGAAAGGGAATGTCCCTTTTTTTTGGCGAGGGCGAGGCGCGTGCGAGCCAGCGACGATAGACTAAAATAAAAGAGTCATTCTCGCTCCGTTTGTGTCTGACTGTTGTTCTCCCTGAGGGCCGAGTGCCCGGGGTACAAAACATGCGACGAGATAAAAACAAAAGCAATTATAAAACCAGACCGGGGGTCAAGGGGAGGAAGACAACACACGGGGGGGGGGGGGCGGGCGACATGCTCCATGTTGCTCCAACCCTGGCGCCCTGAGCCCGCGGCCAACGAGCGAAGTTTATTACCTCTTCAGACGACAATAACCGCCAACGCGTGACCCAGATTTGATCTTTTCTGCGCTATAATGACACTATCAATATGGATGAGACGGCCATTTTGTTTTGTTTTGTTCAAAGGAGCCAGGGGTCGATGACTATGGGAATTTATGTAGCAAAAACAACATGCCGGGATAGCATGTTATGGGGGAGAGGTGTAAAACTGAACAATTCCACTTAAGTGCCGAGGGTGTGTTGTTTTTTTTTTATGGTTTGGGTCAAGGATTCTAACACTAGCTTTGTCAAGTTATTTTTTATGATTTTTATAATTTATCTCTGAACATTAGAGAATATTATTTTAAATTAAAAAAAAAAAGAAATTTCGGTTGTAAATATTTTTAAAATGAAGGTGAATTATTCCAGTTTTAACTGGCTGTGTAAAGTGTTAAAATCTCTGTATTTGAAATACAAAAGAAACTTTTTTCGGACGCTTTTATAAAAACCAATATTTAAAAAATGAAGGAATAATATAAATTGGTAAACTCCGAAAATAACTTTAAATAAAATATCGATAAATTAACAGTGAGGCGTGTAGGAATCGAAGTCAGCCGTAAGTATGTGGATGGGGGCGGAAAGGGCGCTGTCCGCCCCTATCTATGTAGCCTACATAAGGGCGACAATGCTGAGAGTGCGGGCGCCGAAATGTAAGGGCGTATCGCTGACAGGAAGTTGCTTGTTTTCCAGTTCAGTGATGGAATAATCATATGCAGTCATCCGTGAAGTGCCAAGTTTAGTGCAGTATTAAGGTGTAATTGTGTCAAGTTTAGTGCAGTACGTGAGGTGTAATTGTGTCAAGTTTAATACAGTTTGTAATATGTGATTGTGTTAAGTTTAATAGAGTTTTAGAGTAAGGTGTAATTGTGCCAAGTTTAGTACAGTATGTGAGGTGTAATTGTGTCAAGTTAAGTACAGTATGTGAGGTGTAATTGTGTCAAGTTTAATACAGTTTAAGTGTGATACATTTTTGTCACAATCAATACAGTTTCAGCGTAATGTGTAACTGTGTCACTGTATAAAACAGCTGTCTGTGCGGTGTTCAGTGTGTTCTGTACACTGTATTTCTTGATAATTTCCGTGCACCTTTTTTTTTTAAATTGCAAGGTGATTAGCTAGTAAGTTATTGTGTGGTCAACACTTTGTAGGCACAGCCGACTCGAGCAGGGTACCCGTCATAGCTGAGTAAACTCTAGGACTAGGGACCTCATTCAGCTAAACCGAACTCGACACCGTTAGCAATGTCAACTTTCAAATGGCAAGTCAGGGTTGGACAAGATGCTTACCACACATTTTTTATGACAGTGGTTGCTAAAAACAGATGAACTCTACTTCATCTGCCTACATGAATTGGTTACTAAAACAGATTAACTCTACTTCATCTGCCTACATGAGTCATCAAGTGGGAAACTAAACTTAGATTTTGATTTTACTTTCCATTCCAGTTACGATTTGAAATTCAAAATTTATTTTCAGCACTTCAAAAGATCTTCAATTGAATGAAAAACGATAAGGGTTGTTATTATTTTGGTTTTTTGTTTTAAATCGCCGACCTGTTTCTAACGGCTCAAAGTTACGAACAGATTGTCTCAAGATCACCGCAGTGACACAGGCTCAATCAATCGGGTCATCAAAGATCAATGTGTTATCGGCCCCAGTGTGTTGAGGGGCCACGGGCGGAATTAGAAAACACGCCCCGGCCACTAAAACATGGACGAACACGTACACGGCCTAAGTACCCTTCTAACGGGAATTCCCTTAAGACAAGTCAAAACAAAGGCCGTGTGCTATTTAAAGCTGAAATGAAACCCAACTCAGCTTTGACCCATACTGATTTAACTTCCAACATAACTTTAAGCTTTTACCTCAGTTTTCCACAGAGCCGTATTATAAACCAATTTTTGACTAAGCGAAAGGATGAATCTCTTACTTTTTAAACGTCACGGGTTGAAAAAAAAAGCGTTAAGTCCCTTTAAAAATGGAAGTCGCCGCCCCTTGATGAGGATTTGATAAACATCATTGCCCCTTTAATGGAACCTGATTCGGCACGGACGTCCCAGAAGTCTCCAGCGCCTCAATTGCAGTGAGTGACCTTCCCTGTGAAGTCGAGGCCGGTGTTGACAAGGTCGTCACCGCCCTCTTGTACAGCGGACGTGACGTGCTTCCCGCTCCCCCGCGCGCTATTCATATCGTCTGTCCGGCTCACACCCACACTGACGTCAGATGTGGACCCCCCCCCCCCCCCCTTCTCCTCACAACAATGTTTCAGTATATTAAATTAAAGGAACCAATTTTTTGTTGTATGTAGTTTAGGGAGTATAGGGACATGAGACTTTATACTTTTAGGTCAATACACTTTTTGAATCATTATAGATCTATGAGTAGTAGATACATACATACATAGAATGTTTGCATTTATTACATGGTTTATATCACGGTCTATTACAAACATCTGAAGGTGTGTGTTGAAATGCTTGGTATGGGAAGTCCCCGGTCACAGTAAACAGAGCTAGGATAAAGTAATGACAAGCAATTAGAAATTTTAGAAAAATTACAATTTATTTACAAACGTTAAAACGTGAATTACAATAAGAATAAAAGTAATTTTCACGTACAATTACAGGGACGATGAGGATAGAGCATACGACTGCTAACCCGAAAGTCTCCGAGTTCGAATCCCGGAATCTGAGACCACCCAGGTCTGAAGGGTACCTGACTCAGGTTAGTGAGAGTAAAAGCGGCTGGTGTACATATCGCTGATCACACAGTTCCCTCATATATCGAGAGCACTAAAACAGGTGAATTCTACTTCACCTGCCACATGGACTTTCAGGTTCGAAAATGTACTTTACATTACTTACAAGATGCAACAATACAACAAAAAAAAAAAACAAAGATAATATAAGATATATATAATAGTCCTCCGAAAGTTTTATTTTAGAAACTCTAATTATAATGTTTTAGTATAATTAACAAGAATCTCGAAATATACGTCCATAATGAGCTATAGAATATTCTGGCTAGTAGTTCTAGTTTTTCACAACAAGGGGAGGATCTCTAAATTCTAAACCTGTTTATAAACCAACGCGGTCGGGTCTTCAGAAGGAGAGGTCACTCGCAAATTACACACTTAATTCCGAGAACACACGAAGGACAACACAGGTTACCGTTACAATGTGTGTTTGTGTTCGCTGTGTTTGAGTAATTTTAAAAATGTAAACGTGGTGGTTTGAGGGTATAAAGGTGGTCAAGCGGTACAGCGATCGATTGATAATCCAAAAGTCTCGAGTTAGGTTCGTGTACTTCAGTCAGTAGGACACTCATACACCTGATTGTGTACATGATTCAACGAAATAAAACTGGGTTGGGGCTCATATATCCGACCACACTATCCCTTTATGTACCAAGGTCATAGAAACAGCTAAACTCTACTTTATCTCTTCAATTTACTATCAGGCACATACACTATCATGTGTATGCAGGCAAGCAACCGTTCTGATCCAAGATCCGAATAGCAATAATGAACCGATTTAAAACTAGGCAAATAGCAGGTCTAAAGTAAAGGTTAACAGGATGCTGATATGAAAAAACAAAACGACAAGCCTCGGCAATGCTAGTTATGATAATCTGTAAGGATATGCAACAAAGTGTGACAAGACTACAGAGCCATGTCGAATATTGTAAACAGTCTCATTTTTTATGAAATTATTAAAAATAAAGTAGCAAATCTATTATTACTACTAACATTGGTATAATGACTAGTCTACAAAGGTATGCATACAAGAAGCATTAACCCGGTGTGGCAAGCCTTCATGTGGATTTAATGGTAGCAAGTCCACATAAATACACACTCCGTCATCAGTCAGTGTAAAACTCTGCAAGCAACAGATATAGGCTCCTTTCTATAGCAGTGTCAGTACTGAACGCATCCACTGTGAGTTCTGAACACATCCAGCGTGAGTACTGAACACCTCCAGTGTGAGTACTGAACACATCCAGTGTGAGTACTGAACACCTCCAGTGTGAGTACTAAACGCACCCATTGTGACGTGTGATCACTAAACGCATCCTATGTGAGTACTAAACACCTCACGTGTGAGTACTGAACACCTCCAGTGTGAGTACTGAACATATCACGTGTGAGTACTAAAGGCACCCATTGTGAACTGTGATCACTAAACGCATCCAATGTGAGTACTAAACGCCTCCCGTGTGAATGCTAAACACCTCACGTGTGAATTCTAAACGCCTCGAGACTGATTAATAAAATACGTTTCAATTCAAATCAGTTCGGCCATCGCAGGCAGCTATTAATTTTCTTAATAATAAAAAAAATCTGGACATTTTTCTTGATGCCAGAGTCTAAACTCGAGCACTTGAGTTGAAGATCAGAACGGTTAGGGTTTGGTGGTTTGCTTTGAAGTTACCCAAGCGGATCGTGTGAATGGCTTTTGAGACGGCCCAACCAGTTAAAAATCCAAGTCGCCTACCTTATGGTATAGCAATAGTAGTTTTCTATAAAAACAAAAAAATTGATTGCGTGTCTTAATTTCTACCTAATTACTAAGGTGTGAGGGGGGGGGGGGGAACTAGGGCATGAACGGAACATAGCTGAACAGTTTTTGTTGTTGGCGGGAGAGACGGTTGAGTTCACGTGCGACAAAGGCAACGGCGCGGACGGTTAGTCCTGGTTAATTAAATAATTATCTCACCTGCTTCATTTAGCCCCTGCCCGCTCATGACCCATTAAACACGTATTGAGGAGGTAACTGTGACACAATGATATCGAGTGCGCCCGACTCAAGGTTTGAGTCTCGTACACAATGCAACTAATAAACACTTAATCATGTTTTATATGGCACTTAGCTTTTTTTTTTTTTTTTTTTACTAACGCAGTAACAGATTCTTTACTTGGCAATCCTGATTTGGTAAAGTAGAACTACTTTTTTTGTAGCGTAATGATGCGATACGTGAAAAAAAAATTAACACGTGGATGGGATACATTTTTAAGGATATCACGTCGCAGTTTTAGCGAGAGCAGTGGCGTTACTAGGTGGGGGTGTAGTCCAGTGCGGTAACTGAGAGTGTTGCCTCAACCCGCACCATAAATTTTGAAATTTTTGGTCGATGTCACCCCTGCCCCCTACAATTTTAAAAATTTAAGTGTATAAAAACCTTGTTTTGACATACATTTTTACGATTTTTAAATTTGGTGTCACTCCCTAAATGGTGTAACAGGTGCAGACAGCCCCCCCCCCCCCCCTCCCATCTTGTGCCGCAACAGAGCAAGACCGTAGATTAATCAAATAGATGTAACCTATGCATTTCTAGACGACACGCGTCATGTTCCCTCTAAGCTGTTGTAAACATAGCGTGCATCATGCCGCCCAATATACCAACACTAACAACCTTTTGGAAGTCTTTTCAGAGCACCACGCACACAAAATATATCCTGCACACAAAATCTAACTCCATAGACGGAATGTTGGATACGTGCACTACTTTATAGACCACATTGTTTCAACAGGAATAATTTCAGATTTTAAAATAGCTCATTCTCGAAAATATCTTCACTCTTTAGTAAACAAGTTTTAAAAGAAAAATACAACCGTGATGAGATAGTAGTAGATTTTTTTTTCTTTTCTTTTTTTTTTTACGGAAATCATCAAGTCAGGAGGTGTCTCCCATTAACCAGGCAGGCCTCAACGCGGCAAACTTCGAATAAATGGCTTTGACATCGGTTTGATTACCGTCGTAGAACTATACGAAACAGAACAAAATACAAGGTTACAAAAAAGCGCTTCTCCGTAATCCCCGCAGCTTGAAATATAATTTGATGATGGTAACTATCTTAGATCGCTTGGTATAGCAAGAAATGGCGGGTCATGACAGTGGTCGGTAGATAATTAATATTGCGTTACGTCTCTGCTAAGTGTCAATTGTCATCAGTAAAAATATTGGAGGTTTATAGAGTTTTATGTGACGACTGTAGGAGTGTGTGTGTGGTGGGGGGGGGGGGGGGGAAGGGGAGTTGAATATAATATATGAAAACCAGTAGGACTGAAAGAAAAAATAATTACGTCACATCAGTATTAACTTAAGGGGGGGGGGGGATAATATAACTTTCCCGTCACTATCAAAAGGTTAAAAAGTATATGAATGTTAGGAAATAGAGGGTCCTTCAGTCTAATCGCTACAACAAGCAGCGTTAATTATAGAATCAACAATCATACATCAACCATTCACTCATGTCCAACTGTTGTAATAATTTTACCCGCTGAAAATCTCGGGAATTGCTTTAAGCGTAAGCTATCGGGAAAAGCTTAAAGCTGTCTGAAACAAATAAAAGAGTGGCTTATATTCTAGTTAATCAACGATTTTTTCCCGTAGAGCTATTGGAAGGAGGTAGAGCGGGGAGGAGATGGAGGGGGGTGAGATTTCATTTTACAACGGTCATGTCCTAGGGCAAATAGTTCCGCTATTCTTTCGATGGCTATGGACTCGACGTCACAGCCCTTCGTGTCTCGACGACCCTTATAGCCCTGGGTGGGGCGAGGGTTAGTGTTGGGGGGGGGGGAGGAATAGCCTGTTTCCCGTAACACAACGGGACTGTTAAACCTCGCTTGCCCCGGCCGTTCCGTCGCCAAAGTACGGAAGGTGTTTTAATAGTGCAGGGAGGGATGGGGTGGGGGTGGGGGCATGCGACGACCAGGGATGGGTATTTTGGATCATAAGGGTTGAGGGAGTTGGTGAATGGAAAATATCGGGCAGGCTTTGTTGGTAGTTGATATTGTTGTTTTTTTTCTAAAATCTCAGGACAGGCTTGTTGCTGGAGGGAAGGTGACTCCAGCAGCTGTTCCTGTGTTAGGTCAATCGGTTGACATTATCTCCCTTAATTAAATGGATCAACGTTGGACAGAAGAACGTAACTAGAACGCAAGATCTTAGCCATTCTGAGCCTTTTTAGCCACGTTGCTAAATACGTTTTCTGTTCGCTACGTTACCTAACAAAGTCTAACCACCCCATATGCTAAGTTAATCTTACTCCAAATTTTCCGTACGCCAAGGTTTTTCGAATGTGAAGTTGCCCCATACACCAAGTTGCAACATATGCCCCATACACCATGTTGCACCATATGCCCCATACACCAAGTTGCCCCATACACCAAGTTGCCCCATACACCAAGTTGCCCCATATGCCCCATACACCATGTTGCACCATATGCCCCATACACCAAGTTGCTCCATACACCATGTTGCACCATATGCCCCATACACCAATTTGCACCATATGTCCCATACACCAAGTTTCCCCATATACCAAGTTGCCCAATACACCAAGTTACCCCATACACCATGTTACCCCATACACTAAGTTGCACCATACAATAAAGTTGCCCCAGGTTGCCCCATACACCAAATTGCCCCATACAATAAAGTTACCCCACCAAATGCCCCACGCGCCAAGTCCCCAAAGTTTCCCGGAATATATTGTATCCCCCTACGTGTAACTTCCCCGTACGGCAGAACTTGAGATCATACAGGCTCATCATCTCTAATTGGTACCCTCATGTCTAGACGCTGACCTCCTTTAGATGCTAATCACCTGAAACTGTAGAACCTGTTCTTGCAAGCATGTAACCTACTCAGACATGTCAGACCACTTCATCCAAGTCATGTTGTTTGTCAACAGTTTCAAGGCATAAGTCCCATCCTTTGTCGGCTAATTAATTAACTAATTACCTGGCATTTCCGCTATGACTTGGCAAGTTAGAATTATTACTCCCTCCTTCCCGCCCTCACCCCAACACCTCTACCCGCATCGGTCTCACCTTATGTGCATGACGTCATATCCAGGTGTTCTTTACGAGCAACCCCACACAAGATCGAGAAGTCGACTAATTTGTGATGCTTTTGTTTTCATTAACACAAATTAATTCTTACAACAGAAACCGGATGTGTCAAATTTATCTACACTCAACGTGTAGCCGGTTTTATTACAAGCTTTTATTTAACTCACTTCCTCGTCATTCTGTCTGTCGTCAGTCTAGATAGAAACGCAGGAGTGAAAATTCGGACAGTTCTACTTGACCGATACGATTCACAGTTGGCACGTGGGTCAAGACATGAAGACAATGCAATCTGAAACTAAATTTGACTTAATTGGATGCCTAATTGATTTTTTATGAATTAATAAAAATTTGGACCGAATTAGTAGGCATGTCTAGCCAACCACACCACACGCGTCATCAATAGCTGCGCCATCACGACCACGTAATGGCTGCGTTCAAAAACCATTGCGCGCCTACTAAACGTGATATTCAGTAGGCGCGCAATGGTTTTTAGTCATGTAACTCTATTGTAGATAAAACATGTAAAGTACTGAAAAAAAAATCATAAAAAACGTTTTAATAACAAGCTTTTATGTAATGATGCACTAAAAAGTAGAAAATAAATTATAGACTACTATTTAAATAACTATAAAGAAAAGCGTGGGTGTCTTCCTTAACATTAGTAAAGGTATCCAATAGATACTAAAGTGACCCACGCTTTTCTTTATAGTTATTTAAATAGTAGTCTATAATTTATTTTCTACTTTTTAGTGCATCATTACATAAAAGCTTGTTATTAAAACGTTTTTTATGATTTTTTTTGATAGTTATGTTAAATGATTGATTTGAAATCGATGAGCCTTCAAGTCTCTGTCTTATAACTCAACAGTTCGAATTTGCTAAGTCTCAGTGTTGTGTAAGGTGTAGAGTGTAGATGATAAAGCTGGACGAATTTATTACGATACAGTCTCTGTACATGCATGAAGTTATATTTACGATAAACGGGTGAGTACAATTTCTACAAGCTGTTTGTTGAAGAATTGCATGGGCGAGTCTATAGAGGTTGTGGACATAGTAGGGGAGATGACGATGTTCGATTTGGGGTGTAGTATGGGTGGTATGGAGTGTGTGGGTTAGGGATTTAAAAAATATGATGAATAGGGGGAAGGGGTAATTTGTAGCGATTTGGGGTGTAGTGGTATGGGTGGTATAGAAATATGAGGTGTGTGTTAGGGAATTTAAAAAAAATGATGAAAATGGGGAATGTTTGGGGGGGGGGGGGTACTTTACAGTGATTTGGGAGTTGGAGTGATTGAACGACGTCAAAGAAGTTAAAGGCAATTGCGTCAGGTACGGGACGACGTGGTCGAGGGCTACAGCTGGAGAGCTGCTACCGTTAGTCTTGAGATCGGGCCCTAGGCTCGAGTGAGTACTCTGCTTTTGAAGGTAACTGGCGCGTGTCAGGGAAACTTAAGGCGGCTGGGCATAGCGGTGACCACACAACCCGCTTCACGGCTCAAAGCAGCAGAAGAACTCTACTTCAGCAGCTGTATTGACAGTCCGGTCCACACGAGTAAGCTTGTAACTTTTCAATAGCCCACCTGTTGTATTAAGAGCAAGGTGTTCACACTGTCAGTTAGCCGAACCAGAACTATAAAATAGCAATTCTGTTTCGACTTCCTATAAAATAGCAATTCTGTTTCCACTACCTATAAAATAGCAGTTCAGTTTCGACTAACTATAAAATAGCTGTTAGGCAACAGTTTTACCGTGGTACGACTCCATCAAACTGTTAAACCCAGTTAGCCGTGTAGGCGGTATCGAAGACCCGTACCTTTTATGTAAACGACAGTTTAATTATCCCTCAGCTAAACCTGACTCGCGAATCAATGAGATCAGCTGACATACAACATAGTGCGAGCGCACACGGACGGGCACTCATACACAATAGCACATACACAATAGAACATAAACAACTCGACTGATACAAAAACGCCACAGAAAACGTTTTAGGATCGATTTTAATCATTTGAAACAACAAACTGTGATAAGTGCGTCTAAACATTGTGTACACTTGGCTGGGCCGTCTAAACATTGTGTACACATGGCTGGGTCGTACACCTAACAAGTTTCAATTTAAATTGGCAACAGTTGGTGGTTAGGTAGTAATTAAAAACAGTCCACGAAACAGGAAATACGTCACCTGTCGCCATAGGTGTTAACTGAAACATGTTTTAAAAGGATGAGTAAAAAAAAAAGAAGTAATTTAGAAAAGGTAGTACTAGTACTCAAGATAGGTATCGCAAGACAGGTAGAAATGGGTATATTAAGACATGTTAACTGAGGCCGTTTGATCAAACTGAGAGCCCTATGACGTAAATCTGAAATAAGTATCACATGTGAAACTGAGTACATGAATACAGATAAAACGTGTACTGAGACAGGTAAAAGTGAGTACTTTTAAAATCCCTGTATACGTGACAGTTAGCCATAAGTAAAGTGTCCCCTTAGGTCTCATCCAATCTTTTCCTGTCCGTGGTCTCTGTCCAGTCTGTTGTTCTCTGTCCAGCCTGTTGTTCTCTGTCCAGCCTGTTGTTCTCTGTCCAGCGTGTTGTTCTCTGTCCAGCCTGTTGTTCTCTGTCCAGCCTGTTGTTCTCTGTCCAGCCTGTTCTCTGTCCAGTCTGTTGTTCTCTGTCCAGTCCGGTTTTCTCTGTCCAGTCTGTTGGTTCTCTGTCCAGTCCGGTTTTCTCTGTCCAGTCTGTTCTCTGTCCAGCCTGTTCTCTGTCCAGTCTGTTGTTCTCTGTCCAGTCCGGTTTTCTCTGTCCAGTCTGTTCTCTGTCCAGTCTGTTGTTCTCTGTCCAGTATGTTGTTCTCTGTCCAGTCTGTTGTTCTCTGTCCAGTTTGTTGTTCTCTGTCCAGCCTGTTGTTCTCTGTCCAGTCTGTTCTCTGTCCAGTTTGTTGTTCTCTGTCCAGCCTGTTGTTCTCTGTCCAGCTTGTTGTTCTCTGTCCAGCCTGTTGTTCTCTGTCCAGCCTGTTGTTCTCTGTCCAGTCTGTTGTTCTCTGTCCAGCCTATTGTTCTCTGTCCAGCCTATTGTTCTCTGTCCAGCCTGTTGTTCTCTGTCCAGTCTGTTGTTCTCTGTCCAGTCTGTTGTTCTCTGTCCAGCCGATTGTTCTCTGTCCAGCTTGTTGTTCTCTGTCCAGCCTGTTGTTCTCTGTCCAGCCTATTGTTCTCTGTCCAGCCTGTTGTTCTCTGTCCAGCCTATTGTTCTCTGTCCAGCCTGTTGTTCTCTGTCCAGCCTGTTGTTCTCTGTCCAGCCTGTTGTTCTCTGTCCAGCCTGTTCTCTGTCCAGCGTGTTGTTCTCTGTCCAGCCTGTTGTTCTCTGTCCAGCCTGTTGTTCTCTGTCCAGTCTGTTGTTCTCTGTCCAGCCTGTTCTCTGTCCAGTCTGTTGTTCTCTGTCCAGTCCGGTTTTCTCTGTCCAGTCTGTTGTTCTCTGTCCAGTCTGTTGTTCTCTGTCCAGCCTGTTGTTCTATGTCCAGTCTGTTGTTCTCTGTCCAGCCTATTGTTCTCTGTCCAGCCTGTTGTTCTCTGTCCAGTCTGTTGTTCTCTGTCCAGCCTGTTGTTCTCTGTCCAGCCTGTTGTTCTCTGTCCAGCCGATTGTTCTCTGTCCAGCCTGTTGTTCTATGTCCAACTTGTCCCAAAACAGAGTCGGGCTTGACCAAACGATGGATCTTTGTTTATAGATCTAGAACTTTCTGGTCCTCATCGTCTCAGTACCAGATTAGATAAACACCTAATGCTAGAATGTATGTTTGTACCCCAGTAGTATTCTGTAAACTCTGCCTGTCATAGTCTCTACATTGACAGAAGTGTGTATGTCTATAACTTGTTGCAATATACACTAATTCATGTAGATACAGGAATAAATAAAACATCTTTGTTTTGTTTTTCAAAGTCCACGTTGAATACAGATGACAACACACTACTATGTGATAGTGAATATTAAAAAATAAAATAAACGAATCCCGAGATTAAAGAGTTAGTTGCAATGGTACACCACACGCTCCGTCGTATTGTAGCTGAGCTATGTCGGATCATGGTGGTTTAGTTCTTTACAGTAGACAAAATGGCACCCAGCGTGAAAAATAACTTAATCCTTATTGCTTAAAATTATAATAAGAAACACATTTTCTGCCCCGGGATTCAAAATCTATGTCTGCTCGATTTTCATTACAGTTTGTGCATTTTATGTGCTATGTTGAGTACTAATACTGTGAGCGTGTGCTGGTTAATTTAGTTCTGGGAGAGTCTATGTTATAGCTCTCGGAGCGTGTGCTAAAGTTTATTAGCCTGGGGAGCTTGTGGTAGTTTGTTAGCATTGGAAAATTGTACTTAAGTTTTTTTTTTAGCTGTGGGAGCTAGTTCTCTTTTTGTTTAGCTGCGAGAGCGTGTGCTAAACTTTTTTTTTACCTCTGGGAGCGTGTGCTAACCTCTCTTAGCTCTGGGACAAGGTGCTAAAGTTTCTTAGCTCAGAGAGCGTGTGCTGAGGTTTCTTAGCTCTGGTAGTGTGTGCTGGGGTTTCTTAGCTCTGGGAAGTTTCTAAAGCTTCTTAGCTCATAGAGCGTGCGTGTTGTGGTTTCTTATCTAAGATAGTGTGCTAAACTTTCTTAGCTCTGAGATCGTGTGCTAAACTTTCTTAGCTCAGAGATCGTGTGCTGTGGTTTCTCACACACCATGAAGATAACTGGGCTGACACCAACGACCAGTCAAGCGTATCAAATGTCGAGGACAATACCAGTACAAGCGGGCGACGTGACCTCTGACCCCTCCCTTCAGCTCGTCACTTCCCATCAACATTTCACGTTCGAGGCTGTGACGGGGGTGGTTCAGGGGTTTGACGGGGTGGTTCAGGGGTTGGACAGGCTGGAGTGGCCTAGAGAACAACGATCAGAGAATATTGTTATGAGAAAAAAAACTGTACACAATTAAAAAAAAAATTTCGGCCACCGTTGTACAGAACACCCCCACATAACTCAAACCCGTTGGAGTCTGTATTATGTATTGACCCACTTACGCCACGGCTATCTTTGGGGTCGAATGGGGGTTCTGGAAAAAAACAACTTTAGCTTTAAGTGTAAGTTAAATGTAACCCAAATTGTACTAGACAGAAAACACGTTATTATGTTATTAACATTGACACATACACCTCATGTCGTAAATTATATTGGTTATATATATATATATATATATATATATATATATATATATATATATATATATATATATACATATATATAATATCCTACATTATATTGACTTGATAATAGACATTTCATAAGGCTAGTGTAATAAGTATTTTAATATTCTAGAATATATAGTTAGGGATATATATATTCCAAGTTATAGAAGTAAGAAATTGTACGTATTGAAGTAGAATTGGCGACTATCACTTACTATCAGTGGGATTTCACATTTAGCCTTAACTATGGTATTTATTAAACCGTCGGCCAAACTTCATTCAAAGACAGTATTAACTTACTAAATCTAACTCTAATCTTAGCCCTAACACTGAACCTGTCCTCGACACTAACCTTAATACAAACCTTGACCTAACCAAAATAAAAACCTCGGCGCTTAGGTTTGTTAACTCTTCACGTGAACGGTATTCTTTTTGTTGCCTGGATTAGCGAACATTAAAAGTATTTTTAATGCAACAAAAGCGATTATTTTTGTTCGGAAATATATAACGGCAACCCCGATAATACAAAATACAAATTACTTCCCCTTGTACTTTTTTTTAAAAGAAAGGAATTTTATTTTTTACAAAAGAACACAGACAAAACGCACTTTCAGAATTAAGACACTAATAAGAGAAGTAATACGACTTCTAAAGAGGACGCGGAGATACTAAAGTTTAGCAAGTCCCTTAATTATGCCAGTTGGATGTCCTGATGTTTGTATTGTCTCCCCTGGCGATGCCGCATTGTCTTTCCGGGCTAGACGGAAAATTGTACCTGCATAAGGATTTGGCCCCCGTCCAAGATGGCGTCGATTAGATTTCGGTCATGCAAACATCCATTATTAGGCAACAACCCACAAAGTCTCTAAGGCAGGACAGATGAAATTAGCTCTGTTCTTTGTGGCGTGCAGGTGCGGCTAAAGTCTCTCGATGGGCAATAACTGCATTTCATAGGGTTACGCCCCTTGGATTTTTTTTTTTTTTTTATACTAGTTTTCTTATAAGGAAATATCCTCCGTTTATCGCAATTAGGGCAGCAGTGACTTACGAAAAACAAAAAAAAAATATTCTTTTCTCTTTTAAATACATTTAGAAGTCAGCAGGTGCCTTAGAGAAGAAAAAAAAACCATGCTCGATGTTTGTTAAAAGTCGGAGACTTTACGACTTCACTGGTTAAAGTTACGATGACGATCGAGTCGAATATAACCTCTTTTTTGAAAAAAAAAAATTTCATTGTCTGCTGCGGAGAAGACGATAATAAAATGACGTCAGAACCTGTTAGGAGTGGATGATACAACCCCCCGACTCCAAGGGACCCGATCAGAGCGCGGTGCGCTATCAGCTATAAAAACAAACATGGCTTTAAAAAAAAAGTGGCCAACCGGTTCTAAAACAGCGCGGTAGAAAGACAAAAAGAAACTTAGCGAATCGGGAAATCCCGATTGATCGCGCAAACATAGCTCAAGCATCGTGTGATTTACCCCTCATCCTCCTTCAAGTGAATCCCTACCCTCAAAGAAGAGGACCATAAAACTAAAAAAAATACAACAGAAATGGGGTTGGGGTGGGTGGGGGTGGGGGAGGATGGAAGGACCAGTAATAGTTTGTTTAACAAATGTCCACGATTTGCGGGCTCGCCAAAAAACATGAAAATAAAAAATCTGTTTAGGGACTTAAGGCGGAACAAAAGGACAAGAAAATCTTTCCCCCGTGGACCGTCCAGGCTCCACCCCCACCCCCACACCTCCCGGAAACCTCAAACAACCGCGCGGCACGGGGGTGCATGGCGAACATAACGTTGTAGCATGCGGGTCGCTGGCGTGTTGGTTTTCGGGAGCTAAAGAAAGTTGAGCTCTTCTTGCGTCATTTTCAGCTCCGCCCGGCTCCCCCTGGAAAGTATCAAGTGTTCCCGCCGATGCATGACCTACCTTTAACTGGGGGCACTTGACGATATCGTGCGTGGCACGCTCCCTCCTAATCAGCCCACTAATTAATCATTAGCACCAGGGCTATGAGGCGATGGCTGGTCTTTTGTAAATATTATCCCTTTTCTCAGCGCATCACCGTGATGTTACACACGACAGAGTTGATTTCGTGAAAGATTTTGTCAACAAGAAGCTGACTTTGATGAGAACATGCAACATCGAAACAGACAATCTCCAACGAAATAAAATAATTTCATTTTAAAAAAAAAGTTTTTTTTGTGTGTGCACTACTATACATTTGACTGATATTTTGCAAAAGTGCAAATACATATACATACATATGTTTTTTTATTAAATCGAATTTTTTTGGTAAAATGTATAGACTAACTAAAAATAAAACGAATCTGGCTAATCCAACTTTTTGTTTTGCTATTACACATTTCTATCGAACGTCTCGTCCTGTCATCATGATCGGGTCGAATCTTGCAATTTTTTTTCCAACCAGATCTACCACACTGATTTATTTGAAACTTTCGATTACTTTATATAATTAGATACTAAATTATTTCTTTTTAGTATACATGTTTGTTTTATTTTCACTTTGGTTGGATTTGATTCTAAATGTGGTTCAAACCAGAGTAATGAACTATTTCGATTTGTCCACAGACATATTTTATAAAGAGTACAGGTGTACATTTTTTCATCAAGCAGAACAATGAACTTATTCATAGCGTCCACAGATATATTTTTATAAAGAGTATTGGTCTACATTTTGGTTTATAGGAGAGCAAAGGATAAAATCAAGAAGGAAATTTTTGTTTACAATCTGTCAATACAACCGTGAATAATCAGTTTTAATTACGTTCTTAGTCAGCAGTTAAAAATATATATACTAGTAAAAATAGAATAATATACACACAATGAATGTTTCAACCACACATATTACACCAAAATCGCCAGAAAACAGAAAAACAAAACAACAAAGGAAAAATAGATGTAAAAATACACAGAAATGTGATATTTTGGCTATATTTAAAAATAAAAATCTACTTAAATAAGTTCTTTAACACACGAGTATCGGTATATCATGTTATATTGCTGCACACTATATATAACAGCTGAGACAAATATGCTTTGTCACCATGACCAGTGATAAGCTAAACCAATCAAATTACTGGTCTAAAAAAACTATTTCAACTTTTTGACCGTGTCTGCCACGAGATTACCTAATCTTGTTTTTTCCCCCCCTCCACACGTTCCGTCGTGTAAGTACTTGAGCTTACCTGACAACAGTTGTATCCCTTAGACAAACGTCGAGCAGGCTGAGTCCCTTGGCAGGAGTTGGGGGTTCCTCTTTGGACCAAATGGTGAGTACTGATGATGATGGATCAGCGCCGTGAACATGCGGGCACGATTATCGCGGCAAGGCAAGCAGGCATGCTGGCGCTCTGATTGTCCCGGCGAAGCCTTAAATCACCGCGGTGTAGGCAGGGGCGCTTCAAAACTCGGACCGTCAAATCCGAACCGTGTGTGTGAGGATTCTGGAATATTCTGCTCTATTGATGTGAGCATTCGGTGTATTCAGCCGTTTGTTAATGCTGCTAATGTTTAGGGCGATTAAGTTAAAAAAAAACATGTTTCAGGTTCTGGTTAAAGAAAGAGACGGGCGAGGAAAGGAGTTGAGAAAACTCAAGATGAATCGTTAGGAAAATTTTACTTGATTAAATTTACACATAAACATGACGTGGCCTGTTGGGCTGTTCGGAAAGTGTGAGCTGTCTGAAAGCTATGGACTGTCTTTAGCTGTCTGAAAGCCACGCCTGTCTTTAGCTGTCTGGAAGTTTGTGACTTTTATAAAAAAAAACTATGTACAAAAACAGTTTTCAAAAAACGCCGGAAGAAAAGAGAGCTAAAATTCAGCTTTTAACAAAATTTAAAAATAAATGCAGCAGTGTAACTTAACACTCTCTTTCCCCCTCCCACCCCAATTTCACAGGTCACAAAATTTTCCTACCCCCCCCCCCCCCTCTTTTAGGAGTGTGGCGTCATTTATAGACGACATCATTAACGTAACCTATCTGTTTCTCCTTTATGAAATACTGCAATCATTTTTTTAGCCCATTGCTATACATGCATACAGCAGTAAAAAGCGTAAATAACTAATGATTGCGTTTTTACTTTCTCGTATATACGTAGTATAGAGAAAGTATTGTAATCGTGCAAAAAAAAAATCGAGATTTTTACAAATCTCGACGTTTTACACCTCACTGATACGGAAAAACATAATTTTGCAATCTTGTCCGTATGTCTGTGTGTGTGTGTGTCTGTCTGTCTGTCTGTCCGTGTGTAAACACGATAACTTGAGTACCGTTACAGCTAGGTTGATGAAATTTCATATATAAGTATTTTATCAAAATCGTAGATCCGTATCAACTTTTGAGCGATTTCCGACAACCGGAAGTGGTACTTTTTCTACTTTGAATTTTTCAAAAGCCTATAACTTGAGTACTATTTCAGATAGATAAATGAAATTTCACATGTAAGTAAAAGATCTAATTCTCTACCTTCTGTTAAATTTTGAGTAATTTCCGTTGACAGGAAGTAGTAATTTACGCTACTTCCGATTTCTCAAAAAACTAATGTAAATTTTAAAAGTACTAATAATATTGCGCACTATTATGCGCTTTTTTATTTCGCGTTCACTTGGTGTGCAATTAATTTGTCTACGAGATTTTATTCTATTTTTAAAACTTTAAGTATTTAAAATGGATTAAAAATCATGTCTATAGCCCGAGTTCCCATCCCCTGTAATTTTATATAAAAATATTCGAGAAAGTTTAGGGGAGATCACTCCCGGTTTATTTAAAATACTTGATGGTTTGTAAAGTTTTGTGTTGATTATTTGTTTAGTTTTATTTGTCACAAGACAGCTAGGTCGTGCTACTGTATGAGCAGAGGGTGAGGACTATGGTGTCGTTGGCCGAAGAAAAAACTACTTTACAACCGAGATACGAATGTCGAACAAACCAATCAACACATGAAATAAATCAGGAAAAAAAAATCATTGTATTAGGTAGATTGTGGTGTGGTGACAACCCATCACAACAGGCATAAAACCGACATTCTAATTCTTCCGTTGTTATTAGATAACAAATTCCAGTAGAAATATCGAGGGCTTACCTTGTGACTTGTGGAGGTTTCTGGTCAGTGGCGGGGAGACTGCTCTTACTGCATCAACCCCCCCCCCCCTTTTTTTTTTATTTTAGTAGTCACAAAAAATCTAGAAATATCTAAAACGATAAAAATACTCTTCGTAATAGTAACATAGGTACAGAATAACTACCAACAGGAGGTAGGCAGAGGCGTAGCGACCCCTCTCGGCGCCCGGGGAAAAACTTTCAATTTGGCGCCCCCCCCTATATTTTTTATATTTATAATTCAAAATAGCAGCTAAAATGAGCTATTTTGGCGCCCCTAGGGTCGGCGCCCGGGAACATATGTACCCCCCCCCCCGCTACGCCTCTGGTGGTAGGTCTTCTGAGTTAAACCACTACATAATTATAATAAGGAATTCTTAAAGTAATTTTTTAAACCAAGACATTTAAAAGCTGTCGCGACATCGCACTTCTATGATAGCCATTTATCTCTTTTGTGATTGGGCAAACTTAGGTGAACATGGTTCATCTCTAAACAAGCATTAGTGTGTTTCACGTGCGATCCAGCGTCTATACCACGCGTGCGAGGTTAGTTTTCAGCATAATACAGCATATATCTGTTTAGGGACTGACCCAATAGGAGGCAAGCGCTGATCATGAAGTACGTCACCAGAGACTAGGAGAGCCATCTTATTTCAAGACACTGGCTGCACACATTAGACAGGATCCGACTTACATCTTTACAGGTGAGCAGGAAACGTCACAGGAACGAAAACCACGGGGGAAAAGACAGACCTGGGGGCGGAGTTTTCTTGAAGTACTGAAGACAGCAGGGATGTCTTGGGAGGTTGCAAAATTAACAACCAGGGAACATACTAAATGGAAGGTTATGGTTGAGACACTATTCTTCACAAAGAGGTAAAGAGGATTAAGTCTTAGTCAATACATACATAAAGATATATATGTACATAAACTTTTTGTGACCAAGACAAATGGGACTACCACAGAAAGCTCAATCCACCTTTGTCGGTCTCCGAAATTTACCTTGGAGTCCCCCAAGACAGTCCTGTCTCTGCCAACTATGTTTATATCCTGAGACACCTTGTATTTTTACTTACCGTTTTAGTACCTACCCCGACGTTAGTGCCATAAAATGATACCCCGGGAGCGCGTCCCATCTTTGTTCTGACAAGCCTGACACAGTTATAAGCTCGCCAGACAACTTAGTTTGGAGTGCCCCAGTCGGCCGTGTGTTTGAGAGCTGTTAGAACACGAGTCACAGCACTAGATGGTTTTTTAATGAACTGTTTTAAGTGTGTAGCACTCAATCAATCGTGTGTTTACGACAGCAAACCAAAGGCAGGCCTGAAACACGAGCCAGTAACTAGACCCCCCTCTTTCACCTGAGACCGACGTCAGTACCGTCACCGGCGTCACCGCGCAACAAAACTGCAACATCAAACTGCTCTCTGTGATAAATAACACTGGAGATTAAGGGGCGCCGAGCGGTGTCTGGCACCCTTATGATACCACGCTCCAGCGATCATTTCGGTCCTGTTACTCTGTTTTTTTTTGTTGTTCCTATCTAAGTTAATCTAAGCAGTTTACGTTGGAGGGCGATCTCCCTTATACTTCTAATCTAGAGATGTTAACTTCTCCCCCACAAAAAGGTGTGATCTCAAATCACATCGGTGGTCAAACGATTAGCCGGTGACGCTCTCGACTCACGGCACACTCGCCGGCCGGCTCGGCGGAAGTCGATCGGCCGCCATTAAATCCACCATGGCGTCGTCACCCAAAGTCAGCCACGTGGGCGACAGGAAGCGGCTCGCGCTCATTTGATCACGTGGCATCCTCCCGTGTTTCCCCCACTCTACCCAGACACAATAAACCTGATTACGTCGCTAATTAAATCTTCACCGTTGAATCGTCTACGCCAGCCTACCCTAACCCCACGCACTAAAGTCTCGTCGTAAACTATTCACAAAGATTGTACACAAGGCGCGTCTGTATCTTTACCGTCGTGTGTGGCCCGCTAAAAGACGCTGTAAAGATTTATTAGAATTAAATTGATTGAAAATAAGAGTTATAAAACGTCGCTACGTCGCACATACGCCCACACACAATGGCAAAAGAGTTACGTCTCTTTGAGGTGTTACGTGACAAGAATTGTATTCGACTACGGCTCACCCTGATTTGATTACATGATACTCGAGTATACTGTCCAGTCGATACAAGTTGCAGCTCAACTCATTGACACAAACTTCGCACCTTTTGTGTTTAGAGTTGCGTATCAAATAGGACGGCGTGCCTGGGATTTCGCACCTTTATATTTTATAGAGTTGCGCATCAGACAGGACGGCATGCTATAGATTTATCATCTTTAAAGGTGCGCATCAAATAGAACATTGTGACTGGGATTTCGCACCATTATATTTTATAGTTAGGCATCAAATTGGACAAAGCGGTGTCGAGTGCTAGAGTTAGCCGAAAGTTGGTAAAAAATACACTCAAAGTAAACGGTCAATACAACTCATTAAGATGGGGGAAACTGAATACTTATAAAGATAATGAGATAGGTGTATTGAATTGAGAGACGTTTTGTGGTCAAGATGTTTTTAACTACGCTCACACACAACCCACTTCAAATGTTATTAAATTAAGTGCACCTTTACAAATATTGCGCCGTGAAGGATCGGCCCACTGTAAGTTGAATCAGCCGTGGACTGGGATATAAACAGAACACAGGGGGAATAAAATACATTTTAATGCCCTACCCCGATCGTAAATCACTGAGGGCATATCCTGAAGTCGCATGCCCCTAAGATTTACCCCGACCCTTCCTGAATGCGCATCGCGTCTCGCTGGAACAGAAACTCGAGACTCTAAATTTAATTCGGGAATTCCCGTCCCTCAGTCGCAGGCACGGAATATCACCTGACGTATTACTGTTCAGAATGTGAGAAACTCTCACCCCATTCCAACGCTAACCTCTACCCGCGGGCGGGTTAAGTGAGATTAACTTAATCCTAACGCGCGGCATTAGGCGCGAAAGATGATGTCTGCTTAATTAAGACCTGAAACAAACGCCCGCGATCCTAATCCGCGTGTCAAAAAATTGTCCGGCCGATGTATCAGAGTTTTTTGTTTGGGTCTTGGGTGTCGGTGTCTTGTCTTGTACCGGTTTACTGCCGGCTGGTGTTCAGGTGACGGGTGGGGGAGGGTGGAGGAGGGGGGAGGCGGCTACTCTTACCTGTGACAGCTTGTTCAAGACGTCATGCTCTGAGCACTGTGAAGTTTTTTTTCTTTTAAAATCGTTTTGACACGGGGATAAAACTGTCAATGTTCAGCAGTCAGCAGCCTCCGCAGTTGTAAGATCATATATATATATATATATATATATATATATATATATACACACACATACATATATACACACACATACACACATACACACACATACACACATACACATACACACACACACACACACATATATATATATATATATATATATATATATATATATATATATATATATATATATATATATATATATATATATATATATATATATATATATATATATATATATATATATATATATATATATATATATATATATGTATTGATTTCCAGAACCAGACTGTTCTCGTCACTTTTCAAGATGTTTCTAACAAGGCTTCAAAGTTTTATTTTCCGTAATATTTCTGTATTAATCTCTTGGTGAAATTGTGAAATTGAATTGTTGTGTAATATAATTATTATAATGGTTAGATATATGGCCACGAACATTTTTAACCATGATACATTGATGTATTTAGAACATAACACATACAGGTTAATTCTTTCTACCTAATTATCAAGCGTGAAGATTAGAATCATTTCTATATTTTTCACAGTTCACTTACCTTATGTTAATTAGAGACCCAATTAAAATGTTGGCCGTTGTCTTTCTACTTATTCCTTTGAACAGAGTTGAACCAACATTGCCAGTAACTTCTGTTGGTTGTTGAGATCAATCGCACTTGGATAAAAGAAAACCGTTTCGCCTGATCGTACGAATGGACCGTCGCACAGAGGTACGGACGACAAGCGGTGGGGTGGGGCTGGCAAGGGGCGAGCCCGTGGGGGACAGTGATCCGTTGAATGAACAAACGTTTCGCGTGTGTTGCCGTTTCTATACTTTGAAAAAAACAAAACGTGTCGCACCCCTCTTGAAGCCCTTCTTGAACTAATTTTCTAACTGCTAAATAATCTTTTTCTCTTTTAAAACAGAACCTCTTCAATCGAATTAAACAAAAGTTACTGGGCTCTTGTTTTAATATGTTGTGTATGTATGTGTGTATGTGTGGGGGGTGGGGGGGGGGGGTACGGGGTTAAATAAACGGCGCGTGCTTGGGATTGTCCATCGCAACATGTTTCTAATGACCGGGGTCATTAACCTGCTTGTGCTGCCCAGCGCTTTAGTTTGTATCGCTGTCACCGCAGACGGCGCTCGCACTTGACAAGTTAGCGGGACGTAGAACTACATCAAAGTCGGCCCGATCGGTCCAACATCTTGCTGCCGGGCACGTGGTTAAATGTAACCTTTTCATAATACAATTTATGACGAATTAAGAATATAACAGATTACACCGTAGGAGAAGGGGTGGTGGGGGTGGATTGTTTATCTAAGAGGGGAGGTAACAAAGGTATACAAGAGTAATCTTTCTCAGGTTTTGTTACAGCTATAAATTATTCGTGTCTGCCGTCTTTTGATTAGTCGAAATGTTAATTGTAGTTATTAAAAAAAAAAAAAACTACGATTTTTAATTACCAGCAAAAAGGCAACAGTTTGAGAGAGATTTTGTGATCTCTTATAGTTTTTGCAATTTAATTAATGATTTTTTTTTCATCGTATTAAAATGTTAAATTTGTTTTTCATAATTTTTTGTCATTTTTTTCTATAGTCAAACCACCCATTTGTTCAACTCGTCTGTATGTCTGTCTGTGTGTTTGGGATTTCTGATCTGCCACACGAACTGTTGCTCACTAATCAAACAGACAAGGCCGATATAGCCATTGAAAATATCTTTAGAGTTCGTTTAATAATATCAATAAATGTTTATTCATTTTGTTTTAGGTTTACGTAGTTGTTAGTAATAAATTTATATATCGACTTATCTTTATATCTAGATATGAAAAAGTAGAAAATAAAACATTCGTCCTTTATTTTAATACGCTTTTCATTGTACTGAGAATATAGAAATAAAAATTCATTTTCTTAAGATAAGATAGATTTGTTCGCCCGCTTTTGAAACTATTACAATATGTATTTGATTCCATTAAAAATATTTTAATGATAGAAGTTTATTACAAATTATCTTTGAAATTAAATTTAATTCACGTTTTTCAAGAATTCTTTGTCATTGACAAAATCATGAGACTAATGACACCACTTATTCCAAACATTTTTATCAACTTGACAAAATCACGACACTAATGAAACCACTTGTTCCAAACATTTTTATCAACTTGACAAAATCACGATCGTTGTGACAGCTGTACAGAACATTTGAAACAACTTGACACATTCACGAGGCTTGTGACACAATTTACACAAGTTGGCCAACTCACAACAAAACTTCAACAACTTGACCAACTCACAACAAGACTTCAACAACTTGACTCACAACAATATCTCAACAACTTGACCAACTCACAACAAGACTTCAACAACTTGACCAACTCACAACAAAACTTCAACAACTTGACCAACTTACAACAAGACTTCAACAACTTGACTCACAACAATATCTCAACAACTTGACCAACTCACAACAAGACTTCAACAACTTGACCAACTCACAACAATATCTCAACAACTTGACCAACTCACAACATGTCTTGAACAACTTGACCAACACACAACAAGATCTCAACAACTTGGCCAACTCATAACAAGACTTCAACAACTTAGCCAACTCACAACAGGACTTCAACAACTTGACCAACTCACAACAATATCTTAACAACTTGGCCAACTCATAACAAGACTTCACCAACTTGACTCACAACAAGACTTCAACAACTTGACCAACTCACAACAAGACTTCAACAACTTGACCAACTCACAACAATATCTCAACAACTTGACCAACTCACAACAATATCTCAACAATTTGACCAACTCACAACAATATCTCAACAACTTGGCCAACTTATAACACGACTTCACCAACTTGACTCACAACAAGACTTCAACAACTTGACCAACTCACAACAAGACTTCAACAACTTGACCAACTCACAACAATATCTCAACAACTTGACCAACTCACAACATGTCTTGAACAACTTGACCAACACACAACAAGATCTCAACAACTTGGCCAACTCATAACAAGACTTCAACAACTTAGCCAACTCACAACAGGACTTCAACAACTTGACCAACTCACAACAATATCTCAACAACTTGGCCAACTCATAACAAGACTTCACCAACTTGACTCACAACAAGACTTCAACAACTTGACCAACTCACAACAAGACTTCAACAACTTGACCAACTCACAACAATATCTCAACAATTTGACCAACTCACAACAAGACTTCAACAATTTGACCAACTCACAACAAGACTTCAACAACTTGACCAACTCACAACAAGACTTCAACAACTTGACCAACTCACAACAAGACTTCAACAACTTAGCCAACTCACAACAAGACTTCAACAACTTAGCCAACTCACAACAAGACTTCAACAACTTAGCCAACTCACAACAAGACTTCAACAACTTAGCCAACTCACAACAAGACTTCAACAACTTGACCAACTCACAACAAGACTTCAACAACTTGACCAACTCACAACAAGACTTCAACAACTTGATCAACTCACAACAAGACTTCAACAACTTGACCAACTCACAACAAGACTTCAACAACTTAGCCAACTCACAACAAGACTTCAACAACTTGACCAACTAACAACAAGACTTCACCAAATTGATCAACTCACATCAAGACTTCAACAACTTAACTCACAACTAGACATCAACAACTTGACTCACAACAAGACTTCAGCAACTTGACTAACTCACAACAAGACTTCACCACCATGACCCACTCACAACAAGACTTCACCAACTTGACTCACAACAAGACTTCAACAACATGACCCACTCACAACAAGGCTTCAACAACTTGACTCACAACAAGACTTAATCAACTTGACCAACTCACAAAAAGACTTTTTGACTCACAACAAGACTTCACCAACATGACCCACTCACTCGCCTAACCTGAATCCTTATCGGATGTCATCATTCCATTGGAAACAGCCCGGCTTACATGAACACACCTTCAATAACCAAAGTGATCTACAACTCACTCAATTAAACGTACCACTCATCGTTTGCGCTCTAGACACCTACACATTAAATTACCTATCGACCTAGTCGAGTGTTGGCCCGCATGTTCTAACACATTAGTATTTATGATCCAATTATTTGTACCTGTTGCCCGGCACATCTGTAGGCGTTGTCAAGCGAAACTTCCACCTCGTTCGTGGGCCTTTACTATGTAAATTTGGCTACCAAGGTGCAGGATTGAGAGTAAGTGGAGAACTATGCGTGGGCGGAGTTCGTTCACAGATGGGGGGTTGTGGGGGGGGGGGGGGGATGAGGGGATATATACGTGGCCGATGAAGGCGTAGGCAGTTGGGTCACGTGGTCGAAAATTAATTTTTTTTTTACTCATCCGTAATTAGAGAAACGTGTGTATTTCACGTGGTTATATTGATGTTTTGTAGCATGAGAGGGGTGGTAGCTGTAATTGTTCCTTACTTTGTGAATCATGATGACGTCTGATTTTGGTAGTTATCTGTTATTACCAGTGGTATTGGCGAGGGGGTATAATATGAGTTAACCCCCCCCCCCCCCTTTCCCAGCTTTTATGACCCCCAAAATGAAAGTTGTCTGACTTATGGGTATTTGAGACGATGCTCCCATGTCGCTTTATGTTAACTAGTTCAAAATTGTGGGCGTCATAAAAACATAAGCATTTTTTACCCCGTGATATCGGTATATAAAGGTATAGTATGGCCAGTTCTATGTACACCCATATCTACTTTCCGTAACGTGAGTCAGGTACCCGTTAGAGCTGGGTGGACTAAGGAAACGTAATCAGGGATCCGAACTCGTGACGCAGCCATGTGCTCTACTGTCCCACGCGGTTCCGGTGAATTTTCGATGTCATTTGTTATTTGTCATTAGCCACGAATGTCCGTGACGTGAAACATGACATTGTCCCCTGACACTAGTCTGTAAACTTATGACGGCGTCATGATTTCTCCTGTCTTTCATGTCCAACAGATAGTGTTTACAGTAACGTAGGTTAATTTGCAAGCTGATAGCAGAGCTTTTAATAGCGTATGTGAATTAGTGTGGTAGCTAAGCTTTCAATATCCGATGAGGTTGAATGATGATATCAGGGCTTATAGTAGCGAATGTGAATTTGTACAACACATCTTTCCGAAAGAGCCCTCATTTAGAGGCTGGTTCTTGCCCTAGCCTGATGTCCCCAGCGACCTAATTCGATGATGTGTGACCAAACGGACAACGGCTTCCTAAAGGCGATTAACTCGCAGTTATTCTTTCTTTTAGTGCGGCGAAGCGCGTCGTAAAACCACCCATGTGTGATGATACTGGCATCGACAAACAACGTGTGGTGGCGGGTGAGCGGCGGGGACGTGCCAAAAAGGTCATGGTCACGGTCATCCACCGCCGGATTAACCGGGCTGTCTCTGTGGGTGATCTGAGGGAGGAACTCACGGACCGTTCAGGTGGAGGGGGCAACAGGTGGGGCCCTCGCCACAAGTCCGCATTCAGCCGTTGAAGTTTTTAAATTGTTTTTTTTTTAATACAAAGAACAACATTCAATTTAAACTCCTAGCGACAGATTTACAAGATCTGTTTTTAAATATAAAGTCATGTGATGTCACTACCTTCGATACCTTAGAGCAGGCCAGTTGCGGCCCGAGAGGCCCTCTCATCCGGCCCGTGGAGATCTTTTTGTTTACCGAAAATAATTACAGAAATTTACGCGTATCCTTCCAAACTTGTGCAATGATAATCTCAGGTCACTCATGTTGGGGACATCAAAGCTAAAGCCGAAAATGTGTTCTATTCTGGCATACAGGAGACAATTTCACCATTCCCACCAATACAGGTGTTCATGTGTAGTGTTTCAATGTGTAGAATATCAATGTGCTATCACATAATTACTGAATTTAATAATTATTGAAAACAACATCCATATTTTGATTCTTTTTTATTTGGACCTCGAGTGTGTTCTTGGCCCACATGCACCTATTTGATTTTTAATACGGCCCTCGAGCTGAAAAGTTTGGAGACCCCAGCCTTAGAGCATCACTCTCTCAAGAAAAGTTATATATGACCCTATTGATTATCACAAATGTTTTGATATCACAAGCCCAGCGGCGTAGCAAAGGGAGGGCGGGAGAACCGGCTGACCCAAACATATTTAAAAGATCATTTTAATTATTGAAATATACACAATCAAACTTCAAAGTGGGATACCAAAGCAAAAACCAGTGACTGGTAAAAAACGTCACCAACCTTTCCAACGGGAGGAAGGCGGGGGGGGGGGGGGGCTTTTTCACCAACAAGAATAACAAAATAATATAAATCGGAAACGCCTTCGCATAAGCCTGTTGATTGTAACTATGACACGAATGTTCACGGAAATATCAAGAAGTCAGCTCAACACACCATGTGTCAACATCTTGTTCCAGTCAGTCAACAACCCGCATCTATTGAAAGTATTGTATCGTCTCTCTCTAGGTCTGCTCTACTTAATTATAATTGGTAAACACTGAAATAACGAAATTAGGTTTCAAGAAATTACAAATTCATATAGTATTGTATTATATCTGTGGATCCGCTATACGTATTTATAGTTGTAAAACAGACTGAAATAATGAAATTAGGTTTCAAGAAATTACAAATTCATATAGTATTGTATTATTTCTGTGGATCCGGAATTCGTAGGTCTATTTGTAATTGTTAAACAGACTGAAATAATGAAATTAGGTTTCAAGAAATTACAAATTCATATAGTATTGTATTATTTCCGTGGATCCGCTATACGTATAATTGTAAAACACACTGAAATAATGAAATTAGGTTTCAAGAAATTACAAACTTCTATAAAAAAAATTAAAGTTCAGTTTCGAACCTGTCGGTGCATGGGGGCAAGTGAAGTAGAGTTCACCAGTTTCTGTGAACTCGGTACTTTAAGGGATAGTGTGGTCAGCGTTATGCCCAACAAACTCATATAGTAGTGTATTATTTCTGTGGATCTGCTATACATAATTGTGATTGTTAAACAGATTGAAATAACAAAATCAGGATTCAAGAAATTAAAAACTATTGGATAACGGTGCCCGATTGAGTTCGTTACATGAGTTCGAGACAGCTGAACATTCATGAACACGTACTGGACTCTTAGTCACATTTAAATTATAGTTTGGGTTTTTTATGTGAACATAGATCTATTCTATCAATAACATAAACTATTTGCTTTTCAACAAATCACTTTATAAACACTTTGTAACAGTTCGTCCCGCTTTTAATAACAAACCGGCTGTCTCACAATCAGTTTTTTTCACCGGGGGTGGGGGGGGGGGGGGGGTGGCACTTGATATTTTCGGGGGGGGGGGGTGGGGGCACTAGTAAAAGTATATGTTTACTATATAAATTCCTTCTCGTTCGGGGTGGGGTGGTAGGCTTTCTACGGGGGGGGGGGGGGGCGAAGAGATGCCTGGAAGAAACTCTGCTGACAATTCCAATCAAATATAATAGTGTGAGTAGGGGGGAGAGGGGTGGGTGGTTTTATATTAAGACACAACCACATATAATGAGCTGCACTTAAGCAATATAAGGACAGTACACAGCATGAAGATACGTGCCTGGACAGACGTGAGCAGGAATCTACGGCAGATGAAAGATGACGGCAGTTATATGTCCAAAGTTTTAAGCCCTGAGAAAACGGAAGTAAACGAAACACGACTGTCTTTCAACATCAGTACCTTAGGTAACCTTACAGGCATTATCAGCCGGTCTAGAGAGAAAGAAAAAAACCTGTAAAAACAACAGATGTGGATCTTAAAACATTAAGTATCCCTAATTAAACTGAACAAAAAACAACCACAATTCCCCCCCCCCCCCCCACCCCTTGAAATTAAGAAAAACAATCCTAGCACTCCTTTAGGCGGGCGCCATTGTTTTTAATGAACATGTACGAACCTCGCCAAGGGCAAAGTGTAAGTGCCGTAACGGTTGGGAAAAAAAATCACAACCAAACAAAACAATGGTGAATGTAATCGAGTGCTTAGTTGAGCATGACGAAGACATATTTTTCAGGCCGTGTGATTGATTCGCGATATTAAATCAGTTGATTGAATCTAATAAAACTAAATACACACTCCAGGAAAAAAGCTAGTGTAAAAAAAATTGAATTGAAATCTGCCATGCTTTAAAATATCGCCGCCGTAGCCGCGGTAATAATTGACATTCATTTGGGGGGCCAATAGTTATTTTTACTTGCTAAATTACCTGTAAAAAAAATTCCCTGTTAAATTGCCCGTTTTGATTTATCACGAAAAGATTTTTTTATTCTTTGTGTGCTCCTGACGTCATTGAGTGGTCACGTCATTTACCTGTGTAAATGTCCTTCACATGCCCCCCCCCCCCACACACATGTCCTTGATCCGATGTTGGGGGGTAATACTGCCCCCCCCCCCCCCCACGTCGTAGCACATCCACCCACTCCCCACACTTGTCCATTCCATGCAAGACAAAATAGAAACAACATAATTGATATAAAAATTACTGTACTTTAACCAGTGTCCACCCCCCGCCCCCCCCCCCCCCCGGAAATTTAAGCGCATCCTCCAACCAAATGTTTTAAGCCCCCCCCCCCCCCCAGAAAAAGTCTGAAATGAACACTGCTTCCATTGCTTCCATACTACTTTAAGACATCTACGAATTCCATACGGCTACCCTTGTAAGGGTCATCCATTTATGACGTCCACACGGGGGGAAGGGGGGGGGGGAGGTCCGAAAAAAATTCACTTTTGCGGAAGCGTATGGACTTTTATAGGGGAAATAAGTGGATTTTTTTTGGGGGAGGGGGGGGGTCCAAAATCCAAAAAACATATTTTGGACGTCATAAACGGATGACCCCCTAAGGGACGTGTATCTGAAGGTCCTCTATAGTCCTATATACAAGGTCATCCATGTCCTCTATAGTCCTATATAAAAAGTTATCCATGTCCTCTATAGTCCTATAAAAATGTATCCTTGTCCTCTATAGTCCTATATAAATGTATCCTTGTCCTCTATAGTCCTATATAAAAAGTCATCCATGTCCTCTATAGTTCTATATACAAAGTCATCATAATCCTCTATAATCCTACATAAAACAGCCATCCTTATCCTCTATGGGGGTCATCCATAAATGACGTCACGCTTTTTTGGACGATTTTTACCTCTCCCCCATCCCCTCCGTTACACGTCGTCACAAAAAGCCAGACCCCCCCCCCCCTAAAATGACGTCACACCTCAACCTACAACCCCCCCTCAAAATTGCAGTTGAATTTTTTTAAAACATCGATATTTTTCCAAAATCTTGTCTAAACTATTACAATTTATTAAAACAGTTATCTAAAACGCGAAATAACGTCTAAAATTCGTTTTCTAACATTGCTTTTTTATAATGCAAAAATGTGACGTCGCAACATCTGAACCCCCCCCCCCCCCTCCCCTCATCACACATAGTCACAAAATTACGGACCCCCCCCCTCCCCCCTACGAGTGTAACGTCATTTATGGATAGCCCCTATAGTCCTATAAAAAAAGTCATCCATGTCCTCTATAATGCTACATAAAAATATCAGTCTTGTCCTCTATAGCACAGTATAAAGATTCAATCTTGTCCTCTATGGTCCTGTATAAAAAGTTATCTATGTCCCCTATAGAACAGTATTTAAAAAGGTATCCATGTCCTCTATTGTCTTGTATAAAAAAGTCATGCTTGTCCTCTACTAGAGATGAGTTTATCTTTAATTGACTACCACCCCCCAAAGCAGGTATAAATTAACACCGTAATTTATATTCCTGAATTTTGATTACAAACTAATAACGGCCTAACAGTTTATATTGTTTTAATATTAAAAAAAAAACAACAACAATACTGTTCACAAAACGTAAACAGGGCAATTACTAGACAACATCGTATACCAAAACATGTGACTAAAAAAAAAAAAGCAACACACAAAACGTAAATAGAGTAATTACTAGATAACATCGTGTTCCAAAACGTGACTTTTTTTTAAAACTTAAATTTGACACCGGACATAAAATCCGCCCCCATCTCCCCACCCCCATCTCTTTGTGCAGCTTCTACGATTGGTTGGATAACACCTACGTAACTCAACCCCCCCCCCTCCCCCCTGGCTCCCCTCCCTCTAGTTTTTATTATATATTAAGCTTCACCGTGACATTAAGATACATCGGTTACATTTTAACATAATTATCTCAGAGGAATTAACATATTTTTTACTGGGAATTTTTTAATGTCTAACGAAGCAAGAAAGACAATAATTAGAATGATAAAAAAAAGATAATCTGTCGGTGGATGATTTAATTGTGGAAAAGTTAAAAAAAAATAGAGGTTATCATTTCTATTAATAGAATGGGGGAAAAAAAAGAGGAAGAGATACGCGGGTAAACAAGAAGTAACGGACCAATGTCACATATGGTGCTGTACAGTGCTGTACTGCACTATTAAACTAGGTGCTGTACTGTGTAGGTGCAGTCCGGTGCAGCTACACTGTGTTTCATCATGGTTTAAAATGGTGCTGT